>NC_134706.1:40330961-40634295 GCF_043290135.1 Rhipicephalus microplus | reverse complement strand
CCGCATGTGCTGCCTCAGGTGCACCTGATTGAACTCACGCATTTCTAGCCCGGCCCTTTGAGCCTTGCTGTGTGGTTTGAACAGGTACTCGACATACAAGTTTCTTCTGGTCTTTTAACGACGCATCTAACGGGTTTGTTAGCGTATTTATTGATTAGTTCACTTGTTCTTTTGTTGGCTTGTGTTAACTACATTTGTAATTATTTATAAACTGTGCATTGAAAACGCTGTTTAATGATTTAGAGTAGTTGGTATTCTATTGTGCGAGAGCAAATAGCTGTCTCAGTCACCTCATAGAAAAATCAAATGAGGGTGGGTGTTTAAAAAAAGTGCTCAACGATATAGAGTACTTGGTACTCTACTATGGGAAAGCTGAGAGCCGTCTCGAGACATTGGCTCCGTAGAAGCCGTGACGAATACAAGAAGATGTGTTTAGAAAAAAATTATTTACACAATGTACCGGAAAAAAGGTCCTAGCAATACGGCACATACACTTCGACAGATCTACGTGTCACGACAAACATCACTACGTTGCAATGAATACATGATTGATCTAATATTCATTAAACTGTTGGTATATGTGCGTTTGGAAAAAGTAGTTCACGATTTCAAGTACGTAGTACTGGACGTTGGGAGAGCCTAAAGCAGCCCGTGATGCTCGGTGCCAGAAACTTTAAATCGTCCAATGAGTCCACAAGCGTTTAGGAGAATTTTATTTCCGGATATATCTTACACAGCTTATGTGCACACATAAAAATGGACAATGGTGAACAATGCGTATGTACAATGCAAGCTGTTGTATACAGCGAAAGAACTTATAGCGTATGCAGTGACATACAATGCAAAATTTGACAAGGGGGGGTTGGGGTGGGTTAGAAAAAGTGGGCAACGATTTAGAGTACCAGGTACTCTACTATGGGAGAGCTTACGCCGTCCCTACCATGACAAACTAGCTTTTCTACGAACACCAACTGCTCAGGTTTAATTTTTCATCCTAGTTTCCCTCCGATTTCACCACACCGTTCGAAGATAAACAAATATGGTCCCTCAAACGGCCACCGGTCGTCTGCATGTTTGGGTCCGCGGTTTAGCGACAATATGGCCTTTCTGGATGGCTGGCTTGTCGGCAATCTGTTGTTTCTGATGTGGTAATATGACTTTTATTCAGGCAACTCTTTAATTCACGTCGCTACATTTAATATTTCCTTAGACAAGAAAGCATGAAAGTCGTCGCTATGCAACTGAACTGTTGCGCTGTTAGATAGGTCGATGGAGGTCCCATTGCCTGCGTGGAGAGAGCACTGTTAAGGCGATGGAAAGAAGAAACAAAAGAAGAGAAAAAGAAAGGATGAAAAATTCAAAAAAGATAAACATAGTGCGTAGTGCAAGCTCCCCTTTTCCCAACAGAACAATGACTCGTGATTTTTTTACTACGTTTAGTTTGTTTTTATACGCCGGGACCCATCAAAAAAATATTTGCCCCAGAAAACTAACCATCCGGAAAAAAGCAGTCAATATTGGCACCCCTTACTGCAGCGACAAGAAACCCACTCCTCAGCTCGGACCAAGTGCCTTGCCCCATTTCGTCAATCGGTGGACACTTGACTGAAGGGCTTCTCTGTTCATTTCCACAACGAGCTTTTTGTTGTCATTTCTTCACCGATCCTTTTGGTCACTGAGTTGTTTGTTACATCATTTTTTGCATATGTATTCTCAATTTTCTCTACGCCTTGCCCGTGTTGGAGTGGTCGGTAGTAAAAAGAGGGATCGATATTCGTTTTACCCGTGTTGCCTCTATACCGTTCGGTCGAATATGTGCGTGGAACACGCATGATCGAAGATTGTTATGCACTCATGTATCCGATGGCCAGTGGTCCGTCTCAGTCTTTGTCTTTCTCTCGGAAAAAATTTCGCTGTTTTCGTGACTAGTCACTCCTGGTAAAAAAACTTTATATCCCAGCTCTGTTGGGCCCGTTTTAGCGTTAAGCATCATCGCCGTTGTCAGCTGGCGTCAGCGATACCGATAGAGCAAATGGAGCCTGAACGACAGCGAACGTGGATTATCACGATATGACTAGCCACTACAGCCTCTAACCTCGCTTTCCTCATCCGTGACGCGTGCTGGCTCCTTGGTTTCAAACTTTATATCAATTTTTGAAGTCACCAGGCTGACCCCTCACTCCATTGCTGAGTATGCTCGAGTCCGTGAGCCCATTTTACTGGTTTAAGCCCCAAGCCCCTTTGCAAGGCCGAGCGACAGAAGCGTTGGGAGGCTGTTGTGCGCAGCTCTCAACCGTAAGATGAACTACGGATAGTGGGCGGGGCCATGGGGGTCGCCGAAGCGCAAGGACTTTAGGCCACCTACAGCCCATCATTGTGCTGTTCCCTGGTCCCTCCTCTTGTCAACAGACCTATCTTTAATGTCAGTAATGTTGATACTTGCAGCGTGATGTTAGCAGTACTTCGTGTGGCATTCGAATATCTTGCTATCGCGTTCATGGCTTCGCCCTAGCGGTGAAACTGGGGCTCTTTTTTATACATTTGGACGGCTCGAGAGAAAAAGTAGAAGATAATGAAAATAAATTAAAGGAGCGTGAAACGTAACAACTGAGCGCACAGAAAAGTTTCAGTTTACTTTCCATCATGTCTTGGAGATGGAAAGCACCGAAATTGAAATTGCGCTTACTCTCTAAACACTAAGCGCGTTGTCACCGCCTTTTATCGTACATGTGTCTACAGATGGTGAAGGTCTGCTTTGAAGATATTTGCGAAAATAAATACAAAGAAAGAAAAGGAAAGGTGAGATGCCACGCGACCATTCATAAAGAACAAAAGAAAAGCGGAAACAACACAGACATGAAAATTAGAAATGAACATGCAAAAACAAAAGACATTCATACAGCGAAGGACGTGATCACAACAGCGAGTGCTTTCCACACGTTTTGTCGGCTTGCTGTGATGGGGCAGGATGCGGAAGAAGGGCTTCATAAAATCTCTCAGCGTCTTCCTTGTTCAATTTTTCATTACTTTTGCTAAAGTGAGAGCGAATCCAAACTAAAGTCGCCTTGTTTTTAACTTTTTGTCGATTTTGCTCCCTCTCTCTCTCTTTTTTTTTTGTTGTCTCCATGACGGCCTTTCGTCAGATTGAAAACAACGAAGCAGGCTCGAAAAAAGGGAACGACGAAAACGCAACGCCAACCAAGTGTCAATCTACGTTGACCCTAGGGATTTTCACCTTCGCGATACTTACAAAACAGTATCTCCTTTGTCGGATCTCCTGTGTTTGGTACTGTTTTCGGTTGTTCTTCACGTTCCTTTTTTTCTTTGTCCTAAGTGGCTGTCGGGGGGTCTGCTTCAATATTGCATCCTGTAAAGACAAAATAAGAATAAGATCGCAGAAAGTTCCTATTCGATGTCTTCAGACCTTGTAAGATGATGTGTTAGCCCGGTAGCAATAGCAACGATGAGTAAACTTTACTTTACTGCTTTCCCGCATGTCTGTTTTGGAAAGTCTCACTCTTATATCATTTTGTTATGAAGGTAGGGCAAAAAGTAAGTAGCGTCATCGTGCACCACTACGTGTGCACTGGAAGCCCCGCCGCGTTGGTCTAGTGGTTAAGGTACTCGGCTGCTGACCCGAAGGTTGTGGGATCAAATCCTGGCTGCGGCGGCTGCATTTTCGATCGAAGCGAAAATGCTAAATGCCCGTGTGCTCAGATTGGGGTGCACGTTAAAGAACCCCAGGTGGTCCAAATTACCCGAGCCCTCCACTACGACGTCTCTCATATTGTTATGATGGTTTTGAGACGTTAAACCCCACATATCATCGTGTTCACTTGAACTTGGACTTAGCTCCCACGGCAAATGGACCGAGTTGTCATTCGTGCAATTGAAGAACTAAGATAGGCGAGTCTGCTAGGAGTCTAAATTTGACGCAGCGTAACCTAAAATCTAGGCACGTGACTAAAAGTTGCGCGAAAATGTGATAGGTAGTCCCGCAGTATGTGATAACCACACAGCAGATAGTCTCATAACATGTTACCGCAAAACACGTAACAGATCGTCACGAGGCTAAAACCATAACACGTAACAGGCTGGGGCTAAGTTTTTGCTAGTAGGACTAAACAAGGATGGATTTGCTTAGACCTTTCACGAAACAGGGGGGTCACGTGACATGCCTTGAAAAATCTAGCTTTGCTTGGTTTTAGTTGAAAAAATTGCCCGCAGCTTCCCTCGGGGGAACACTGAGGAGGATGCGGACCATATAATTGGTTAACGGGGTGTTAAAGTGCGACTTACTTGGGTCGATGGCTAAATTGGTTAACGTGGTTGTGAAATGGGGTGTTAAATTGCGACTTACTTGGGTCGATGGCTAAATTGGTTAACGTGGTTGAAGGAGGGGGTGTTAAATGAGTGAACACGTACACACGTATGCGAAAGGGCGGCGCTGGTCGAAGGGACGTCGATCATTGTGTTTGTGGATTCGTTGGAATTCATTTCACCGCGACCTTGGACGTCGACGCGCCGTACAAACCAACCGACGAGCGGCAACTGAGCGAGCGAGCGCCGACCTTGAGTATATATGCAGCACGACGGCGCATGCACTGTCAGCTGTTGAATGTTCTCGAAGCGCGACGCCACATGCGCGTCCACTGGAGAATCAGGAGAATTGTAGATGTCGAACGCGGTGTGTAGAGGAGGAAGGGTGCACAGATGGTGGAGGAGTGAAGCGCGCGCGGTGTGTAGAGGAGGAAGGGATGCACAGATGGTGGAAGAGTGGGCGACGGCGCGACGGCGCATGCGCGCGCGTCAGCTGTCGAATGTTCGAGAAGCGGTGCGGACGGCGCACTACAAGGCGCGAGTATAAGATGCTCCGCATCTAAAAAAGTTAGCACCTCTAACTTAGCAACTTGAACACTTGCTTCACTACTGGTGTCGCCCCTGCGAACAATTACAAGCTGCGCACTTTTACTCACACTCCTACCCTACAGCTACACTGATAACACCCTAATTATATGTTTTCGTTTTAGGAGCGAAGCTCCTTAAGGCGTGGGCTGTGCGTCCCCTGTATGTAGCCACCTCTCGTTCAGTTCTAAGTAATACGCTAGCCACCGCCCGATCTAAAGGGTACAGCCATATCCATCCGTCCATCCGTCCGTCCATCCATCCATCCATCCATTCATCCATCCGTCCGTCCGTCCGTCCGTCCATCCGTCCATCCATCCATCTGTCCATCCGTCCGTCCGTCCATCCATCCATCCGTCCATCCATCCGTCCGTCTGTCCGTCCGTCCGTCCGTCCGCCCATCCATCCATCCGTCCATCCGTCCATCCATCCGTCCGTCCGTCCGTCCATCCGTCCGTCCGTCCGTTTGCCCGTCCGTCCATCCGTCCGTTTGTCCGTCCGTCCGTCTCTCCGTCCATCCATCCGTCCGTCCGTCCGTCCGTCCATCCATCCATCCGTCCATCCGTCCATCCGTCCGTCCGTCCGTCCAAAAGATGCAAGATGTTATAAACTAGACGGTGGTACGTGTAGTTGATTATGAAAGATGCGAGGTGTTATAAAATAGGAATGATGCCACATATGGCGTGTGTCATCGTTCGATATAGTGCGGCGACGTACGCTAGGGGGAGCGTTGCAATAAAATCGAGTGGGCAAAATGTACGGAGGATTCATGGTTTACCAGGTTTACCTCCGGAGCTTCGCCCACTCATCATCATTCACTTCGTGGATATGGCGGCATTTTTTTTACTAGAAACGCGGTGTAATGATCACCCCTCAATAATGAGCGTTCCTTAATTATGAGCAAATAGACAACGAGCAACGATTTCTCATAAAGGTTCACTTGAAAAAAAATATGGAGTTTGAAACACCGAGGTAGATTCGGCATCTATGGTGCTTCACTGCTGACCCGAAGGTAGCCGTGTCAAGTCCTGGCCGCGTCGTGAGCGTTTCCATGTAGATGACATATTCATCGAAATCGGTCTAGGTGTGTGCGCTTATATTAATTTGGCACGTTAAGCCGCCCCAGCTGTTCTACAGTTACAGAGCCTTTACCAACGGCGTTTCATATCATCATATCAAGATTTCCGGGCGTAAAAGACCACCAATAATCAAAATCATTGCATCAATATTGTCAATATTATCAGTACTATGAGGGGTTTGAATTAGTGCTGCCGCAAAGGTCCATCACTTAAAAAATGAGTGACAAATTTAGATACAAACTAGGTGCACTAAAAATATTTTTTTTTGCACGAAACCTTTCTTATTCTCTCTCAGGCGTTCCTTGTTCTCTGCTTTTGACTGTCACAACAGTTGGCGACATTACCAATGGAGGAGACGAAGGATTTACGGAGAAAAAAGAAAGGAAAAGATTCGCGATGATGTGAACGGCACAAGTGAACGGAATTTATTTATTACGGAGAGTAGGAATTTTTTTCGAAAAAAAAAACAGTGTCACGCATTGAAACGACACAAAGGCTAAAGGAAGAAAAATATTGGCAGATATGACGTACAGTGGGAATCGATGATATGCGAAGCAAGAATGAGAAATATTGATATGTCACTTCAAAATGAACACAGCGTTACGAGACGCAGGTAAATGATGCCGTACATGACTTCCGTGTGATGATTATCATGTATGGATGTGTCGCTTACCTTCGTCATCTACCCAGGACACGTGATACCAAATTTACTATATGTGGAGCTAGCGAAACGACCGCAAGCACGCTTTGAGTGTAATATGTTGTCATGTTCTCAGACGACACGCGTAACAGGATTATTATGTTTGCACCAGTTATATATTTTGTCATTCATTGATGCCACGTAACACGAAATTTGGTGTATGTGGAGCTTGCAAAATGGCCGCGAGTGCATCATAAAGGGCCAATTATACTCCAACGTAGTGGTGACGCACGCGCGCGCTGGGCACAGCGATGCTACGTTTGCAAAACGCGAGCACTCTATAGTCTGACGCCAGGAGCGACCAGCGTCCATCGGTGCGCATTGCGAGATGCTGAATTTTGCACCGATGCGTTACCCAGACAACACCGCATCTCGCTCTTTTCGTGACGGAAGGACGCTGGACGTGCTGAAACGCGCATGCGCCAAAGCAACGCAGTGCGTGCCTGCGAGTATATGGCAGGACTGGCGCTTGCAGTGGCAACACCGGCATGCCGCGACGAAATGAACGCGGGCGAACAGGCGCGCCACGTCACGTTGAAGTTTTTTTGGCCCCTTTACAGTGGCATGTAGTCATGTTCTCACATGACAAGCACCTCATGGTTCTCAAGCTTGCACCTGTCACATAATTTCGACATTCATTGTCGTCACGTAATACCAAATTTGGCATATGTAAAGCTAAAGCTAGCGAAGCGGCCGCGAGGGCATCATCAGTGTGGCATGTAGTCATATTGATACAAGACACGCATGTCGTTATTACCAAGTTTCAATGTGTCATTTACCTATGCCGTCCGTTCGCGTTGCGTAATATCGAGTTTGGCACATGTGAAGCTAGCGAAACGGCCGCGAGCGCATCATGAGCGTAGCATGTAGTCATGTTGTTACATGACATGCATATCATGTTTATCATGTTTGCACCAGTATGATAACTTCATCATGCATTCACGTCCCGTATTACCAAATTTGGTATAAGTGAAGCTAGCGAAACGGCCGCCAGCGCATCATCAGCATGGCATGTAGTCATGTTGTTACATGACACGCATCACATGATTATCGTGTTTGCACCAGCCGTCTATTCACGTACTGTACTACCAAATTTGGAACGGCCGTGAGTGCATCATGAGCCTGGCATGTAGACATGTTCTTACATGACACGTATGTCATTATTTTCATGTTAGGGTTTTTTGCCTGTGTTCGCCATGCAATCATGCCTTATCATACCAGTTTTGCAACATGCCATGTGAACGAAACCATCGCAAGAGCTGCAGGACCATGAATTGTAAATCATAACATTCATGACATACATATCATAATATTCATGTTATGATCATTCAAATATTTTCTTCATGCAGTCATGGTATGACATACAAGTTTGGTATCGATACCATTATCGAAACGGCCAGGAGAGCTAAATGCCGTAGGTGGATAGATAGATAGAGATAGATAGATAGATAGATAGATAGATAGATAGATAGATAGATAGATAGATGGATAGATAGATAGATAGATAGATAGATAGATAGATAGATAGATAGATAGATAGATAGATAGATAGATAGATAGATAGATAGATAGATAGATAGATAGATAGATAGATAGATAGATAGATAGATAGATAGATAGATAGATAGATAGATAGATAGATTCTCTCAAGGTCGCCGAGGTTCGCTAAGAAATACTTTGCATTTAAAATGCACTTCATGGAGGTTTGTCAAAAGACACAAAGCGAACCAGTTAGCCAGAAATGCAGAGAGGTAAAAAGAAATAGGTGCAAAGAGTGCGGAAAGAGATAAAGAGGATGACGTAGACGACAAATAGATGGATGGACGTTGGTACAGAGAGGGTTGGATTTAAGTAGGAGGAAAAAAAAGATGCCAATGTAGCTGTAGGGATATTGAGGGATAAGAAAAAAGAAAGAAGTACGAGGAGAGAGAGTACCGTCGTGAATAATACATAGATAGAAAGAGAGAACGAGATACTACAAAAGATAGACCGATACCTAAAAAGAGAAAAAAAGGCCCTTGATGGAGAGATAGACACAGATATAAAGAGGTAAGGTAGGGTCGATAGAGACTTTCACAGTAGAGGAAAAAAAGGGACGGGGCTGAAGGTACGCCTAAGGCGGGTTCGGCAAAAAAAAGGCATTCAATGAATAGAAGGATGGAATAGAGAGAGAAATAGTCAGGGAGATTCACACTCTGTCTGAAGTACATGCGGGGCACTTTGAGATTCTGTCCCGATTTTTCTTCCGTCTAATGCTTGGCTTGGGTACTTCGTCAGTGCGTTTGCAGCTAAACTGTTCGCACTCCTCGTTGTCGTTGTTGTCGTTGTCGTCGTTATTATTATGTCTTTAACACGCCAGTGCCGCCTTGCGTCGGTGAGCGATATCGTGATGTGTCTCGCTTTGTTGGTCGGTTCCCTGTATTGGAGCTTGCGGCGAGTTATACGAAGCAAGGAATGCTGCGGGCAATAGGTTGCTTAGGTAGAAAAAAATGCACCTTTGGTCCCCGGCGGCTTCATGCTTCGTATCAGGTCTCGAAGGTGTTATAGGCTCAATTCCTCTTGTATCGCGATGCGCAAGCTGTACAAGCGATAACGACATGTCTGAGCCAAACAAACATGCAATGTAGCTTCCTGTATCTGACGAAAATGTGCAACTGGACACGTTTCCAATGATTAGCTCTAACAAACAGAAGCTTGGTCGAAGAAGGTAGTCACTAGAGACGTAGGCACGACACGAGTTCCGACTAGCTAATGAAACATTAATGAAGGCATCGCAAGCTAATGGGTGCGTGACGTACGTGTGTAGACGACTCAGAGGGACAGCGCTCATATTAGGGACTTGTGGGGGTATGTGTGTCCGGTGTTATTGCTTGTATTTTATGTTTGCCCTTCGTAAGAATGAGTAGCCACAACTTCAGTTATGTTGCCTAATTTCGTTCTGTTATTGTCGTAAACAGTAAGCTAAGCCCCTTAAATATTTCCGTGTATGTCACCTGTCGAAAGCTTTGTCAAAACTGGGAACTTAGAACAGTTATTCACCAATCGTGACATAAAATGGAATCGAAATAGTTGAAGGCGCATAATTGATCGAATATAATGCCGCATATATATAGGCTGTCTGAATGAGGAACATCCCACCTTACATCCCTGTCGCATGAGATGTTTTATTGTTCTTCAAATGCAATGGAAGTCGCATCTAATGACATTATGCGGCTGCTAGAGAACAATATATTGTCACAAAGACACAGGCACGCAGGTACAAAATAGGGCGTTTACTTTCGCATCCCAAGGGCCAGAAACGCGAACACCAGAGCACGCGCACACAGATCTTTGTTGTCCTCTTCAGTTCTGGCTACTATAGTTGCCAGCCTACCTTGCGTCAATTCCCCCCTTTCAAGAGAGACCGTCCCGGTCGATTGACTGAGATGCTAGAGGTGGCCATGAAAGAAACAAAAATGATCACGTCAATAAAAAAAAAGCCCACGCTGTTGTGGATAATAAGGAAAAAGTTCGAAGTGTTCATAAGTCGCGGGCATGGTACGGTTTCATCCGTACTACATGGACTACTTCTGGACGTGGACGTCTTCGGTTTAAACTGGTGTCGGAGCTTTGGGGAACTACCTCGTAATTCACGTCACTGAGGCAGCGCACAACTTCGTAAGGGCCAAAGTAGCGCTGCAATAGCTTCTCCGAAAGCCCGCGATGTCGAACTGGTGTCCACACCCATACATAGTCACCCGGTTGATAGTGGACGCTCCTTCGGCCTTGGTTGTAACGGCGAGCGTCGATATCTTGCTGCGCGCGAATGTGGTTCCGTGCAAGCTGGCGGGCTCCCTCGGCTTTCTCAACGAAGTCGTCAACGCTGTCATTTCCGGTGTTGTCCTTGTCTACAGGGAGCATAGCGTCTAACGGTGTTGTGACGCGACGGCCATAAACAAGCTCGAATGGTGTTAGGTCTGTGGTCTCTTGCACAGCGGTGTTATAGGCAAACGTGATGAACGGCGAAATTTCATCCCACGTTTTGTGCTCTACGTCAACATACATAGATAGCATGTCGGCCAATGTTTTGTTTAACCTCTCTGTCAAGCCGTTTGTTTGGGGATGATAAGCTGTTGTTTTCCGGTGGTTGGTGTGCGTCAGCTTGGTGACTTGTTGCAATAACTCTGCCGTAAATGCTGCTCCGCGATCGGTTATGAGAACAGCAGGTGCACCATGGCGCAAAACAATGTCGTGGACAAAGAATCTGGCGACTTCAACTGCAGTTCCCTTAGGCACAGCTTTGGTTTCTGCATAGCGAGTCAGATAGTCGGTCGCGACAATTATCCACTTATTTTCTGAGGATAACGTAGGGAAGGGACCAAGAAGATCCATTCCTACTTGCTGAAATGGTGCTTGAGGTGGATCTAAAGGTTGGAGGAAACCGGCGGGCTTTGCGGGGGGAACTTTACGCCTCTGACAGTCACGGCAGGTGCGCACATAGCGCTGAACGGACGAATACAGCTGTGGCCAGTAGTACTTCTGTCGGATGCGCGCTAATGTCCGAGCAAAGCCTAAGTGACCGGCCGAAGGATCGTCGTGGCACGCCTGCAAAACTTCCTCACGCAGTGCCATTGCAACGGCGAGGAGGAAAGTTTCCTGGCTGCTCTCAAGATTTCTCTTGTAGAGAACATTGTTCCGCAGGCAATACGTAGCCAAACCACGCGAGAGTCGGCGTGGGACGACAACGTCTTCTCCTTGAAGATGCTGGATGACAGGAAGTAGCTCAGTGTCTTCACGTTGAAGCTCAGCCATCCGCACCACATCGACGATGCCAAGAAACGGTAAATCTTGTTCAGTGTCAGATGACGTCGGGGAAATAGGAGCACGAGACAGGCAGTCAGCATCTGTATGCTTATGTCCTGATCGGTAGACCACCGTTATGTCGTACTCTTGAAGGCGGAGGCTCCAGCGGGCGAGGCGGCCTGATGAATCCCGTAGATTGGCAAGCCAACAGAGCGAATGGTGGTCACTGACCGCTCGAAATGGCTGGCCGTATAAGTAGGGTCGAAACTCGCTAATGGCCCAAACGACTGCTAGGCACTCTTTTTCGGTGGTAGAGTAATTAGCCTCTGCTTTTGTGAGACTGCGGCTCGCGTAAGCGATCACACGCTCTGCGCCGTTCTGCCATTGAACTAGAATGGCTCCGATTTCCACGTTGCTGGCGTCTGTGTGGATCTCGGTGTCAGCAGTGTCGTCGAAATGTGCCAGCACTGGAGCTGTCTGCAGTCGATTGCGCAGCTCTACGAAGGCTTGTTGTTGTTCTTCCGTCCATACGAAAGGTACATCTGGCCGTGTCAGTCTTGTAAGAGGTTCCGCACTTTTCGAAAATCCTTCGACAAAACGGCGGTAGTACGCACAGAGTCCAAGGAATCGCTGAACAGCCTTTTTGTCTCCAGGACGAGGGAAATCGGCAACGGCAGCCAACTTCTCCGGATCTGGTCGAACACCCCCCGGGCTAACCACGTGGCCGAGAAACTTTAGTTCCTGATAGCCGAAGTAGCACTTTTCGGGCTTGATGGTAAGGTTCGCTCTCCTTATTGCAGTCAGGACACTTTTTAGCCTTGAAATATGCTCGTCAAATGTGGTTGAAAACACAACGACATCATCCAAGTATACAAGACACGTCTGCCACTTTAGTCCAGCTAGTACAGTATCCATCATGCGTTGAAACGTGGCGGGAGCGGAACAGAGACCGAAAGGCAGCACTTTAAATTCGTACAGCCCGTCAGGCGTCACGAACGCGGTTTTCTCACGGTCGCCTTCGTCAACTTCAATTTGCCAGTACCCTGACTTGAGATCTAGTGATGTGAAGAACTGGGCGTGGCGTAGACGGTCTAGGGCGTCATCAATCCGTGGCAGGGGGTAAACGTCGCGTTTCGTGACTTTGTTAAGCCGTCGATAGTCAACGCAGAAGCGTAGTGTGTTGTCTTTTTTCTTTACTAAGACAACAGGTGACGCCCACGGACTTGTCGAGGGTTGGATGACGTCATCATTCAGCATTTCTTGAACTTGACGCTTAATCACCTCTCTTTCCTTCGGGGACACACGGTATGGATGTTGGCGAAGAGGCCGCGCTGACTCCTCGGTAACAATGTGGTGTTTTGTAACGGTGGTACGCTGAACTTTCGATGCTGTGGAGAAGCAGTCCGAGAATTCCCTCACAAGGTTTAGCAGCCGCTCTTTTCGTGAATCTGGCAAGTCTGGATTAACGTGAATGCGGCTTCCCAGGTCGGCACAAGCTTTTGCATGTGGTGAAGTCATATCCATTGTGCTGATATCGAAAAAGTCGGCTATTTCACTGAGGAAAGCGACAGTAGTCCCTCTAGGAACGTGCTGAAACTCATTGCTAAAGTTGGTCAGCAGAACTCGAGAGCGTTTATTCTCTAACCGAACAAGGCATCGGGCTATGCATATGTTTCGTTTGAGCAGCAGCGGGATATTTGCCTCAGCAATACCTTCATAGTCGTTGAATTCGTCGAAAACGTCGCAGGCTACCAAGGTGAACACGCTACTCTTCGGCGGTAACGTGACGTCATCGTCAACAATTCTGCCGTGAAGGTTGCGCGTCATCGTCAACGTCATCGTCAACAATTCTGCCGTGAGGACGTAACTGCCGTGAAGGTTGCGCGCTAAAGCGTGTGCCGTAGAAAACGTCACTTGCGACTGTTGCAAATCAATCACGGCTCCATTATCACGCAGAAAGTCTAGTCCGAGAATTAGGTCCCTCGAGCAACTCGGCAGTATTACAAAATCTCCGAGATACGTAAATCTGTGAATACTGACTCGCGCTGTGCACCGCCCCACCGGAGTAAGAAGATGGCCTCCTGCCGTACGTATCTGCGACCCAGCCCACTGGGTGGAAACCTTCTTCAGCCTGCAGGCAAGACCCATGCTCATAACAGAAGTGTCTGCTCCAGTGTCAATTAGCGCCATTACTTCTTCGTCGTCCACAGTTACCGCAATGTTTGATGTCACCACTCTTCGCATCACGTTTGACTGCGTCTGTACATCTTTTTGCTGCTGTCGCTGGCGTCGTAGTGGAGGATCTTCCGTAGAGTCAGCGTCAGCGGCCTCACCTCCGGAGGTCGCTGAACTCAGTTTTCCCGACTTGCAGGACTGGGTGAACGGCGTCTTGGAGTGCCGCGTGAATAGGCTGGGCTTGGTGACCTGTAGCGAGCAGGCGACGACGAGCGAGGCTCTTGTGACCGATGTTTGATACTGCGACGATTCGAGATGAAACTCTATTTCCAGTGGTCGCTCGCCAGGTCGTGGACGAGGGGCATCAGGCGAAAATCCACGGAGACCCACACGACGGTATGGACATGTCCGGTAGACGTGTCCGGCTTCCCCGCAGTGGAAGCAAAGGGGCCTGTGGTCGGGTGTACGCCAGATGTCACTCTTTCTCGGTCTTGCTTCGGCGATCAACGGTGAGCTGCGAGGGCGGAAGCCTACCTCCATTTGTTGAGCGTGTCGCTCATTGGGGTAACATACGCTGGTTGAACTGCACGATGGACGACGTCGCACTGCTTCCGCGTAGCTCATCTCGACGCAGTGCCTCTGTCGTGGTGCCTCGGATGGTTGGGGAGCGTGAACGGCTTGCCGTAGCTCGGCGCGTACGATCTCCGCAACGGAGAGCTGCTCTGCAGGTGAAGCAGTCACCTGCATCTTTTGTAGCTCTTCCTTAATGAGAGCCCTGCTAAGCTCTCGCAACGCGCTGATGTCATTGCCGAGAGTGACAGAAGTGACCTCACTTGGGTTTACACCACGGTTATACTGTCTGGCACGCTGTTGAAGGGCCCTCTCCATGGCAGTGGCTTCCTCATGGAACTCCGCAAGTGTCGCAGGCGGGTTTCGAATCAGGCCGGCAAAAATCTCTTCTTTAACACCACGCATTAGGTGGCGAACTTTCTTGGATTCGGACATGGAGGGCTCCGCACGCTTGAAAAGCCGATCCATGTCCTCTACGTAGGTCGTCACCCTTTCGTTAGGGCCTTGAACCCTTGCCTCTATAGCACGCTCCGCTGTCTCCTTCCTGTCCTCTCGGGAAAATGCCTTGAGGAACTGCCGTTGAAACTCATCCCATGACGTAAGCGCTGCTTCATGGTTCTCAAACCACGTTTTCGCGGAGTCCTCAAGGAAGCAGTACACATAGCGTAGCTTACGCTCTGGTGTCCAATCGTTGATGACGGCGACCCGGTTGAAATGCTCGAGCCAGTCGTCGGCATCTTCAAAAGCAGCTCCGTGAAATGTCTTCGGCGTCTTGGGCTGGTTGATAACCAGGTGCGCTGGTGCTGGCGCGGTGACGTTAGGCGGTGTTTGATTCATAGCCCTCTGACGTTCAGGCAGCAAACCGTGCTGTGGCTCGAGTCCCTGGAGACGACGGCTGGAACGTACGTGCACAGGGGTAAGTTCGGCTGAGCTACTCGATGGACTTGCGTCAGGGGTGCTCTCAGGGGACCGTATCATCTACCGTGCCCAGCACTTCCACCAGAAAATGTCACAAAGACACAGGCACGCAGGTACAAAATAGGGCGTTTACTTTCGCAACCCAAGGGCCAGAAACGCGAACACCAGAGCACGCGCACACAGATCTACTTTGTTGTCCTCTTCAGTGCTGGCTACTATAGTTGCCAGCCTACCTTGCGTCAATATATTGTCATTAGAATCGAGGAACTTCAGTAATCGAATAAATTTGAGAAATACTTTCGCCGTCGCAATCGAGGAGATTGTATACTTTCCACTCTAGAGGCCACTTGAAAGGTCTCATTTGGCATACTCAATTGAACCCACAATCATGAAAACACGCTAATAATGCTACTTTTTAAACGCATCTATCATTTTAACGAGGACAGGAGCACGAAAGGTTGTCGTAAAATACCTTTACCCTCCACCTCAGTGGCATTAGGGCGCCGCCGCTTTCGGTCATTACTACAAACAGGTTATTGATATGTGGGGTTTACCGTCCCAAAACCACCATATGATTATGAGAGACGCCGTAGTGCAGGGCTCCAGAAATTTCGACAACCTGGGGTTCTTTACCGTGCACCCAAATCTGAGCACACGGGCCTACAACATTTCCGCCTCCATCGGAAATGCAGCCGCCGCAGCCGGGATACGAACCCGCGACATGCGGGTCAACAGCCGAGTACCTTAGCCACTAGACCACCACGGCGGGGCACTACAAACATGTGTCTGTTTGCCAGCGTGTGCGCGTATTTGCAGCAATGGAATAAGCTGCATGAGCGCAATGAAGCCAAGTGTTGACGCTTGCTCTCATAAGGCAGTCCCGTTTGCAAGCTGTTTGCTTGCGCGGACGCATGTGAAACCGTGTTTTACCGTGAACGAACTTGAAAGGCTGGGGTTTTTCAAGTGTGTGGTCAGACTGCGAATATACCACGTGTGCATATGGTACTTCTTGTTTTAGAAAACCTAAATACCGTGACACGCTTCTTTACCCGTATTTTTTTCTCGTCTCGCCGCACATGTCGTGGTGCTTGTGTTCATTCTGGCTGTGTTCCAATACTCACCGTAGGCGGCTAAATATACAGCTAAATGGATGACGGCCATCTTGAGTACCATTCAAATTCTCACGTAGCCAGCAAAGTAGACAGCTCCGAGAAGATCACAGCGTAGACAAATATGATGCAAGCTACTCTGCTGTCAAAACAAGATGGCGGCTCAGCGAATCGCTCAGATAGATTGTATCTCACCAGCATGGTCGTCTGCACACAAGCTGGTGCTTTCTTAGACGCTCAATGTGAGTAACGTGTATTTGTTTTTTATTTCAACTCAAAATAAGCCAGAAATTACAACTGTTACGTTCGTTTGTTTTAGCTTTTTCTTCTCTACGCGAGGTGGCGCATTATCGCGTAAAAGCCGTCTGAATCTGTTCCATTTCTCGGACAGCATGGCCTCGATGCTCTCTTCTAAGCAGTCTTCGTAGACTGTCTACGCGCTGTCTAAGAATTGTAACACAGGCTTTATCAGCTGAGGCTATTGGCTAAGCGGATCGTCATGGCTTATGGTGGCGCTATATTTGTGCTATATACAATTTCTATGGGTATATAATTATCGAAACGACTTCCCGCGTATTTTTCAAAGTGAAGGACTCCCCTTTTTTATCTCTCTGCATGTACCTCGCTCACTTTGACCAGCCATTACTTTTATGAATTACCGATATCGACATCACGAACCAGCTATGCACGAACACGGGGCATTACATTTTCCTGTGCAATACCACCACAGATAGAATAGCATTCATTGCTCCGAATGACATTTGAACCTAATGACATTAACACCTCCAGTGTGACGGGCAGGTGTATTACAGTAACCGTAACCGAAGAAGTGTCTCTTTAGAAGAACGCTTGTTTCTGCACTCTGTTTATTTTAGTGAAATCATCGGTCTTTTGAGGTGCCTCGCCTCTCCTTCTTGCAGTGATGGCCGTGGAGCATGCCAGAGGCCCGCCTGGTCACAGGTCCTCACACCCGTCAACCACAAGGAAGCGAACTGGCTCTCCCAGTAACACTGAGGACACCGATCTCTATTCCATGTCGGAAGACGACATATCCGATGGCAGCTTTATACCTGTCCGGGGTAAGAGGGCAAAAAGAAGGACGGCGAATAGAGCAACATCAGCTCCTGCAAGCACAGCGACTGTGCAGTCAAGGCCTGCGCGCTGGCCGCACGTCATCATCTTCATGCCCGAAGATCCATCAAGCAACCTACGGCTTCTGAACAGGCAAGCCCTTTTCTTTGCTCTCGAATGTGCGGTGCCACATCAAATTAAGGACTTAAGAGTAAACTCAAGGAAGAACATTCTCGCCATAGACGTGCACGATGTAAGTGCGCTAGGACAGCTGCAGAAAATGACTGAGCTAGGCGGCATTAAAATGCGCCCCTTTATCCCGATGGAGGATAAATCAATTGCTGGTGTAATTTATGACATCGACATTGCCATTCTTAATGCTGACTTGTCTGCCCTCATGGAGCCTGCAAACGAGGGAACTGTCATTACGTAAGTGCGGCACCTTGGAAATACGCGCTGCGTAAAAGTGTTTTTAAGGGAGATTGCATACCATCCCACGTTAAAGTTGGACATTTTCGATATCCGGTTCGAGCATTCATCCAAAAGCCACTTCAATGTCATCAGTGCTTCAGGCTAGGACACGTCAAGGGCGTATGCCCCAACTCACGACTGTGTCTCCGCTGCGCTGAACCTCATGCTGAAGACGCCTGTCGGGTGAATACTCTGAAGTGCGCCAACTGCAGCGGTCCTCATGCTGCCTCGTCGAAAGACTATCCTCGAATCCAAAAGGAGCGCGCTGTTCTCAGACAAATGGCCCGAGACAACTCGACACACAGGGAGGCAGCCGAAGTAGTCCGGCGTCAGCGTCGACGTCGGCATCATCGAAAGTCTTCAAAGAAGGCACATTCCCGAGACGCTCCTTCCCACTCTGTAGTGGTTCCATCCAGTACATCCAGTAGTGCCGCGAAAGGGCCCACCACTTCTACGAAAGAAACAGAGAAGCCTCCTTCTCTGGAGGAATGGCCCACGCTCCCGACGCACTCTTCTGCCAAGGAACCTCTGTAGGTTGTGGCCACACAAGAGCCGTCTCCAACCATGGAAGATTTGCCTAAAACTGATCGTCAAGTGATCTCGGTGCTGCGTTTCCTCATAGAAGCCATCCGAGCAATATTAGTCGACATGAAGACACCGTCTGCTCGAAGCGCAGTTGGACTATATATAGGACGCCCTAAGCCCAGTGCTTGAATCTCTCAACTAGAGAGATGGCTACTCACACCTCATCATTTCGTAAAGAAGTCAAGGCTGCATCCGTCTTCCAATGGAACGCCAGAGGACTAAAATTACGTCTTTCAGATTTTCGTCAGTTTCTGTTTACCAACGTGTTTCCAATCATCGTCATTTGTGAACCAAAGTTGTCGAAACCAATAAGACTATTGGGGTACGAAGCTGTTATGTCTTCAACAAACGGTGCGTGCAGCGAAATCATCGTCTTTGTTCATCGTGAACTGACGTATGTTGTGCAACCAATTGCACTTCACGATGACAATCAGTATGTTTGCATCACTGTGAAAAAGAACAAACTCATGTTTACTCTCATAGGCGTTTATATATCGCCGTCGAATAATCTCGATTCCAGGAGAATAGCGGATATTTTGAGAGTATGTCCTGCACAATGGGTCCTCATAGGTGATTTAAATGCGCACAATCACGCATGGGGAAGTACGCGGACAAATGCAAGAGGACGCAGGTTAGCAAACATTACCTACAACTATGGCCTTACTCTCCTGAACGACGGCAGCCCCACTTTTCTTCGAGGGGTGACATACGGCAGCTGTCTCGACCTTGCCTTTGTCTCCAACTCCCTCGCGAAATACGTCAAGTGGTTTCCAGATGTTGAGACACGAGGAAGTGATTACATTCCAATCTACCTTAACATCAAAGGCTTGTCTAGTTATGGTCCACGGACGACCGTTCGAACAGTCCAATGGACCAACTTCAAATCTGACATGGAAGATGCTTGCAGCGATGGCCTACGATCTGGGTTAGAGAAAACAGTTAAGAGCACAATGCAAAATGCCACTCGCACGGTGACGATATCTTCCACACGAAACGACTTTGATATAGAGTTGGAGCGACTCCGAGCACTGCGACGCCGGGCGGAGCGTCGGTATCGGCGTACAAAGTTAATTCACGATCTTAGGGCAGCCAGGAGGATGCTAAAGATTCGGCGTCGCATGATTAGATTAGTGTCGGAACGATGGACAACGTTTTGCCAGTCACTAGACCCTCGCAAGCCACTTTCACACATTTGGAAAACGGTGCAAGGTCTGCGTCACCCTAAGGAACAGCGCTTTCCATTCAAAGCGCTCGCGCTATTTCAAAGGAGGCAAGACATCGATGTCGCAGAAGACTTCTGTGCGCAGATCGCCAACCAAGCCACTCGTCCAGATTCTCCAGTCAGATGTGATGTCCCCCGTTTCCATGACTACCACATGGACCTCCTTTTTACAATGGAGGAGCTCGAGGCAGCACTAGCTTTCTGCAGGCGTTCAACTTCTCCGGGCCCAGATGGTATTCCGTGCCGAGCCTTGTGGAACCTTGGGGAAGGTGCAAGGAGAGAACTGTTGAGCCTCTACAACATCTCATGGCAGGATGGCAATGTTCCTGATGACTGGAAAGTAAGCCGCTTGTTACCCATCTTGAAGCAGGGCAAATCCCCACTCAAACTCACCTCATACCGCCCAATAGCACTGGCTAGCTGCGTACTGAAGATAATGGAACGGATGATACTAGGCCGCCTGGAGTGGTATCTTGAATACTACAAGATTTATCCGAATTCAATGGCTGGTTTCCCACGCGACCGCTCTTCTATTGACAATGTAGTTGATCTAGTTTCGTACGTTCAGCACGAAAGATCCCGTAAGCGACTATCTGCAGCTTTGTTTCTAGATGTGAAAGGCGCTTATGATAATGTACTACATGAAGCCATTTTGGGTGCTCTTGCGGTGGTTGGCCTTGGTGGTCGAGTCTTTCGGTGGATTTTGAGTTACCTGGCTGCAAGATCACTCTTTGTTTTAACAGAAGATGGCCCAACTACGCGACGCTATTCTTCCATGGGTGTTTTCAAGGCGGAGTTCTTAGCCCGCTATTCAATCTTGCACTAATTGGCCTTGCTGAATACTTGCCAAGCACCATTAAAATCTCCATATACGCAGGCGACATCTGTGTCTGGACATCGGCAGTCACACGTCCTCAGATACGTTCCCGGCTTCAAAAAGCAGCAACTATGATTGCCAAATACTTGTTCAAACAAGGTCTCAGCTTATCACCAGAAACATGCGTGCTGGTGGCCTTCACTCGCAAAGCAATGACCCTTTATGTCATCTCAATGTGCGAGCGACCAATTTCTTACGCAAAACCCACCGGTTTTTGGGCATCATTATTGATAGGGACCTCTGTTGGAGTCCGCATGTGACCTATATGAAGAAGCGCCTGACCGCTATTTCCCAACTGTTCAAGTTCCTGGCAGGAAAGACGTGGGGGATGTCAGTAGACGCAATGATGGAGCTCTACAGGGCCCTGTTTCTCGGTTTCCTCAGATATAGCTTGCCCGTGCTTAGCAATACCTGCAAGACCAATGTTCGTGTTCTACAGGCAGTACAAGCCCAAGCGCTGAGAGTGTGCCTCGGTCTGCCCAGATGTACGTCAATGGAAGCAACAATTGCAACTGCTGGTGGCTATCCAATTCAAACTCACATTGTTGCAGAAGTCCTTAGAACGCACACCAGACACTTCGCACGTGCTCCCTGCCATCACCTTGCACTGTTGCCTTCAGAGAGGCGTCAAGCATCGTTCGCCCAAATGATTGTGAAATACAACAATAAACTTCCTTCGGACTTCACTCCTGAATCTAAACCATCCATACCACCTTGGTGTCTTATTCAACCCAAAGTGCATCTTAGTGTACCAGGGATCCCGAGGAAATCTGAGCTTTTGTCGCCCGTGCTGAAACAACTGTCTCTTCTTCTTTTGCACAAGAAATACTCAGACAGCATACATGTATACACCGATGGTTCCACGAACCACCAGTGTTCGTCGGGGGCAGTAGTTATCCCAGCAAGAGGTGTTACCACCAGCTTTAGGACTGACCACTCCACGGCATCTACAGCAGCGGAACTAGCTGCTTTGCGCGCTGCACTTTGTGTGGTCAATCGGGAACCACCGCAACAATGGTCGATTTTCAGCGACTCAAGAGAGAGAGAGAGAGATAAATAGAGAGGAAAGGCAGGGAGGTTAACCAAGCTTGGCTGGGTTGGCCACCCTACACTTGGGGTGGGGGAAAAGGAGAATAATAGAACAGAAAGAGACAGAAAAAAAAGAGGAGTAAGAAAGAGAAACATGAATAGTCAGCTCGAGACTACACAGCACGGTCTTGCACAGTTCTTTCACAAGCGGTCGTGAAGTCTGGTGGTCCTTAAAAAGTTCAAGAGGGCTTTCGTGGCTTTGCGCGTATGGGAAGCCGTCGGCCAAGGTCCCAGGATCTTCTCTTCTGTAAGCGGCCGTGAATCCAGCTGACAGAGCTTGGCTTCCATATTACGTCGTTCGGTCTGGTATGCTGGGCAATGACATAGAATGTGCTCAAGCGTTTCCTCGTAGGCGCAGATGTTGCATGCCGAAAGCTCGCCATTCCATGGAGACGAGAGTACGAATTCGTAAATGCCACGCCCAACATCCTGCGGCACAGTAAAGTTTCAGCGCATCGTGGGAGCCCGGACGGCAAACGAAGTTGCAAGTTTGGGTCGATCAATTACAGGTGCGTGTTGGAGAAAGCCTACGTATTCCATTGTAGGAGAGATATACGGCGAGCAAGTGATTGTAGTAGCCTTGCAGCGTCCGTTCTCAACAGTGGTATGGGCGTGCACTGGTCTTGGTCATGAGCCAATCGAGCAGCTTCATCCGCGTGGTCATTGCCGACGATTCCGCAATGACTCGGCAACCACTGAAATACAATATCATGACCTTCCATGAGCGCTTCGTGGTAGTCGTGCCTTATCTGATATACTGATTGTTCATGTAACCCGTGATGAATAACAAACCGTAGTGACTGTAAGGCTGACCTGGAGTCGCAAAAGATGGCCCATTGGTTAGGTTGCTGTCGAAGAATGTACTTTACTGCACCTTGAAGTGCTGTGAGCTCTGCTGCTGTCGAAGTCGTAATGTGAGAAAACTTGTACTGAAGCAACACATTTTCAGATGGAACAACCACTGCTTCTGTGGAGCTGTTGGAATTAGTGGAGCCATCGGTGTAAACATGTATGCGGTCGAAGCACCTTTCGTCCAACAGATGCAAAGTCAATTCCTTCAGGGCTAGCGTTGACATGCGTGCCTTCTCAAAAATTCCAGGAACTGATAAGCGCACATCAGGTTGACGAAGACTCCATAGCGCAGTTGCTGGATGCATCGCAAGTTTGAAGCCAGGCGGTAGTATGTCCTGATGTTTTGTCACGATACCGCAGTACGAAGAATGGGGCCTCCGAGCTGTCAAACACGCTAAATGATGTGACGGTAACCGTGATAAATGCCGAATGTGCGCTCTCAGCGTCTCGACAATGATGGGCGTTGTGACCGGTTGTTCTTGTGCAATAACAATAGTTGACACTGTCGATGAGCACTTTGGAAGGCCAAGGCATGTCCGAAAGCGACTCAAGGGCTGCCCTACAATCTGTGCTCTCAGCACTGCGCCGCGGGCCATACAAACAGCTTGCTTTCGAAATTTGATGCCTTCTCCACACTTCACACGAGGAAGGGCATCATGTGACGCTTCAATGGCTGCCAAGTCACTGCGGCATCATAGGAAACGAACATGCCGATACTACCGCGCGGGCAGCCCTTGAAGGAACACGAGAAGAAGCCATACAACTTTCGAGTACCGATGCTGCTAGTAATCTTCGACGGCTTGCGCGTGAAATCACGTTTTCACTATGGTTCCCACCAGGCATCGATACAAATTGTCAACACCACCTGTCCTCTTTGATGGCTCTCCGCATGCCCACTGGACTCGACCGAAGAGAAGTCACCCTTCTTCATCGCTTATGGCTCAGAGTGGCATTTACAAAATCTTATTCCTTTGTCATAGGAATGGCCGACAACGCTCTCTGTGATGCCTGTCATTGCGAAGAGACGCTACACCACATTTTGTGTGACTGTCCGTTGTTGGAAATCCAGAGACAGTCACTGGCGTCCGCTTTTGCGCGCATCGACAACAGCCAAATGTCTGTGGACACTATTCTATCAAGTGCTCAAGAGAATACATTGCAACAGAAGGCGACAAAAGCTCTGTTGAAATTCCTACGCGACACCGACTTGAACAAGCGAGTGTAACAGCACTGTCACACACCACGAAAGACAAGACTGCACTATGACTGAGTGTGCGTGCGTGTGCTGCCGAATGTGCTGTTTCTCTCTTCCCTCTCTGCTCTCTTTCATCTCCCCCATCCCTCTCCCATGCGCAGGGTAGCAAACCGGCTGCCTATAGGCTGGTTAACCTCCCTCCCTTTCTTTCCCCCCTATTTTCCTTCCTTCCTTCAACTGCACAGAATTCATACCAGTGAAGGCAGAAAAAATGCAGCATCGGAGAGAAATAAGCAGATCCATTGCGCACATCACTTTTTAAAATGCTCAAGGGATCGTTGTATAGGCAGTATAACGTTTGTCTATACGAGCTACGCAGTCATCTCCCTAAACAAGGTATCACATGTTTTCTGCACACTGCAAGCGGCCTTAGTCCCGTGTTCATTTGACTTTACTCCCGTGTTTATTTCAGTGTAGGCAATAATTTTGAGATGTTCGTTCAGTACACGGATAAAAATAGGGATACTTTAAAGTTCATTGTCTGTCTGTCTGTCTGTCTGTCTGTCTGTCTGTCTGTCTGTCTGTCTGTCTATCTATCTATCTATCTATCTATCTATCTATCTATCTATCTATCTATCTATCTATCTATCTATCTGTCTGTCTGTCTGTCTGTCTGTCTGTCTGTGTCTGTCATTTGAGAATCATGCATGCATGCAGTTGGAAGAGTCAAAGTTCAACGCCACACTGTTCTAATTGGGATTTGAAAATTCGGTGGAATGAACGTTTTCAGATACACGTTGTACACTGAAGCGAAAAGAAAGAAAGTAAAAACTTTCTAATAATAATTGTGGATATTCGAACAAAAGGCCAAAGTACAGTTGTATATGCTGTCCTATTTGAAAATTTGTGCTTTTTGTAGTATTCGCACAAGCTCATACTTTCGGTTTGAAATGTGCTCCATCGAGAAAAATAGACGTACATCTTCTTTGTGAAGAATGGCTATAGATATGAACGGAGATAAATAATAAGTAGAAGAATACGTTCGATGGTAAACGATCGTAGAGATCCAAGCTGACGTTTCGCGCACTCAACGCAGTCAACATCACTGGTCTCGATATCGTAAAATCCTGCCAGACAAGACCCATTTCAGCAAAGACCTACAAGGGAAACAGCGCAGGCGTTCAAGCATATTAACGAGAATAGGCGCGCTTAAATTTTCAGTGACTCCATGTTACTGCTTTTTCTTTTGTTAGTCAGCCTTTCCATTTTCTAACACTTTTTTTTTCAAACTTCCGTTCTTATTTCTTGGTGTGCTTCGACTTTGGGCAGTTTTGAGCAATCCGCTTTTCTGAAAGTTGCTCACTACTTCATCTTTTTTTTTCCTTACTTCAAACAAATGGCCTCCGCCAGCCTGTGCATACGGGGGGCTCCAGTGTTGCCGTTGACGCGCTTCCCTCTCTTCCAGCACATTGTACGGTATGGTAATTTGCGTAACGCTGCCGAGAAGGCCTTCTTTCCCCCTTTTTTTCTGTATAGATGGCCAACACAAGGTTACGTTGCATAATCGATGAACACCAGCTGGAACTTAGTGGTGTTCAAAAGTAGTTAGGACTCACCATTTGTCTTTTCCTTTTTATCTTTTATTGTTTGATTTAGTACCCGGCCGATCTCAGCAAACTGCCACTAGGTGCTATTCTGCCTTGTAGACTATAACCTGCACGTTTGAGTATAGCCATTGCGAAAGTATAAGGAGGCTTGGTCTGAACAAGTTGGTGCGGCAAACTTAAAAGAAATGGCACTTTGCAAAGAGAAAACTTAATGGCAAGACTAAAAAAGGTTAGAAAAGGTAAGTGCAAATTATAAGCGATATTTTACTCTGATAAAAAAGGAAACACTTACCAGTAAAAAAAAATCACAGCATATCCCCGGAGTGAAAGATGACAAGTGTGGCGAAGCATCCGTTCGGCCGTCCTTGTGTCAAACCATTCGCGCGTCTGTCCTTTCACTCGTCCGTTCGTCCGTAGTCTGTCCGTCTGTCCGTCCGCCTGTCTGTCTATCTATCAATTTCTCTGTTGGTCTGTCCGTCTGGCTGTCACTTACACCAGCGCCACATGTTGATTGAGTCATAAAACTAGGTAGTTATGAACCAGTCAAAATTTATGCATGGACAGACTCACAGCTTTAGGAGCTTCGCTTCTAAAAGCTAGGCCACTGCACTTGCTAGTGTGCCTTTTTGTCCTGTCTTTATTAGAGCGAAATCAATGCTACGCTACGTCTGCCAAGATGAGAAACGAATTCGCAAACTCTTGGAGGATGCGGAGCGCAAGTTTGGCAGGCGTGACGTCATGTCACGAGATCCAAAACGGTGAGGTGACGGAGCTGCGTTCCCTGCTTGGAAGCCTCACTCGCTGTGATACCACGTGACCAGGCGACGCTATGCTCGTAGCACACAATGTCGCGTTACACAACCAAGCGAAACATAGCCGTGACTCCATGGCTGTATAACTGCTTCAGGAATAACACACAACGCGGATTCACAGCCACCTCCCTTTAGGCTGATCTACCTGCACCGGAACAATAGGTATTCGTCCCGAACTCTCCAACGCATCTCCGTTTCCTCGATCCGGCACATCGTTTGTCATCCGGCTCATCATAAATCACGTCAGCAGAGCAGTGGTAGCTGTTCACGGGGACAGTGATTGCCCCGCGCGGTTCTGCACACACTGTGCAGCTTGCTCGACGTTTCTAGCATCCCGCACATTGCCAATAAACTTCAATTACGCCAAAAAGATTCACAAGAGGAGAAAGTCAGAAATAAATATAATTAAACTTGATATTTCCCTTCAATATACTCTCATCTACCTTCACCGCTCCTCTTTATCTCTAAGCAACAGCCGGATCACGTGGCATCCTTCCTCCTTCGAATGTTCACCCCTCGCTCTAAAATTTTTCTTTTTTTTTCAGAATCTCGCCCTCCTGCAGCCTTTTCCGGTGGCCAATGCAATAACGGGGCTCTCGCTTCGTCCACCACGGCTGTGTGCATGAGTGCGCACTAGTGCGCAATCTAATCCCTTTGTGCAAACGTGCAAACAGCTGGCTTTGCACGGAAGCTCCGGCCGTGATGAGTGGCGCGTGCAGCGGATTTTCATTCAGGCGTGCGCAGCGGATTGCTCGCGCGAGAGTGAAAGGAGTAATGATGGGGAAAGGCTTTTTTTTTCGTGATGTGATGGTCCTGATGGGCTGCAAGGTAAGAAAAACGAGAGACGTACAATACAAGGTGACGCGCAATCTGCGCGCCTCTCGTTTTTCGTAGCCTGCAGCGCATCGAGAGCATGAACAGGTACCATAGCCCCTATCACCGCCTCATTTTCTGTGTAAGCTAGGTAATTTTTTTTCTTTATTTCCACTCTCATTCAGCCATCTAAATTTTGCATTGTTCTCTTTTGCTTGGGAAGAAAAGACAAAAAAACGTGGCTAATTTTTCTGCCTTGAAATTTGCATAAGATGAAAGTGAGATGAATAGAAAAAGAGGCCAAAGAGATTCCTTGTGTATCGTGGCGTGGTGATCTGGATGTCGATGTATACAGCCGTTCGCTGAATGCTGTGGTGCTCGTGTGATCTTCTTAGCGCTGCGCTGACAAACACGCAACTGACGCGCTCGTTGATCGGTCTCACTCCTTCGAACATAATCTCCCACATCTTCTATATTCGGTCATCTTGGTGACGCGTTTTGATTTTATACTTTGAAATACAAGTTATCCAATTGTACAATCGAGTAAGGATATTTCATTCGTAGACACGAGACTAACACGCGATACTGTTATGAAGAACTCTCCGTGTGTGTGTTCGCTGAAAAGGGAGAAAAAGAAAAAGGGGCAATCAGTGTACTCGAGGAACTCAAGCCTCTGATCAATCAAGACTGAGCTGGCGTGCGAGCGCTAGTGCATTGAACTATATGTGAGTAAACGTGGGTACTAAAGTCAGCCGAAACGAGGCTGCTAGTAATTCTGACGTGGAGAAGATAGGATGACGGAATGGCAAGAAAATGGGATCTTACGTCAGGCTTACTCAACAAACTCTCCTTTAGCTTAGTATACACTCGGACTCAAACTTACCACACATTTTCGCAAAGAGACGGAGACCCCCGGAAAGTTTCCTCAATTAAATTCACTAGAACTAAAACTCAATAAGATACCACTTACTCCTGCTCCTTCGACCACATACTCAGAGCCTCAAAGTGAGTCTGAATGAGCTGACTCACTATAGTGTTCTCGAACATATCAGCATAGCTTTCCTGGATTTAATTTTCACACAAGCTCTTAGTTCGTATTGTAGCAGTCAAAACTGAGCCTCTTCAAACAATGCATCGGTCGCAGTGGTAATGAAGTAAAACTGGGCAAGTGTGTTTTTATGGACCTATACTTACTTTAACAGGGTCACATTTGGGCTGTTTGTGTCCATCTTGCTTGATCAAGGTCCAGCAATGAATGAAACCATTGCAGCTCAACATGCCAAAACTTTCATTGTTTTAGGGGCGAACCTCCTTAGCGTGTGGGTATGTCCATCCTCCGATGGTGTATGCAGCCACCGGTGGCACATACTCGAAAGAGTAGCCCTTAGAATGTCAGCTGGATGGTGTCACTCGTATATGATTGTGATGTTTGTTGGTGAGGTTCGTCGCGCCGCAGAGCGTGTGACGCGTTGCGGATGGAGGAGACGGTATCTGACGTTAACAAACCACACTACAATTGTATTTGACAGCATACACACACGAAATACATAAAGCGGCAGCGTACACTACTAGTCAATTGTCTCACGTGGCGGTGCTTGGGGACCAGGAGGCTGTGGGCTGGTTGCGTCCCTGTGATGACGTAATCGTCGTCGGGTAGATGTCCGGTGTGGAAACGACGTAGCAGCAGCAGGGGTTAAGGGCCGAGTGAACGAACCGTCGCTCGGTAGCCGGTAGCCAGACAGGGCTCGTCCGCGCCAGGCCAGGACCTTGCGACGCTCGTCTCGACGGCGGTGGACAATCTGGAACCTCGCGCGTAGGTGCGGGTTCTCCGAGAGCAGCAGGCCGCGTCCCAGGTCTTGCCAGGTGAGGACCGTGAGGCGCTCGCTGTCCCGAAGACAGGCGCCCTGTGTATGCGAACCTCGCGCGTAGATGCGGGTTCTCCAACAACCTGCCGCCCGTTCTGCCGGCGTTCCAAAAAAAAAAACTGTCTCGCCTGCGCGCGCCCTTCTTAATCTTCTCTGCAGCCCGAGCTCCTTCGTTTTTCTCGCCTTCCAGCGATCGGCCACTCCGTCGTCTGCTCTCGCTTTCCCTGCTTCGTCACATTACCCCCCCACTTAAGAAGGTTCTTCGCTGTGAAGAACTTGCAGCTGCCACTGGACCCCTTGGGACACCGTAGTACACGCGCACTCGGAGCACTGCACTACACTTCCGAGCCCCGCACACTCGGCACACATAAGAGACACAAAAGTTGTCACCAGTGTTCAGGGCCCCGCACACCCGACACTCTCAAAGGTACTCGCAAGACGAGATGAAAGTTGGTCCGTCACGGTAAGTAATGTGCACCGAAAAAAAAAATTCCATCAATTATACCCGACACTGCGAAATCCTCAAGCCGTGTAGCGATGATGTTCATGCGCTTGGCAACCGGCTCATATAGTCTGCTCCTACATTCTCACTGCCTTTTATATATTCAACGCTGAAGTCGTACTCCATGAGTATGAGGCTCCAACGTAGAACACGGCTGTTGATGTGTTTGGCGGAGTTGATGTAAACGAGAGGCTTGTGGTCGCTTTGTAGTATGAACGTTCGCCCGAACAAGTAAATATGAAATTTCTGGATGGCCCACGTGAGTGCCAGGGCTTCGCGCTCGATTGTCGAATAGGCAGTTTCTCGTGGTTGCAGTCGTCGGCTAGCGTACGACACTGGGTGTAGCATAGCACCATGCCGCTGCATAAGTATGGCACCTACGCTTGTTGACGAGGCGTCGGTGCGAAGTACAAAAGGCTGAGCGAAATCGGGTGCTCTCAAGACAGGTTGTGTAGACAGCATGGTCTTGAGTGCATCGAAGGCTTTCTGTTCCTGCACTCCCCAAATTACTTTGTTAGGGGCTCTCTTTTTAGTCAGTTCAGTTAATGGTCCTGCTATCTCGGAGTACTTGTGGACGAAATCTCTGTAATAGCCCGTAAGTCCAAGGAAAGAGCGTACTTCTTTTTTCGTCTGTGGGCGCTTGGCTGCCCGTATTTTATCAAGGGTTTCGATCTGGGGTTTGATGATGCCATTTTCGACGTGATGACCGAGGAACTTTACTGACCGCTGACCAATCTCACTTTTCGTTGGTCGAATCGTCAACCCGGATTCGCTAACTCGTTGAAGAAAGGCTTCAAGTGTGGCCACGTGTTCTGTCCACGTCTCGGTTGCAACGAGCACATCGTCGAAGTAAAAGTAAATATGGGGTATATCTGCTACCACCTTCCTCATTAGACGGTTGAAGACAGCTGGGGCGGTTTTAATGCCAAACGGCATGAAACGAAACTGATAAAGGCCTGCTGATGTAGAAAACGCTGTCATTGCTTTGGACTCTTCATGCATCGGGACTTGCCAATACCCTTTAGCAAAGTCGAACTTAGAAAAATATCGTGCCTTCCCCAGTTGTCCAAAAATAACATCAACTCGAGGTATGGGCTCATTGTCGTTCAGCAGTATCTTGTTGAGTTGCCGGAAGTCAATGCATAGACGTATTGTCCCGTCTTTTTTCTTGACAACTACTATCGGCGACTGGTAGGGAGACTCAGATGGCTCGATGATGCCTTGCTTCAGCATGTCTCTAATTTCTTGTTGAACTGCCTCTTTGGTAGCAAACGGTAGTGGATACGGCCGTATGTTCACTGGTGTATCCGTTGCGACATTCAACTTGCACTGGGTGAGATGTGTTCTGCCGGGAATGTCGGTGAATACATTCTCGTAGGTATGCAGTATTCTAGCGATCTGCGTGCGCTGTTTAGTAGAGAGTGCTTCCGATATGTTCACATCGGCAGCAGATTCTTTTTGCTGAAAAGGTACGCATGGTAGATCGTCGTGCTCAGTATCATCAGCCAGACACGCGACTGACGCTTCTTTTGTTGGCTGTGGTACCGATGGTCGTTCTTGATATTTTTTGAGGAGGTTGACGTGAAACAGAGATGTTCGCGTTCCTAAATCAATAACGTAATCCACGTCATTCTTCCTCTCTAGAACTGTGAAAGGCCCTTTCCATGTTAGAATCAGTTTGTTGTTGTCCGACGGGAGTAGCAGCAGCACCTTGTCTCCAACAGCTAAACGCCGTGGTCTAGTCTTCATGTCATAGTGCTTCTTCTGCACAAGTTTGGCTTTCTGCAGCTCCTCCTTGGCTAGACGACAAGTGTTTTCAAGACGTCTCCGCAGGTCAACTACATAGCCGTACGAGGTCTTCGTCTCATCATCTAGATGATTACCAGTCCACATCTCTTTCAATATTGACATGGGCCCTCTGACGTAACGGCCATACAGTAAGTCAAACGGGGCGAAGCCCAAACTTGACTGCGGAACTTCTCTATAGGCGAAAAGTAAAGGCGCTAAGTACCGGTCCCAACTTTTCGGGCACTCTTGACACATTCGTCTTATCATTCGTTTAAGTGTGCCATTGAACCTCTCGACAAGACCATTTGCCATGGGATGATATGGTGTCGTCGGCAACTGTGTGAAGGATAGAAGCCTGCTGAATTCGCGCATTAGGTGGGACGTAAAAGACGTGCCTCGGTCGCTGATGATTTCCTGAGGTACCCCCACTCGCGAGAACATCTCCAACAGTGCTTCAGCGATCCTTTCTGTTTCAATGCTTGGCAGCGCCACCGCATCAGGATACCGCGTTGCCATGTCCACCATTGTCAAAACGTATCTATTCCCTTTTTCTGACTTGGGAGATAATGGTCCCACAATGTCAATGGCCACTCTCTTAAACGGTGTATCAATGACGGGGGTTTTACCCAACGGTACTCGCCCAACTAAGTGTTTTGGGAAAGTTCTCTGGCACGTGTCGCACGATTTCACAAATCGTGTGATGTCAGAAAGTACCCCTGGCCAATAGAACTCCTCGAGGATACGGTCTGTTGTGCGTTTTATACCCTGATGGCCCGCAAGAATTCCTTCATGAGCCATTTGCATTACACAATGGCGGAGGGCTGTAGGTACAACAAGTTGTTCAGTTTCTCTCTTCGATCTGAGCTTGTACCTCCTGTATAGAATTTCTTCTTTTGTAAAGAAAAGAATCTCGGCAAACCTGGTCTGGATGGGTTTATCGACGGCCTCAAAGCATTTCTGTAAGCTAGCGTCATCCCTCTGACTTTTCTGCAAGTCACGTGCACTCATATCTAGGGGACTTATTGTTGGTACCGGCAGGCGACGAGAACTCTGTCCGACTGTCGCGGCGACTTCGTTTTCCTTTGATTGCCTCGCAACCGAAGTGAATGCATCTGTAGTATAAGATCCAGTCAGCGATCCGTCGTCCGCTCCCACCCTAGATGATATTTTCATCGGACTAGCTGGACGTAGGTGTCTTTTCCAATCTTGATCAGGATCGGAGGCGTCACGGACCCCTTGGACGTTTCCCAGAACGACGTCATACAGTGGGTCATCCATGCAGATCGCGCGAGTCTTGCCTGAGAAAAAGGGTGAAATAATTCGCACGTCTGCCTCCGGCAGTTTCAGTACCCTTCGATCAAGAAGACACACAGAGGAAACTTTCCCCGTCAGATTGCTGACTGGTACAAGGGACCTTCTCACAATAACCGAGTCGCATCCTGTATCCCGTAAGACCGTAACGGGCTGGTTTTCAAGGACGCCTTCGGCCGTAGGCATAGACTTGTCCTCCCACTTGATTCTCGTACGTTTCGAGCAATCAGTACCTTGCCGGGAAGCCTGTGTCTCCTGGTTTGATGCTTTCGGACCTTCTGCTTGCTCTTTCAGGCACGAGGCTTTACCGCTTCCCTTGTTAGGGCAGTCCTCTTTGCTATGCCCACTACGTCTACATTTTCCGCAGAAGGCTGGTTTTGTCCTTGGCCCTTTAGTATTTGCCCAGCAATCTGAGGCCTTATGACCGCGCTTTCCACAAAGCAAACAATGTGGTTTGTCCTTTTCCTCTTTCCGTAGTGCGGCCTGCGCTCGATCTGGTGGCTTTTTATGGTCCTTGTCGTCCTTACCTTTACCAAGGTTGACGAAACCCTGCGCCTCCATATAATGATCAGTAGCTTCTACTAGCTTTTCAATTCCTCGGCAATCCCTTTCCCGCAGGAAGATTGCCAGCTTCTCGTGGCACTGCGTGATGAATTGCTCTGAAACAATAACGTCTCGTAGAGCTTCGTACGTCCGTTCGGTCTTGGCCATCTCTTGCCAATGGTCGAAATAACCTAGTAATCGCCCAGCGAACTGTCGACCCGTTTCGCAGTCCTCAGGCTTCGCCGACCGAAACTTAGTGCGGTAGCCCTCCTCTGTAAACCGGAAGCGCTGCAACAACGTTTTCTTTAACGTTGCGTAATCCATGGCATGGTCAGGTGCCATTCTGCCAACAACACTTAGCGCTTCACCTGTCAAACAAAGGCTCAGTGAAAGGGCCCACTTGTCTTGCGGCCAATCCTGGCTCCTGGCGACGCGTTCAAAGCGCTGGATGTACGCGTCCAGCTCGTCGCGAACTTCGTTGAAGGGCGGTATGAGTTTGTGCGGACTTTCGTAGCTTTGAGGAGAACCCATGTGCGGACCCTCTACTGATTGACCTGTAGTCACGCTACCCGTTGTCGCATCTAACTCTCGGAGCTTCAACCTTAGTTCGAGAACCTCCTTTTCTGCTTGTAGCCTCGCCAGTGCCTCGGCATCAGCTTCTTTTGCCGCATTGCGTTCGGCTAAACGTACTTCCCGCGCTTCTCGTTCACGTACGCGCTCCTCATCGATCCACTGCTTTAGCCCTGGACCGCTCAACCCCAGTTCCTTTCCAATTGCTGTGAGCTTGTCCGTCTCCATCGTCAACCGTCAGACCCGCATAAGCGACGCGCTGCTCTTTTATAGGATAAGAGCGGTCCTGTCGCGCGGACGCCAGATGTGATGTTTGTTGGTGAGGTTCGTCGCGCCGCAGAGCGTGTGACGCGTTGCGGATGGAGGAGACGGTATCTGACGTTAACAAACCACACTACAATTGTATTTGACAGCATACACACACGAAATACATAAAGCGGCAGCGTACACTACTAGTCAATTGTCTCACGTGGCGGTGCTTGGGGACCAGGAGGCTGTGGGCTGGTTGCGTCCCTGTGATGACGTAATCGTCGTCGGGTAGATGTCCGGTGTGGAAACGACGTAGCAGCAGCAGGGGTTAAGGGCCGAGTGAACGAACCGTCGCTCGGTAGCCGGTAGCCAGACAGGGCTCGTCCGCGCCAGGCCAGGACCTTGCGACGCTCGTCTCGACGGCGGTGGACAATCTGGAACCTCGCGCGTAGGTGCGGGTTCTCCGAGAGCAGCAGGCCGCGTCCCAGGTCTTGCCAGGCGAGGACCGTGAGGCGCTCGCTGTCCCGAAGACAGGCGCCCTGTGTATGCGAACCTCGCGCGTAGATGCGGGTTCTCCAACAACCTGCCGCCCGTTCTGCCGGCGTTCCAAAAAAAAAACTGTCTCGCCTGCGCGCGCCCTTCTTAATCTTCTCTGCAGCCCGAGCTCCTTCGTTTTTCTCGCCTTCCAGCGATCGGCCACTCCGTCGTCTGCTCTCGCTTTCCCTGCTTCGTCACAATGATGAATACGCAATGAAAAGGTGTGAGATGGCTGTACTTAGAGTGTTCACTACTTAGATGGACGGTCGGATGGACATACAGATAGACGGATGAACTGACGGACGCACAGACAAACAGAGGAGCAGACGCACGCATGGATGGATGGATGGACAGACAGACCAAGGGACGGAACATGAACAGACGCATGGACGGACGGATGGATGGACAGATGGAAGAACAGACGTACGGATGGATGCATGGAGGGACGCACGGACGGACGGATTCACTGAGGATCACACGGATGGATGGGGATGCACCGATGGTCAGACGGATGGATGGACATAAGGGTGGACGCACGGACGGACGCATGGATGGACGGAAGCAAGAACGAATAAGTGGACGAAAGCAAGGACGAACTGACGAACGCTTCACCTCACCAATCATCATTGACTCTGTGGATAAGCTGTGATTTTTTAAGAAAATATCTTACATGTTTCATGATCTCATCAAAGATCTTGTCAAAGATCTCAAAGATCTTATGTGGCATGATCACGCTGAAGGTCTAGTGGAGAATGCAGACCTACAAGATGGCTTGAAGTGCTCGAAATTGGAATAAGCTGAGCAAACAGAGTTTAAAATATTGTAAAAGACAGATTTTACCAAGAATTTGTAGCTATAAATATTATAAAATCGTTAAACCCGCTGTGAAATATGCGGCTGGCACTTGCGTCACGTGAGAGAGGGTGCCATCCTCTCGGAGAGTGCGAAACTGCTCCTTCCACCGGCACTTCCTCTTTGCCCAATCAGCGTGCCGTGTTGCAGTACACACCTGCGCGGCTCCCTTATAAGCCGTTCCATGCTCCTCCACCTCCACTCTTTCACGCTGCACATGAGTCCCACAGAGCCAAAGTGCGCCGAGCGTCAGAGAGTATTGGTTCGCGTTGGCAGCCTGGCAGCCTTGCAGCCAACTTTAGAGACACTAGATTTCTTTACGTTGAATAAATCCAAAAAAAAGCGAGAAAAATCGTGGAAGTTTATTAGATGACTAGAGCTAGATTTAAGTATGTAAGACCGGAGTCACTTGGTTTTGGCTACTGAGAAGATATGTTTTATCGATGAACACCTGCTAAAATAGGAATGCGCATGTCCGCAATGTATGATTCTCATTGGCGTTTTATTTTTTGACAAGGCGTTTTTGGTGGCGCATGTATAAGGGGCGAATTTTCTCTAAACGTTAAGTTGGCAATACAGCGCTATTCTTGTTGTGTGTTTCTTTTTTGTCGTCGCATTTTAGCGCGACTTCTAGTTATTTGCTCTAAATCTGAGCGCGCGGCACTGAACGTAATTCCGCTTTTATCAACCGCGCTCAATACTTAAGCGAACTTACAAAATGTGGAGTAATAAAAAAATGTGTTGATGTTGCCGTTACGGGAAATACAAAAAACCAGCAACGTTATGAACAAAAGAAACCTAACGCTCTCCGACAAGCAACACCAACACCTTTGACTGCGGTGGGAAAGGAGAAAGCAAAGACGGTTGTGGCCTCAGAGAGGATTCATCACTTGAAGGAAAAAAGAAATACTCGGTCGGGAAGCAAGTTGTCGAAACGACACATGCCTATAGGCCATAACAGGAGTGACCCTTAGGCATAAGAACTAACAACGCTCGAAGCACGGTCCTACTCGTGCTGAATTGCCATCATAAATCTCGGCCCCGTTTCCCGTCTTCTGCCTTCCTCATTTTCTCTTCTTACCATCGTTCTGGTGGCGACGGAAGCAAGGCTATTCCCGCTCTTACATCGCTTCGGCCTTGCTTTGTTTAAGAGAATGCGGTCTTAACGACAGTCATGCTGCTCCCATGCTGCCCACGACACGCTTGCGCACCGCAAGGCCAACCTCTTCCTATCTTCTTTCATTTTTCCGCTCCCTATTTCGCTTTCCCTATTCTCCCAGTTTCCGTCCCCATTTACCTACAAGGACGCTGAGCCGATGAGAGGATCTCTCTTTATGATTGCGATCACTTCATCGTCTAGTCGTTAGATTTCGCGCTTTGGCGGTCTTTTATTACTATACGATTATATGGATACTCTCTGCTGGATTCTACACCGGCATCGCCATCACTCACCGTATATGCATACGTATATATATATATATATATACGTATGCATATATATTGTGGCAAAGCTTTCGAACAGTGGGTCGTCCTCTCGAGTGCCTTCTAATGGGTCGCCCTTTTCATAAGAAGAAGAGCAGCTCGTGCAGAGAGTCGGTCCCCGCATTGACTGTCGCTGTCGTGATTATTCAACGAGTGTCCGCCAATAAACGTCTTAACAATTTGGTGGAGAGTGCTGTCCCCTTCAAACATCTTTGGTTCGCATTCGATGCCCTTCGAGCTTCGATCCCGTACCGTGCCTTCTACCATGCACCAGGACGCCGCTCAGCAAATGCTCCCTCCTACACCGACGTCATGTCCCGGTGTCCCCCGCATCCGCGACCCTCCTGTCTTCACCGGCGCGGATGGCCCCGACGTCGAGGACTGGCTTGCCATGTACGAACGTGTGAGCGTCCCCAATCATTGGGATGAGGCAGCTAAACTCGGTAACCTGTTCTTCTACCTTGCGGGCGTAGCCGGAATGTGGTACAATAACCACGCATCTGATTTCCCGACTTGGTCCGCTTTTAAGACCGCTGTCGTTGACGTGTTCGGCCGCCCTGCCGTTCGTAAACTGCAAGCCGAACAGCGTTTACGTGAACGAGCACAGCAGACTGGCGAGTCCTTCACAAGTTACATCGAGGACATCCTTGACTTGTGCAAGAAAGTCGACCTGAACATGTCAGAGGCTGACAAAATCACGAATGTTCTAAAAGGCATCGCCGACGAGGCCTTCACCATGCTTCTGGCCAAGAACCCTCATACTGTGGCACAAATCATTAGATTATGCCAAAGTTACGACGAGCTGCGGCGGCAGCGCTTGATGACCCGTCGATCGCCACCACGTGATGCTGGTCTCTCGGCTTTGTCAGCGGTTCCTGACCACACAACCTTGCTCGCCGAAATCAAGTCATTCGTGCGTGAGGAAGTTGCCCACCAGGTCTCTTTACTGGCTTTTGCTCTGCCACAACATTCTCAGCAGCCATCAAGTACACTTGTACCTCCGCTCCGCCGAGCCATTCAGCAGGAAATCGCGCAGGTCGTTCCAGAATACCACCAGCCGCCTCCTGTATCTGCGCCACTCAGCTACGCCCAAGTTGTAGCCAGGCCGCCCCACCGATTTCTGTGGATTGCCTTGTAAGTTACACCGAAACCACCAGGAGGCCCCACGCCTTCGGAGAAACTGTGTCGCCTACATACGCCGACGTCACCCACGTGCCCCCAGTGCCGCCCACCATGCACTCATATCAGCAGCCGGCTCGCCCAACGCGTTCTGCGACATGGATGGGACCCGCGAACAGATGGTGCACTGCTGACAATCGCCCCATCTGCTTTGCTTGCGGTCGCGTCGGTCATGTAGCACGTTATTGCAATCGTGTGCAGCAACCGCAGGTCGCCTCGAACTTTCCCAGCCAATCAAGCCGCTCTTATGACCAACCGCCACCTATGTCACCGTCGTCCCGCCCCGCTCCGTCTACCCGCCGTTCACCATCTCCGCGACGTCGCTCACTGTCGCCTATGCGGCCACGTCCACTCGAGGGCAACCAGGAAAACTAGTCGTCGCAGTCCACGAGGCAAGGGCTGCGACGCTGTCGAACTGCGGAAGCCCTCAGGAAAGCCCATGGAACGTGATAGACGTACTTGTGGATGGCGTTCGTGCATCTGCCCTTGTAGATACTGGAGCCGCCGTATCAGTCATGGACGCAAACCTTAGCCGATTACTGCGCAAAGTGACCTCGCCACTCTCCGGACTCTCCCTCCGTACAGCCAGCGCCCAAAGAATTCACCCTACGGCGATGTGCACAGCCCGCCTTATGATTCAGGACGGGATGTATGCGGTCGAATTCATCATAATTCCTTCATGCTCTCACGACGTCATCCTAGGATGGGATTTTCTCTCCCGCCATGACGCCGTCATTCATTGCGCACCAGCAGAAATAGAACTCACCCAATTCTCTTCTTTGACGCCGGCCGACAGTCCATCTGCCGCAAGCAAGTTACTCGTCAGAGATGACACCCAAGTGCGTGCAAACTCGTCCGCGTCGGTGTCGGCCTACTGCGCAAGCCTTTCTGACACCGCTGCACTCCTCTCACCATCTCATCGTCTTTTCATCAGAAAAGGCTTGCTGGTTTCATTCGCGACCGTGCAACTCACTCACGGCAGCACCACTATTTTTGCAGTGAACTCATCCCCGTACAGCGTTACGTTGGTGCGAGGGGAATGTCTCGGCAGCGTGGGACCCATCGAAGACGAACAAGTTATGGAACAAGTTATGGATCAACCCGATGACATGCACTGCTCAAGTTCCAGTACGCTTAGTGCTGTTTCGACATCTGCTTCATCATCCGATGATGTATTCGGTCCCTCCGTTCCCGACAACCTTACGCCAAGCCAGCGTTCCCAGCTTCTGGGCCTGTTGGAACAATTCCGGTCTTCTTTTGATGTCGCCCAACCTTCTCTCGGCCGCACATCCACCATTACGCATCGCATCGACACAGGCACACAGCCACCACTGAGACAGCGTCCATATCGCGTATCTCCCACAGAACGCCGTGTAATCAACGAGCAAGTCGACGACATGCTTCGCCGCGATGTTATTCGCCCCTCTAGCAGCCCCTGGGCATCTCCTGTCGTTCACGTCACGAAGAAGGACGGTTCTGTGCGGTTCTGTGTGGACTACCGACGCCTCAACAAGATCACTCGTAAGGACGTGTACCCACTACCGCGGGTAGATGACGCTATTGACAGCCTGCAAGGAGCAGAATTCTTTTCATCCCTCGATTTGCGCTCAGGGTACTGGCAAGTACCTATGGCTGAGGACGCTTGACCGAAGACCGCTTTTGTCACCCCCGACGGCTTGTACGAATTCAACGTCATGCCGTTTGGGCTGTGCAATGCGCCCGCCACCTTTGAGCGCATGATGGATACTGTTCTGCGTGACCTGAAATGGCACACGTGCCTGTGCTACCTCGATGACGTCGTCGTTTTCGCTCCGGACTTCTCGACGCATCTTCAGCGCCTACGGCATGTTTTAACGCGTCTAAGTGACGCCAGTCTGCAACAGAACCTAAAGAAGTGCAGATTTGCAGCTCGGCAGCTGAAAATACTCGGCTAGGTTGTGTCCAAGGACGGAATTCTCCCTGATCCAGCTAAGCTTCGGGCCGTGTCCGAGTTCCCCAAGCCAGCATCCGTCAAGGAACTGCGAAGTTTCGTAGGGCTGTGTTCCTACTTTCGGCGCTTCATTCGAAACTTCGCGACTATCATATCGCCGCTGACGAAGCTCCTTGGAAGTAACGGGCCTCTCCATTCGTGGTCATCACAGTGTGACGACGCTTTCACAACGCTCCGTCGTTTGTTGACGTCGCCTCCCATACTCCGCCACTACGACCCTACGGCCCCTACAGAGGTACACACGGATGCCAGTTGTGTCGGCCTTGGCGCTGTCCTTGCGCAGCGCAAACCAGGGTTCCCGAAATATGTCGTGGCGTATGCAAGCCGTACGCTTACTAAGGCCGAGACTAATTACACCGTCACCGAGAAGGAATGTTTGGCAATCGTCTGGGCCCTTACGAAGTTCCGACCTTATTTGTATGGTCGCCCATTTGATGTCGTTACCGACCATCACGCACTATGCTGGTTGTCGTCATTGAAAGATCCCTCACGCCGTCTCGCCCGGTGGGCACTTCGCCTGCAAGACTATGATATCCGCGTGCTGTACCGCAATGGAAGGCAACATGCTGACGCCGACGCCCTGTCACGCTCTCCCTCGCCTGAAGACAACGCCCACAACTCCGCGTCTCACCTTGCCATTTCTTCCATTAGCATTCATACCATTGCTACTGAACAGCGCAAGGATCCATGGATCGCCTCACTGATCGACTTGCTGGCTGATCCATCCACTCCAGCCACTCGCGCGTTGCGTCGTCAAGCCCACCATTTCGCCATTCGCGACGACCTCCTCCACAGGCGCAATTACAACGGTGACGGCCGCCAGTGGCTACTAGTCATACCTCGCAGTATGCGCTCTGACATATGCGAGTTTTTTCATTCCCATCCGCAATGTGCGCACTCCGGGGTATCAAAGATTTACCACCGCATTCACCAACGGTACTTTTGGCGCGGCATGTACCGCTACGTGCAGAAATTCGTTCGCTCCTGCATAGATTGTCAGCGCCGAAAAGCTTCAACGCACCTATCACCGGCAGGTCTGCAACCTCTACCTTGCCCTGCCAGGCCCTTTGGGCGCGTTGGCATCGATTTGTATGGGCCACTTCCACTGACGTCAGCTGGTAACCGCTGGGCCATTGTCGCTGTGGACCACCTCACGCGATACGCCGAAACGGCCGCTCTCCCCGCGGCTACGGCGAGCGATGTGGCCTCCTTTCTGCTCCAACGATTCTTTTTGCGACACGGTCCACCCCAGGAACTGCTCAGTGACCGAGGCCGCGTCTTCCTGTCTGAAGTCGTTGAAGCCATTCTTAAAGAGTGCAACATTGGTCACCGCAAAACTGCTGCTTACCACCCGCAGACAAATGGCCTCACCGAACGCTTCAACCGTACGCTCGGTGACATGCTCTCCAAGTACGTCGCCGCCGATCACACAAATTGGGATTACATTCTACCCTTCGTCACCTACGCATATAATACCGCCCCTCAGAGCACTACTGGCTTTTCACCTTTCTTTTTATTATATGGAAGGCACCCGTCGCACACCATCGACACGACACTTCCGTACAGGCCAGATCCGTCTGAGTGGGCGCCTATTTCTGCTACAGCCAAGCTTGCTGAAGAGTGTCGAGAGCTTGCAAAGACCTTTACTGCGCACGATCAAGAGCGGCAAAAAAGCATTCGCGCTGACGCCAGCACTACTGCGCCCACGTTTCTCCCTGAAGCGCTCGTTTGGCTCTCGATCCCTACCACTGCAACTGGCCTATCTTCAAAACTATTGCCCAAGTACGAAGGCCCCTACCGTGTCGTCAAACGCACTTCTCCTGTCAACTACTTGATTGACCCAATCGAACCATCTTCGGACATGCGCCGTCGAGGACGCGACCCGCTCATTGTAACCACCTTTTAGGTCGCCAGGCGGCTCCCTTTTCGTACCCGGGGTAGTTGTGGCAAAGCTTTCGAACAGTGGGTCGTCCTCTCGAGTGCCTTCTAGTGGGTCGCCCTTTTCATAAGAAGAAGAGCAGCTCGTGCAGAGAGTCGGTCCCCGCATTGACTGTCCCTGTCGTGATTAATCAACGAGTGTCCGCCAATAAACGTCTTAACAATATATATATATATATATATATATATATACATATATATATATATATATATATATATATATATATATATATATATATATATACATATATATATATATATATAGATATATATATATATATATATTGTAGCCAAGCCTCCGAACTATGAAATGGGTCGAACTCTTGAGTACCTCCTAGTGGGGCTACCCATCAAGGACGCCGCTCGCGCGGAGAGCCCGTGCTTGGCCGTGACTGTCGCCATTGTATATTCTTGCTCGTTGCCGGCTAATAAACGCCTTAACAATTTGGTTGAGAGTGCTGCGATCCCAGTCTATGCCTTTGGAGCTACGATCACGTACCCTGCCATCTACTATGTACCACGACGCTTGTCAGCAAACGCCTCCTCTAATGCCACCCCCTTGTCCCGGTGTCCCCAGAATCCGCGATCCACCCATCTTCACTGGCGCTGAAAGCACTGACGTGGAGGACTGGCTCGCCATTTACGAGCGCGTGAGCGTCCCCTCCAAATGGGACGAGGACGGCAAGCTGACCAACTTGGTATTCTACTTTACGGGTGTTGCCAGTATATGGTACAACAACCACTCGTCCGATTTTGCCACCTAATCCGATTTTAATACCGCAATCATCAACGTCTTCGGCCGCCCTGCTGTTCGCAAGCTGCAAGCCGAGCAGCGCTTACGTGAACGTACTCAGGAGGCTGGTGAGTCATTCACCAGCTATATTGAAGACGTCCTGGACCTATGCAACAAATCTAATCCCAATATGTCCGAGTCTGACTAGATCCGAAACATCATGAAACGCATTGACGATGATGTCTTCACGATGCTGCTCACCAAAAACCCCGGCACAGTGGCTGAGGTCATCACACTGTGCAAAAGCTACGAGGAGCTCCACCGGCAGCGTTCGATGACCCGACGCTCCCCACCACGAGCTGCAACGCTTGCTGGCTTGGAGGCCAGTTGTGACCAAGTGGCGTTGATCGCAGACCTAAAGTTCTTCATCCGTGAGGAAATCGCACGTCAGTTCTCGCTCCTGCCCTTTGCCCACCAACCGACTGTTCAACAATCGCTTACTACTCTTCTCCCTCCCATCCGTCGAGCGATTGAACAAAAAAAATTGCCCGCAGCTTCCCTCGGGGGAACACTGATGAGGATGCGGAGCATATAAATCGTTAACGGGGTGTTAAAGTGCGACTTACTTGGGTCGATGGCTAAATTGGTTAACGTGGTTGTGAAATGGGGTGTTAAATTACGACTTACTTGGGTCGATGGCTAAATTGGTTAACGTGGTTGTAGGAGGGGGTGTTAAATGAGTGAACACGTACACACGTATGCGAAAGGACGGCGCTGGTCGAAGGGACGTCGATCATTGTGTTTGTGGATTCGTTGGAATTCATTTCACCGCGACCTTGGACGTCGACGCGCCGTACAAACCAACCGACGAGCGGCAACTGAGCGAGCGAGCGCCGACATTGAGTATATATACAGCGCTACGGCGCATGCACTGTCAGCTGTTGAATGTTCTCGAAGTAGAAGCGCGCGCGCGGCACAGATGGCGACGGCGCGACGGCGCATGCGCTGTCAGCTGTCGAATGTTCTCGAAGGAGAAGCGCGCGCGGCACAGATGGTGGGCGACGGCGCAACGGCGCATGCGCGCGCGTCAGCTGTCGAATGTTCGAGAAGCGGTGCGGACGGCGCGGACGGCGCGGACGGCGCACTACAAGGCGAGTGTATAAGATGCTTCCGCATCTAAAAAAAGCGGAGGTAATGCCTGCGTACCACCCCCCACAGCCTCCGGCTCCTGCGCCCCTGAGTTACGCGCAAGTGGTCGCCAGGCCGCCCCAAGTCGTTCCAGCACCCGCCCCTCTGACTTGCGCCGAAGCTGCCGCTCGACCTCCGTCCTTTGCAGCGGGTGTGCCCGCTACGTATGTTGACTTGACCCCTCAGCCTCAGCTTCAGTCCACCATGCAGCCACCGTTCCGTCCGTCGGCCCTTGCGACATGGGTGAGGCCTACCCCAGTGAACAGATGGCGCACACCCGACAACCGGCCCATCTGCTCTGTCTGTGGCTACGCCGGTCACGTGGCCCATTATTGCCATCGCGTACAGCCGGCTCCAATTTCTTCACCTGTTGCTGGCCGACTCAGCCGTCCTTATCGCGAAGAACCGCCGTCTATGCCACCTCGGTCTCGCCCAGGTCCATCTCGAAGATCGCCGTCTCCACGACGTCGTTCCCTGTCCCCCATGCGGCCAAGTGCGGCTGCTCATGAGCGGGAAAACTAGTCGTCGCAGTCCCTGAGGCAAGGACTGCGACGCTATCGCAATGTGAAAGCCCTCAGAGCAGCCCCTCGAATGTCATTGACGTGCTTGTGGACGGTTTTTGTGCATCGGCTCTTATTGACACTGCAGCTGCCGTATCAGTTATGGACGAAAAACTCTGCCACTTACTTCGAAAAGTGACGACGCCACTTTCTGTGTGGCCCCTCCGTACTGCAAGTTTGCATCGTATTCATCCTACAGCAGAATGCACAGCTCGCGTTGTCATCCAGGACGTTCTGTATGTCGCCCAGTTCATCATCAATCCGGCATGCTCTCATGACGTCATACTTTCTGTCCCGCCATGACGCCGTTATCCATTGTGCCGCCGCCGAAATCAAGCTCTCACCCTTCTCGCATTTGACGCCAGAAGACAGTCCCTCAACACTGAGCAAGATTCTAATGAAAGACGATACAACAGTGCCTCCAAACTCGACGTCGGCTGTGTCTGTCTACTGCGCTGGTCTCTCCGACACCATTGCACTCGTTTCGCCATCTGACCGCGCTTGCAGCAGGAAAGGGTTGCTAGTACCTTTCGCGACCATGCAGGCCAACAAGGGCAACGCTGCTATTTTTGTAACCAACCCGTCCCCGTACACTGTTACCTTGCTTCGAGGGGAATGTCTCGGCAGAGTGGAACCAGTCGACGACGCACAAGTCCTGGACGTACCCGATGACACGCCCTGTCCCAGGTCGCGTACCATCAATGCTGTTCCCACTTCTGATTCGTCATCTGCTGATGTATTTGGCTCCTCCATCGCTGACAACCTTAAGGCCGTACAGCGTTCCCAACTTCTGGACCTGTTGCAAGAATTTCGTTCTTCTTTCAATGTCGGGCGAAGTTCTCTCGGTCGCACGTCCGTTGTTATGCATCGCATCGACACTGGTGCCCATCCACCTTTACGGCAACGTCCATATCGCGTGTCGCCCGCTGAACGTCAAGTAATTAATGATCAGGTTGACGATATGCTCCGACGCAACGTTATTCGGCCCTCGGACAGTCAGTCCATGGGCGTCTCCTGTTGTTCTTGTTGCGAAGAAAGACGGTTCTGTGCGGTTCCGTGTGGACTACAGACGGCTCAATCAGATCACTCGCAAGGATGTTTACCCACTGCCACGCATCGATGACGCGATTGACAGCCTTCATGGAGCCGATTTTTTTTCTTCTCTCGATCCGCGCTCGGGGTACTGGAAAGTACCCATGGCTGATGACGCTCGACCAGAGACCACCTTGGTCACGCCAGACGGCTTGTACAAGTTCAACGTCATGCCGTTTGGTCTATGTAATGCACCTGCGACCTTTGAGCGCATGATGGACACCGTTCTGCGCAACTTGAAATGGTACACGTGCTTGTGTTACCTCGACGATGTCAATGTCTTTGCTCCGGATTTCTCCACGCATCTCCAACGTCTGAAAGAAGTTTTCGCACGTGTGAGCGATGCCGGCTTGCAACTAAATCTGAAAGAGTGCCGCTTTGCAGCACGGCAACCCACCTTACTGGGGTACGTCGTGTCCAAAGACGCCATTCTTCCTGATCCTGCCAAGCTTCAGGCCGTGGCCGAATTCCCCAAACCTGCATCTGTCAAAGAACTGCGTAGTTTCGTGGGCCTGTGCTCATACTTCCGACGCTTCATACGAAACTTTGCCACGATCATATCACCGCTGACGAAGCTCCTTCGAATTAGCGGGCCCGTCAATTCGTGGTCATCTGAGTGCGGCGACGCGTTCGCGAAGCTCCGCCATTTGTTCACGTCGCCTTCCATTCTATGCCACTACGACACTACAGCCCCAACGGAGGTGCACACGGACGCCAGCGATGTAGGCCTAGGCGCGGTCCTGGCGCAGCGAAAACCCGGATTCTCTGGATATGTCGTAGCATATGCAAGCCGTACGCTCACGAGAGCCGAGACAAACTACACCGTCACGGAGAAAGAGTGCCTGGCGATCGTCTGGGCCCTTACGAAGTTTGAACCTTATTTGCATGGCCGCCCATTCGATGTCGTCACCGACCATCATGCACTATGCTGGCTTTCATATGAACATTGAAGGATCCCTCAGGCCGTTTCGCCCGTTGGGCTCTTCGCTTACAAGACTACGACATCCGTGTGCTGTATCACAACGGACGCCAGCATGCTGACGTTGATGCCCTCTCACGCTCCTCTCTACCTCAAGACGGCGTGCCCCGCTCAGTAACCTCAATTGCTGTATCTGCCATCGATGTTGACATCGTCGCTACTGAACAGCGAAAGGATAATTGGATCACCCCGCTGATCAACTTGCTCTCTGATCCGCCCGCAACACCATCCACTCGTGCCTTGCGTCGTCAAGCTGACCATTTCGCCATCCGTGACGACCTCCTACACCGACGCAATTACGACTCCGATGGCCGGCAGTGGTTACTCGTCATACCCCGCAGTCTGCGGTTGGAGATATGTGAAGCTTTCCTTTCTGATCCGCAATGTGCGCACTCTGGGGTATTCAAAACTCACCACCGCATTCGACAATGCTACTTCTGGCGCGGGATGTACCGGTACGTGCAGCAGTTCGTTCGCTCTTGCCTCACTTGCCAACGCCGTAAACCGTCAGCACACATGTCGCACGCCGGTCTGCAACCCTTACCTTGCCCTGACCGTCCCTTTGGGCGCATAGGTATTGATTTGTATGGGCCACTTCCTCTGACGTTGGCTGGTAACCGCTGGGCCATCGTTGCCGTTGACCATTTAACGCGATACGCCGAAACCGCCGCTCTCCCTGCGGCTACTGCACGCGATGTTGCGTCTTTCCTGCTGCATCGATTTATACTGCGCCACGAACCACCCCAAGAGCTTCTCAGTGATTGAGGCCGTGTCTTCTTGTCGGAAGTCGTCGAAGCCATTCTGACGGAGTGCCATTCTGTCCACCGCAAAACTACTGCTTACCACCCACAGACGAATGGCCCCACCGAACGCTTTAACCGCACCCTCGGCGACATGCTTTCTATGTACGTCGCTGCCAACCACACTAATTGGGACAATATACTGCCCTTCGTGACCTACGCCTACAACACCGCCCCTCAGAGCACGACCGGTTTTTCGCCTTTCTACTTGCTGTACGGAAGGCACCCGTCGCACACCATGGACACCATTCTCCCGTACACGCCGGATCCATCTGAGTGTACACCTATTTCCGAGACAGCCAGGCTTGCTGAAGAGTGTCGCGAGCTTGCCAAGACTTTTACGACGCAAGAGCGAGAGCGGCAGAAGAGTATTCATCATGGCTCCACCACTTCTGAGCCCACGTTCCTTCCTGGCGCGCTTGTATGGCTCTCGATCCCGACCTCTGTAGCTGGCCTCTCTTCCAAACTACTTCCCAAATACGAAGGCCCCTACCATTTCATCGAGCGCACCTCACCCGTCAACTATCTGATCGAACCCGTTGAACAATCTTCGCACATGCGCCACCGTGGGCGAGACATCGTCAACGTGGAGTGCCTGAAGGCTTATTATGACCCGCTCATAGTAACAAGCTGTTAGGTCACCAGGCGGCTCCCTCTTCGACCCCGGGGTAATTGTAGCGAAGCCTCCTTAACTATGAAATGGGTCGGACTCGAGTACCTCCTAGTGGGACGCCACCCATCAAGGACGCCGCTCGCGCTGAGAGCCCGTGCTTGGCCGTGACTGTCGCCATTGTATATTCTCGCTCGTTGCCGGCTAATAAATGCCTTAACAATATATATATATAAATATATATATATATATATATATATATATAAATATATATATGCTGCTGGATTCTTCACCAGCGGCTCCGTCACTCACCGTATATATATATATATATATAAATATATATATATATATATATATATATATATATATATATATATATATATATAAATAAATATATATATATATATATATATATATATATATATATATATATATATATATATATATATATATATATATATATATATATAAATAAATATATATATATATATATATATATATATATATATATATATATATATATATATATATATATATATATATATATATATATATATAAATGTAACAAAGATAATCGAGAAAAAAAGTGCCTCTGAGTAGTGAATGCGAGGCGTTAACCACGGAGCCATCGAGACGCACCTTCTTGAACGTTCGATCGGCAAGCTATTCATAACCATCACTTACCGCTGGTTCAAGCATCTCCGGGGGAGAAGAACTATCGTGTTTTCAGCATCACCAGCCAGATGGCACAATCAGCGCGCGTCGTCACATTACATGGTGGCGCGTGCTCTTATCTCCCACGCGTACTTTGCCCCGCTTAGACGAGGAGAGCGGCGCTCAGTCGCGTGCCCATATCTAGCGGTAAAGAGGATCGTACGTATTTGCTAACCTCGGGCTTCACCTGGAACGTTTTGTTGTAGTTACCGGTCGCACAAAGGCCACTGCAATCATTGCAGTCTCAATTTGCGAAAAGCGTGTGCTTTTCATTCACAGCGAAGTAACGCCTGAGACGCTTATTCGCGTGCATCTGTACCTGTGAGTACATTTCGCACGTCATTTGTACGTGAAAAATGCGGGGCATGTTTCGATCTGCTTTTTTATTTTCGCGTGGACTTTCAATTTGTTGCTATCGCATTTATTGCATCGCTTCGCCCTTGCGGGAATGCTGTGACTTTTAGGGGCGAAGCTCCTTATGGAGTGGCTTGTGCGTCCCCCGTTGTCGCACGCAACCACCAGTGGCACATATCTGAGAGAGCGTGTATGTGCCACAGGAGATATACAGGTATGTGCCCAGGGGAAAGAGAGAGACGATCGCGCTACTATGGTCGCGATGAGAAGATGCGAAATGGCGCTACTCGGGGTGTTCTCTAGGTGGACGCACGGATAGATGCATGGATGGACAGACAGACAAGCAGATGGACAAACGCGTGGATGAATCAACGGATTCACAGCCGGACGCATGGTTGGACGCACGTATGGATGCATGGACGGATGGAAGCGAGAACAGACTGATGGACGCTTCGCCCCACTCACCATCAACCACTCCATGCATATGCTGTACTTTTTTTTATTTGACAGTGAGTCGAGAGGCTATAACGAAGCCTTTTCTTGTTGGTGTAAAGAAGTGAAAAAAGAGAGTGTGATGCCAGATGGCATTTAGTCGAAACTAGATCTTCCGTGTGCTGGTCTTCATTCGAGAAGATGATTGATGATCCAAAAGAAGGGAATGGGATTTTTAGAAATCCATTCATTGTTGTGTTTGCGGAACAGCAGTGGATACTGTGACAGACCCTTCCCATTCTCACACGAGGCGTTTACAGCTTGTTAGAAATTTAAGCTTCACTGATGTACACAAAAAGAAACTGTCAAAAAAATTACCAAAACGATTGGTGATGGAGCACCGATTATTAAATGGCCGGGACCATAATTTTACTGTCATGCCATGGCTAACTAAAGAAGGGATCTATAACAGGTGACTGAAAAGAATTATAAGCAAGAAATAACAAAGAAGCCTTGTTTTGAAAGCGTTTGCTTCGTGATTGTAAAGAGAACGTGGGCCGACACAATGTTCAATAGAGATTGAACATGAGGGGCAAATGCGACACAGGATTTAGGAAAGAAAGAAAAATTGAAGGACCGTAATCTTGGATATTTTGTAACCAGTTTAACGTTTATAGAGCACAAAGGGAGCGTCACAAAGAGGGGCAGCGCCGTGCCCACGTCTCTAGTGTTCTGCTCCTTCAGGGTGCTGTAAACTTTTAATAAAACGCTGAAGAGAATGAACGAAGGACACAGTAAACTGCAGTGTGTATCACTTCAGTTAGCTCATACTTCGCGAGTGGGTGCACTACAGTTGGAGCGATAAGGGGTTGCATAACACCGAAGTATAGCCAATATTGATGGAATACTCACAAAATGTGCATTCATACGATAGGTTGTAACAAGTTATACAGACACCTCACGACAATGTGATTATTCAATGCCCGCCTTGAAGTTACCTTTACCTGTTCGATATATTTGAGCCGTGTATAGCATACGAGCGGATGCTTCGTTCAATTATTGCTGGATCCCGAAATGTATACTGTTCTGCTGCCTATCTATCGTTCAATTAGTACATGTTTCGAGATCCAGGGTTCAGGGAACAAAGCATCACCTCGAGCATTACCGACGCATCAAATATATCAGATGGACAGGATGAATACAAAGCGGAGTGTGGAATAATCACGATGTTGCGAAATCTCTGTATAGCATGTCACAATCGTTGTTGAAAGGCGCCTGTTTTGAGGAGGCATCCGAAGAGATGCATGGCAACTTCGGACTTTGGGTCCATGCAAAACTTTACAGAAAAAGCGTAAATACATGTTTTCGATGAAGGTGAAACCCGGCAGATACTCGTGATGGTCTTCAAAATGTTACTCTTTTTCAATACAGCGTAAGGAAGGGCAGCGCATAGACCATCTTTTGCACGCATAATAATTTGCATCATAAACAGATAGCACATCGCTAGAGAAGATATTACAAGCATTTTGGTATATATTTTCTCTGTTTCTTGTTGCGACCCGTACTTATAGGCACGTTAAAGACAATAAACCAAAAAGCCAATAACCACGTAGCCAAGTGTAGTCGCCTAATAATAACAACATCCAACTATGGGGCGATCCGAAAACGATATGATGTTCGCGACTAAGCAGACCACGCCATCGCCTGAACGTCGTAGTGCGAGAGGGAAGCATAACAGGGTCCCTGGAGCACTGAGCAAAAGCACGTGACTGTTTCACCGTCACCCCATAGGGTAGGTATGTCACAATGCTACAGCTATATGACAAGAGCGAGTAACTCGTTACAATAAAGTTAGAGACGTACGCGATTGCGTGACAGCACGAGGCTGTATAATGTTCGTTGGCAGTGCTTGGCGAGAGCATGTTATGGCGTGATGCTCACGTTGGAAAGACGTAGGCTACAGCAAAGGCTCGTGACAAGAAAATATAGTCCTGTGACAGTCACGGGAGTAGTATAAGCTAGCAGGACAAAGGAGCATGCAAATGCATGCTTTCAATTGACAGTGGCCAATAAAAACAACTAATAATGGCGTCCTCAATGATAAGGATGTGTGTCTATGTCATGGTCACATGACCAGCAGCTATTCCTGCGTGACAGTTACATGACGCAGTATCTTACGGGGCATCACACCCTCTCTCACTACCCTCACATTACAGGGCAATGTCATTTATTTACGTTGATATGCGAACATCGTGCAGCAGTGCGACCGCTGCTGCCACACGCTTTTCGCACAACTCTCTGAATCTTTCACGTCCTTTAAGGCAACGTTTGCAGCAAACGCTAAAATGATGCCCATGACCACAAGTTTTGGTATCAAGTTCACAAGACAAATGTTCTAGGCTGTTCTCTTACTGATTATTATTATTATTATTATTATTATTATTATTATTATTATTATTATTCACTTTTCAATTTTTGACAACGCATTCGGGTGAGGGCCTGGCTTTAATGACAGGAAGAAAGGAACACCGTTTCGTTGTATTAATAGCAGCCTATTGAGATCAGCATTGAAAAAAAACAACCAGACTGTGAAAAAAGAAACAGCGTGAACACGATATCTAGCCCACAATGACCATCCATTTCACCAGGAGCATTAAGGTAGTGTTGATGGTAAAGATATTGCGACAGTCAGGGGAGCATGGAAAACATCAGCGGAAATCGTTCCGCCTGTCTCAACCCGTATGACCCACATTGATATCTCGTGAAAAATGTAAAGCAATGTGAACCGATTCCTTCGTAATCGTTCACGCATCTTTCAAAAAGCAAATGTCTTGGCTGCATTGGTGAAGACATTTGTGAGTTCGAGCTTTTTTTTACAGGTCGCAAATATCGCAAGAGACTATAATTAGATGCCAATTTTTTGTCTTTGTGAAATTCGCCACACTAGCCCTGTGCAGCCGGAGGATTTAGTTGCACCAACCTAATTCTAGTGTTTAGAGTCAAAACATAATTGGCTTGCACTCTTCATGGCTGTTTAAAGTAAGGGGCGCTCATTTTCTATTGTGTACTGAGTGCAACACAGCTCGCGATGTTGATCCTAGCATATCAAAGAAAAATACTTTTTCTGATGCTAGGATGAACACCCCGAACGTTTTTTTTTCTCTGGAAGAAAGATACTAAAAAAATGAAAGAGAACGAACAGATGGAAATGCTTTACAGCACAATTCATTTCATCCAAGAGGGGCTGAGGAACGTGCTGTTACCGTGAGCAATAGCTTCTGGAATTTCGGAATTTAACGGGAGGAGACGAGTTGGATTCTCTGCTGCTGGAACGTCTTTGTGACAATCAGCCGAATGCAACTTGTTCCCTCAGGAGCTGGGGTGACGCGTCAGACTACTCAGCTTGTTTGATCTTCTTATGTGTTCACCAACTCTACCACGTCTACTATATGCCCAGAGCAGGCACTCTCAGCGAATACAATTAACAGCTTCATTAAACGAAGACCGGAGTCATTTGCATCTATAGTAAGCATAGGATAATAACACATATTTTCATTCAAATACTGAAAAAGTTATTAGAGTGAAAACTACAGGTGTTGTATAGCGTCTCGAATAACGTTTGTTGAAACCACTGGTGTGAATCGTTTCTAAGCGGACCTAGCATCGTTCCACTCGCTCGGCAATTCTGACTTCAATGCAAACCCATCACTTGTTTTGTATTTTTCTTGTGCTGTCTAAGAACGGCTCTGTAAAGCATTTTGATAATAGTAATAAAATTGTTGGGGTTTAACGTCTCAAAAGAACTATGTATGATTATTATAGACGCAGTAGTGTAGCGCTCCATAAATTTTGGTCACCGGGGGTTCTTTAACGTGCACCTTAACCTATAGGCACACGGGCCTTAAGCATTTTCGCCTTCATAGAAAATGCTGCAGTCGAGGACGGGATGTAGTCCCGTGACCTGCGGGGCAGCAGTGACAGATGGCGAGTGTCTTTGCTCTTCAGTGAGAATTGAAATAGAATATGAGGCCGCTTCACCGAGACCTTTCACCTAATATGGCGCCCCTGAGGTTGAAGCTTACTATCGGTTGGCCGTGGCCGCTCATGTACATTTGAATCATTTGACTCTCGCTTAAAGCTGCGCTTGGCATCGCCTTGACTGCCGCCTATTGTCGCGGAGCTGTGGTATACCGCATTTCACGCCATTTACTTTATTGGCATTTTGCAACGACCACACTTGGCTTTAATGTAAGCAAAAAAAAACTACTCCCTATACGATAGTGACTATTGCCAATTAGTTGCGCCACTGTTTGGATGTCTTGATTTTGCGACTGGCTGAGGCAAAGCTTCGAAAGAGACATGCACGTAAGTCAGCCTTGGTGGATTAGTGGCTCCGGTGCTCGGCTGCAGGTCGGGGCGGTCGCATTTCGATGGGAACAAAATGGTAGGGGCCTCTTTACTGTGTGCTGTCAGAGCACGCTACATAACACCAGATGGCCAAAATTTACGCAACCCTTCACTAGGACGACTCCCATAAACATATCTTAGTGTTGGCATGTAAAACCACACGTATTATTATGTGCCGTTTTACAGCACGCTATGTGGACCTTTTACAGAGAGGAGGACTTCCTTCTTTCTGGTCTGTTGCACGGGAGTTCATAGGCCGATGTCACAGCCTCGGCAGTGCATCTTCTCAGGTGTCACGCGCACTAAAAACAGCTCACAGAGGACTATGACAACGCCCAGGGAGCCTTCAGTGAAAAAGTCTTTAGCGTGACTAGCATGTACAATTTTCTCCAGCCGATTTAACGTCAAACATCGCAGACGTAGCGTAGTGCGAATGTTTTGCTAACCGGGAGACTGCACAAGGCAAAGCGTCGGTGCGTTCCACGGACGTAAGACAGCGCGCCCTTTTCAGGCACCGCGAGTCATTGCCATTTTTCCTCGTTCACTGTGCTCCGCGTTTGCTCTCTTTCGTACTTGTTCTATCTGCCGCTGCCCCCACTTAACGCAGAAACTTGCAGCTACAAAATGTCACATTTGCCCACATCACCAATATAACGGAAGTTTGTATCCCTTTCACCTGTGAAAAAACAGTCATGCTGGCTGCTTTCCACCCTGACCGTTAGAGCCCCGTACCATCAATAAGAATAATACGGTTATTAGCAGTTAAAGACTTCTTATTACTGTTTGAAATACTACATATGGCTGAGCAGTAGTTCAAAAATCTCAGGCCTAATTAAACAGGGCTTTAAATATTTTGACCCGAAATCAGCTACAAAAAGGTGCCTGTATAGGAAATTGAACTACCTGAAACGTTTATCAACAGCAGCTTTACGAATCCGTTTGGTGGTCTATTCTTCGCTGTTTCCTCTGCTGTCAAAGACAGGCACACTGTCTGAAAGTTCTGCGTCTGGGACGGCTTTAAGCTCTCCCATAGTAGAGTACCCTGGGCTCTAAATTGTTACCCCCTTTTTCTAACCCCCCCCCCCCTGTTTCCTCTGCTACATCGGTTAAGAAACGTAATGCTTATGCATCTCAATGAAGAACTAGTCATGCTTGGAGAGGAATCCTTCGTACGACGCTGGTCTACGCAATTCATTGTTGTAAAAAATAACAGAGTGTCCATGCCTTTCCTTTCCTACTGAGGATGTGGGCTAGAGTTTGTACCACTGTGAAATTGATGTGCGTTATTTTCCTTTTCTTCATTAGAAACATGTCTTTTTTTGTGTGCAATATTGTTCTTGAGCACGAGAGCAAATTGCCCTCAGTTGTATGCAAAAACGTGACAGGTGTATGCAAAAACGTCCCCTTGCAGTGTGAATCACCCCCCTTGTTTGGGCATATCGCCTTACTGGTTGTAAAAGTTTACTCATCTCGATGTTCATTAATGTTCTGTCCTTGTACAGCTTTTGCATTGTACACCACTGCATACACAAATAAGTTATTTTCGCTGTATATAACCGCTTGCACTGTAAAAACACATGATCATCATTGTCCATCTTTCTGTGTGCACATAAGCTATGTAAGACATATCTGGAAGTAAAATTCTCTTAAACCTTTATTCTGTAATCACTCTTTATCTATCTATCTATCTATCTATCTATCTATCTATCTATCTATCTATCTGACTACTTCTGGGTGCACTTATGATTGACAACCTCTTTCCCTTGGGGTAGACTAAACATAGTATGGCAAAGTGAATAGGTTTGATAAATGCTGCTTTCTAGTCATAACCTCAATAACATGGAAATCTCATCGCGTACATCGTGAAACACTTCTCTTCGGACAGGTGTGGCACATTTGCTTCTACCCAAGGTGCGGTATGTTGTTATGCACCCATGTGAGGGGCGCTTTAAGTCTAAGCAGGGCAGGAACGGTGACAAGGGACATTGGTAATTTAAATGTAAGAGCGTCAAGGAAAAGTGACATCAGCACCGTTGAACAGACGAATTCATAGCATAAATATTATGGTCACTGCAGGAATCAAACCCAGGAATTCTGCGCGTCAATCAAGTATTCTACCTCACAGCCTCGCAAGGTCTCGAAACGGCTTTGGCAAAATATCCTATGCCGGCGAAATGTTGGTAAAACGTCAGTTGTGATTTTAGGGCTGGCTATCTAACTTAATAAACATTTCATATGTACTACTGCAATGCAGGTATCACGTCTTGTTAATCCCTCAGTCGTATGCTTAAGCGTCATGCACTGACGCTTAAGCATACATCGCACTAGCTATGGCTACAATCCTCGCAAGCACTAGTGCTGCGTTAGCTAACCGATTGTGGGGTTAATAATAACTATGTGGCTGTTGGCATCATTACGAAACTGTAATCAACTGGTTATATAAAATACATGCGACCGCTCAACATATGTGTGTGCGTACGACATTTGTACACATATTTAGCATCGTTTTGTAGCGCTTCAATCTATAAGTAAGGTTACAACACAGTCACCTTCTCTCCTCAAGGTTTGCATACGTTGATATTTTGTTATATCGAAACACAATAACCGGATAATCGCTCATGGGAGTGCACAAAGATACTCATGCGCCAAAGTAAACATTTTGATCGACCGAATAAGCCAAGCTAACAAAAATATCGAGAAAATCAATAAACAATGATAATTGAACTGTCTTCTTTCAGTATGCAGCAGTTAATGTTACGTGAATTTAGTCCCACCAGGTGCGTTTTTCCTGTCATTACGTTTTGTTGTCTCTACTAAGCATAGCGTTGAGTAGCTTACGCTCACAAGAACGTGATAATTGTCATTCTTCAGAGCAGTGCAAACCATTCCTTACCTGAAGCACGAAATTTACTAATGCCTGATCGGCGACTGCTGGCAGCAGCGTCGTCTGCAATAGTAGCTCAGACGACAGCACGGTGAGGAGCGTGGCGGAAGAGGGGGCCATGGCAAGCATCTTGCCGTCATGAACACCTCCACTTCAAAGGCACTGCGACACAAAAAAAAAAACAATTTTCTTTTGAAATCAGTCAGGGTTGCTGGTCGATTGAGCGTGTTCAAAGATGGTATTGTGCAAACCAAATACCGAGAGAAACAACGCCTTCTCCAGCTGCAACAAAAACACACTGCGAAACGGGCATGGTCAATTAAACACTCTAAAGTGTACATTCTCTAAACCATATTTGTCCTTTGCTCAAATTTCGTGTCACACATCTCTCCCTATTTCAGACATCGTTTTAATGCAGCCCCTGAAACGCGCACATGCTGTTGTAGTGTAGCGAGGAACGGCTTTTAAAAGTCTATGTTTCAGAATGCCTTGTTTACGGAGCGACCTGTATTTATAGCACCTGTGGATCATTATGGAGAGCTAAATCCAAAGCACGCACAGAGAAGAGCATCCTGAAGTTAAGGTGCCTGGCGCAAGTAGCTTTGACGGCGATTGCGGAGGGTGGTCCTAAGGTGCTGGCCCATTTTTTTCATGTATTTAACGCACCGACTTGATTTTAGCATTGCATATATTAAAACATACTAGTGAGTTTCTCCTGTACGTGTTCTGCACGGGTTTCTCCCATTACTATAAAATAATATTAAAGCATACACCCGACCCCCCATCAACACGTCTTGTGTTTGTACAACTCCGTTCAATATTTTAAGTTCGCCAAGTCAAAATAGCAGGCACTTTCCTTCGGCTCTTGTGAGTGTAATATCTGAGACGACCACATGTGTGTCAAAGCCATGCAATGCACCTTGGTCACCACATTCTTCATTGCTTCGCAGTGTCTTGCATTTCGCCCTCCGTGGAACCTGCAATGGTGTTTCGCTATATTCGCATAAAGTATGAGCGCCATTTGTAACCTGCATGAAGAATATTTTTCGGCTGCTGCGTGGAGCAAAATTTCCAGGTAAATAATAAGAAGGATATTTGCAGGCCACCCAGAGCAATAACGGTGGTTTAGATAAGTCGCAACGCGGGCAGGTCAAATATTCGTTTTGTCCTTTCAAGAACGTACGCTTCTAGGAATAACAGTGATCATGTATTGTAATCCGCACCAACGGGACGGCTCTATGCTCTCCCATCGTAGAGTACCAAGTTCTCAAAATCGTTAAACACTTGTTCTAAACACGCAGAAAATGGCCCAAGGGACGGCTCTAATCTCTCCAATAGTAGAGTACCTAGTACTCTAAATCGTTACCCACGTTTTTCTAAACACACAAGTTCACACGGGTGCACAAACCCAGTAGTCATCCAGCAACTACAAGGCGCAATTTGTGCTAACCTGGCCTCTTCAAACGTGAGGCCCACGGGACGGCACTAACCCTCCCATAGTGGTGTGCCCAGAACTCTAAATTGTTACCCATTTTTCTGAACACACACGCACACAAGTTCCCACGGGTCGACAATAAGTCTTGCGTATTTGGTGACGGGACGGCTATAGACAGTTTCAAGGTCTCGAGCGTTGTACCCTAGAAAACTTCCGGCCACCTCTTTTACCAGCTCCCAAAGTCGAAACTGAAAGCATGTTTTCAATGTCCGTTTAATTTTACGAAATGTCTTTTTTAGCTTTTTCAAAAAAAAGGAACGTGCGTGAAGTTCAAGGGAATCTCTTGTAAGTTTTATGTGGCTCAAAAAAACATTTATTTGAGTATATTTTGCCAAATGAGGAAAACAAAGTGTATAAAGTTCGAGAGATATTTTCTAAAGCCCTTCTTGCCCAGAGATTCTGCTTCGGCACATCACAGGATAAAATGGGATGTAATCAAGTGGCTGTGTTTGTAAACAGTGAAAGGCATAGAGTTTACTAATATACACTAGAGGGAAATCAGGTGCTGGTGTCTATGGCGGTGAGCATGGGGATGATGTGTAGCCACATATTTGCCTAATCTTTGTGCTTCTGGCTCCATGTGTGCTCGTGTGCTTTGGAGCTGTTTTCTGATCACGAAACAAAAATCAGCAATTGTTCAGTGGTGGCGCTTCAGCACCTTATTCTATTGGGCTTACCATTTTGAATCAGGACACGAAGTTCAAAAGGGTTCATTCTGTCCTTCGAAATGAAACCGAAACTAACATTAAGCGAAGCTGCAAATACGATTTGCTGCCCGCAATTGCGAAGACTAGCACAATGTGTGTACAATACCCATCACTCCCATGATCGCTGAACGATCGTAGTGCCAGAGTCCCCTATATATAGTTAACTTTAGGATACGCTATGGTGAAAGGGTCTATATGCTCTCCGATAATATGGTGACAAGCACGCTAAATTGTCAACCCCTTTTCATAAACACACTGTGGAGGCCTACGGGATGGCTTTCAGCTCTCACATAGTAGAGTATGAAGTACTCTAAATTGTTAATCAAGTTTTCAAAACGCAGACACGGCACGGACCACTATACGTCACATTTATGGTAATTTGTTAGAAGACGTCCTTCTGCTCTCCCGTAGTAGAGTATCAAGTACTCTAAATCGGAAAGCACTTTTTCTAAACACATATGGGATTGTAGCATCCCACGATATAATAATTTTCCCCAGTGAGATTGAAACAGTGTTGACACATGTTTCGGTGGTTTGACTGGAAGGGCTTTATACTTATCTTTAGTGGAGTACGGTGTACACAAAATTGCCAAACACTTTTTTTCTAAACACGCAATATACTCACCTCGACTGTTGTTATGACATGCATTAAAATTACGTGCTGTATAGTATGATGGCAGAACTAGTGGAGCACAACTGCTGCTCTGAATCATTCACGTTTTGTTCCAAACACACCGACCACTTGTTCGTTTGGTTCTCCTCCTACTATCCATCCATCCGCCCGTACCGCTTCTATGCTTGCTATTAGTGTACCTCTTTATCATTATTGCTCGATTAACGCACCGGCGCGGTCGGGAAAGAGCTTTTACTTTCTTTTCAACAGCCTTGCCAGCGAAAAATAGGCAGAACAAGATTTCAAGAAAAACAACAGAACAAATACTAAGATCAGAACAGAGATTAAGGCTGACACAGAAAATGGGAGAAGAAACAGAGAGAAATGCCCAGCTTAGTACAGCGGGTGGTCAAAAACCAAAGTGAGGGGAAGAAGGCGTTATGTTAACACGAAAAGAAAGGAAAGGAGGCGAAAGCGAAGGAGGTGAGATGGTAATGCATTGCATATATAAGCACGTACATAGCTAGAGTGTGAAAGAGTAATCTAGGATCCAGTAGCAGTGTGACGATTAGCAGTGTTAAAGGTGCAGATAGGGCATTGCAGATCGAAAAAATTGGCCTCGTATCTGCATGTAATCTGCAAATGTCATCGAAAGACGATAGTCTTGCGTGTGGAGAGAGTTAAAAAAGCATTTATTGGATGTTCTGCGCAAGAAAATCGGTGAGTGGTAATCCGGAGGCGTTTAGACGTAGAGGTAAATGATAACGTACATGAATTCCGTGTCATGATTATCATATTTGGAGGTGTCAATTACTTTCGTCATCTATTCACATCACGGGATACCAAATTCAATATATGTGCAGCTAGCGAAACGGTCGCGAACACGCTATTAGCGAAGTATGTTGTCATGTTTTTACATGACAACACACGTGCAAGGATTATCATGTTTACACCAGTCATAAATTTTGTCATCCATTGACTTCAAGTAACACCAAATTTGGTATATGTGGAGCTAGCAAAACGACCGCGAGCCCATCATGAAGGGCCTCATATACTGCAACGTAGCGTTAACGCGCGCACACGCTGGGCACAGCGACGCTACGGTAGAAAAACGCGAGAACTCCATAATCTGACGACAGGTGCGATCGGCGCGACCAGCGTCCGTCGGCGCGGCCCGATGGCAACCGGTGCGAAATTCGAGCCGAAGCTTTACCAAGACAAACCAAGCCCGCGAGGCGGCTGAGGAGCTTGGCATGTCAGTCCCCACGTGGGAGCGGCCCGCAACACAGTGATCTGTGTTTTGGAGGACCAAATAAAAGTTTATTCAATTCAATCCAATTTACGAAGACAACACCTCGTCTCCCTGTTTTCGTGACGGAGGGACGCCAAACGCGCTGAAACGCGCATGCGTCAAAGCAACGCAGCGTGGCGCACGCCAGCGACTATATGGCAAAACCGGCGCCTGGCATCGCAACGCCAGCGTGACGCGACAAAATGAACGCTGGCGAGCTCGCACACCGCCTCACGTTGGAATGTATTGGCGCCTTGACTGTGGCATGTAGTCATGTTCTCATATGAAAAGAATCTCACGATTATCATGTTTGCACGAGTCACATACCTTTTTCATTCATTTGTGTCCGGTAATACCGAGTTTGTACAAGTGAAGCTAGGGAAACGGCCGTGAGCGCATTATGAGTGTTGCATGTAGTCATGTTGTTACATGACACGCATCTAATAATTATCATGCTTTCACCAGCCACATACCTTCGTCATCCATTCACGTACCGTAATACCAAATTGGGTATATGTTACGGTAGCGAAACGGCCGCGAACGCAGCATGAGCGTGGCCTGTAGTCATGTTGTTACATGACACGAATGTCATGACTTTCATTTCAGGGTCTGTCACTTGTGTTCGCCATGCGACCATGTCATATAATACCAGTTTTTCAACATGCCATGTGAACGAAACCATCGCAAGAGCTGCAGATACATGAAATGTAAATCATGAAATACATGTCATGAATTTCATGTCATGACTAGACAAATGTGTTTTTCATACACTCATGCTATGCCATACCAAGTTTTGTATCGATACCATTGTCGAAACGGCCAGTAAAGATAAAAGTCACAGGCGGCTAGCTAGCTAGCTACCTAGATAGATAGATAGATAGATAGATAGATAGATAGATAGATAGATAGATAGATAGATAGATAGATAGATAGATAGATAGATAGATAGATAGATAGATAGATAGATAGATAGATAGATAGATAGATAGATAAATAGATAGATAGATAGATAGATAGATAGATAGATAGATAGATAGATAGATAGATAGATAGATAGATAGATAGATAGATAGATAGATAGATAGATAGATAGATAGATAGATAGATAGATAGATAGATAGATAGATAGATAGATAGATAGATAGATAGATAGATAGATACGCTCAAAGTCACCGAAGTTCGCTAAGAAATGCTTCACAATTAAAAAAATAAATGAGTTCCCTTTAATTTCGCTGATAGCAACCGAACTCGTATCCACCATATAAAGGAAAAATAACTAAACTAAGAGTAACAACATCAGTGCACATCTTGAGACCTCGTTTGATGGCTTATCTCTATGGCCATTTAAGTTTTTCACTGCAAGGCATTTAAGAGTGCTTTTCCAGAGCATGCAAACTCTTCAAACAAAACGCGAGGAAGCCTTAACGTGCAGTGCAGCCTGCAAGGTTGCTGGACAACTATCGTGAACCTGCTATAGCATTTCTGCAAACGCAGCGACAGAAGTGTCTCTCCACGCATTTTAAAAATCTTAGTATAAGTTTACCTTCCACTGGAAGTAGCTTTGTAAGTGTACAGCATGCAGCGGTTTGAGTATCCGTTTAAAATGAACAATAAAAAAATGAGCGAACATAGACAACTCGAGAACTTCATAGTGATAATAAACTCAGTGCAGGTCCAGTGATACGCTTTCCAGAGGAGAGACCATGCAAAAGAAATAAGACAAGCGATTCTAGTAAAATTCGGTAATTTTACAACGTCGGATAAGCGCCATAACTTTTTTATGACTTCGTGGATGGAAATGAGCAAAAGAGAATACAGAAATAGTTAACTTTCCAAATCGAAGAAGATTCAGACAACAAATCATTGATGGAAAGAAACTTGCCACTGGAAGCACAAACCAGAACTATAACTACACGAAGTTCAATACCTTGAAACGACTTCCGCTGCATGAAAGAGAGTGATTCGAAAGAGGCAGTATTTGTTCACGCTAAGTTTCTGAGGCAATTTTTTTTCTTCCGATTAGTTTCGGACATTCGGTGCGTATATAAAACGTAAGTTACCCTTATACTCTCTAGGCGAGAATCGGGATGCACTGTTGACAAATCACTCATACCACAATTTCAAGGCACTCACTGTTATATTCAAAGAAAGTGAATGAAATATGTTGTATGCAGTGAATTTCAGGCAATCAATTTTTATCTGTGGTCAATAAATACTTCATGTAGTTTGCAGTCGGTAAAGTTTCATATGTACGTAAGACGAACAAATGGACATGCTCCTGATGTGTGCCCAACAAGGTTTTAAATCGAAGAATTAAAAAAAAAGAAAAGTGATACTTCTGAAGTTGGTTTTGGACGAGAATCTGAGGATTCACCATGGTAGGGCTGATGGCTTGGCTTTGGAAGGTGGCACTTAGAATCGAATCACCGAACATCGCATTTCCTTCACCAGTGCCTTCACTAACCTGAGGTTAACCACCTACCTCTTTATGCCATCCTGACCGCTGCCATGAGTCAAATACCTAACGCTCATAAATGACAGACGTGGAGCTATCGGGCGTTCTTCGACGGCGTTAAGAGCACACAGGTGAGGGCGCTTGGAAGGGCTTTCGTACCCGTGCGTAGCTCTCATCATAGGAACTTGTCTCGGGCTGCTGTGCCTATGAAGAGACGAGAACAGAGTGGACGAAGTCACGAAGAGGCGAGCGCGTGGGCCATCAAAAACCGATTCCTTGGGTGGCTCTTCGAAAAAAAAAGCCAATCTGACGTTTTTCTTGTCAGATATGCATAGTGGTACACACCATTATTATATACTGAGGTATGCAAATAATAAGGTTGCAATACCTTGAAAGAGAAAATAAAACGCGAATGTTTTATAACTCGAACACATATATCGAACCGGTAGCACGGCCCGACAGTTCGGTGAAAACAGCGCGCCGCTATGTTCGTGTTACTTTTCATCCTCCCTTCATCCGCGAAAGCCTTGAAGAAGCACGACTGCTAATTAGTTAGCATTAAAACACGAATTCGCGAGCTTCCTAATACGCGCGGCCGTTCAGAGCCACCATACTGATGGACGGACGGATGGAGTGTCGGACGGACGGACGGACGGACGGACGGACGGACGGACGGACGGATGGATGGATGGATGGATGGATGGATGGATGGATGGACGGATGGATGGATGGATGGATGAACGAATGGATGGATGGATGAATGAATGGATGGATGGATGGATGGATGGATGGATGGATGGATGGATGGATGGATGGATGGATGGATGGATGGATGGATGGATGGATGGATGGATGGACGAATGGATGGATGAACGGATTGACGGATGGACGGACGGGCAGATGGATGGTTGGATGGATGGATGCATGGATGGATGGATGGATGGATGGATGGATGGATGGATGGATGGATGGATGGATGGATGGATGGATGGATGGATGGATGGATGGATGGATGGATATGCTGTACACTCAAGACCGGGTGGTGGCTAACGCCACCAAGCCGTCATACTTACTGAACCAAAAACTTGATTTATTTCTGTTTTCTTCAAATAGCAAGGGTAAAAACTCGTTCAGTGAAAGGTATAATTTTCAATCGTTCCTTGACTTTAGCCCACAATCAGATAACCTCCTTCTAGTTAATTCTACCTGGTTGAAGTCTATTTTGCCCTCCTTGTCCCTAAACCCCCGTGCTTTGAAAAGCTCTGCGCCATCATCCTGAACTATAGGGCGAAGCCCTTTACAGAACAATATCAAGTGTTCGGCAGTTTCCTCTTCCTCTCCACACGCACTGCATACCATGTCTACCCCTTCGTATTCGGCCCGATATGTCTTGGTTCACAATACACCCGTCCTGGCCTCAAACAGTAGAGAACTACCCCGAGTGTTATCATAGATCCTTTCCTTGGCGATTTCCTGCTTAAAAGTTCGATAGATCTCTAGTGCGGACTTCTTAATCATGCCAATTCTCCACGTATCGGTCTCAGCTTCCTTCACCTTCTTCTTAACCGATAATTCTTTTTGGTTTGTTCCCTGCTGTTCTCTAAGTATTTACCAGTCAATTTTCTGGTTCCCCTATCGGAAAAAAACGAATGGTGGGCATGGTGGAAACCATCACCCACCATTATAGTGGATTAATGTAGTGGGTGAATGGTGGGAAACGCCCACCATGGCGCATGGTGGGTATGGTGGGTGCTGCAGTGCCGGCAACACTTGAGCGCGAAATGACGTCAGAATCACCGTGACGAGCTGCCACAAAAAATAAAAATGAATTCTATAAAAACGGTATAAAAAACACCCGTCCCGTAAAAAAAAAGCGAGGCACCACGGAGGATCGAACCTCCAACCTGCGGATTCCCATTCGAAGATGCTAACCACTGCGCCACACCATTTTTTTTTACACCTCCTTTCTTTCTTTATTTCCGGTAAACTTCACAAACGGGTTGCTACGCTTATTATATTACAATTCACAACGAACAATAGAAAAAACTTGAAAATAACTAAGCCCGTCAAGCATTACTATAACACATCACGTTCTAGAATTCCTTCGTGGTCAGTAGGGCTTCTACCCTTTCTACCCATAAAGGTGCACATTCGTCTGTTCTTACTACCTCGAGCAATCTTGAGATGCTTTCTTTAAAATACTCTCTTGCTGGTCTTCTGTCTGGGTCACAATGAAATCCAGCCATTCCAGAGCGCCATATACTGTGCAAGGCAGTCATCATAATAAAATCGAAAGGTAAGCCATCCTCATTCTCTATATCCAAATACCTGATCCCATGAGGATCTAACGGGAACTCTTTCTTGATTGTCCTTTGTAATACGTCCCAAAAATAAACACCTTCCCAACAGTGCAGAAATACATGGTCAATAGTTTCCGGTTTCTTACAGATTAGACAGTGAGTTCCCCAAGGCATATAAAACCCACGCTCCTCTAGGAAGGTTCTTACAGGAAGTGTTCCAGTGTGTAATTTGAAAAAGAACGTTTTCGCACTTGGAGCTGCTGGCATTTTTTTAACTCGTTTAAGTACATTCTGACCCTTGCGTGCTGTATATAGCGCTCTGTACAATGGGATGGGGAGCATCGTGTCACATAAATCTTTGTACAGTTTTTTCTTTCCAACAGACCACAGGTAGTCAGTTGAAAAACGAACACACAAAAACCGCACACTGGCCCTAACTTCCTTCATGTATCCTTGCACAGCCCCTGTGGTAACATGAGTGCTCACAACAAACTCGGGCAACAGTCTACTTAGTCTTGTTTGACACACTGTTAGTAGGAAAGGATCTCTTGTCTCGCGAAAAAAGAAAAACCTATTTACTAACTGCTTGATGAACAGATGACCTAGCCCAAGGCCTCCACACTTCACACGTCTAAACAAATTCGTGCGACTGCACCTTTCCCAGTTAGAACCCCACACAAATACTGCAAACATCCGATGTAATTTTTGCACATTGACCCGGGAACAGTACAGCACTTGCATCACATACCACAGCTTAGACACAAAAAACCAGTTGCATGCAGTAGCCCTAGCAAACATGGACAGATAGGTTGCATTCCACCTATTCGCTTTCTCTTTAATTTCTTTCGTTTGCTGTGTCCAATATTCATCAGTACTTTTGTATGACTCAAGCGGTACTCTGAGATATTTAACTGGCGTTCTTGTCCATTTAATGGCTGCAAAAAATTCTGGTGTTGAAGGCCAATATCCATGCCAGAAGCCGAGGCATTTACCCCAGTTTATGTGGCTTCCTGTAACTTCGGCGAAAGATTTAGAAACTCTGATTGATTCTTCAATACCTACATAGGAAGTGCTAGAAATCGCAACATCATCAGCGTATGCGAGTAGTTTGACCTCTGAAGATTGTACTCTAAACCCATTAATGATGTCATTCTGCAATATCGACCGACATAAAGTTTCAATATAGATGCAAAACAAAAGTGGACTAACAGGGCAACCTTGACGCACTGAGCGCTCAATTCTAATGGGGGGGGGGGCCCAATCTCTTGTTAATAATTAGTCTCGTACTACCATTCCAGTATGCCATGGCTACTCCGTCAATAATTATCTTACCAACATTAATGTGCTTCAATACTGCAAACAAAAGAGCGTGGGCAACGCAATCAAACGCTTTCTCCAGATCCAGCTGGAGTATGGCCACACGAGCTTGACTGGTGTCAACACATTCGAGCACGGATCGCATTTTATGAACATTTGTAACTATGGACCGACCTTTGATTCCACACGTTTGGTGTGGACCAACGATATCTTTTATTACTGACTGAAGTCTAGCTGCCAAAATTTTCATTAATATTTTGTAGTCTACATTTGTCAGTGCGATTGGCCTGTACGCTGTGACGTGCCTGAGCTTTTCAACCTCGTCTGTTTTCGGAATCAGAACGGTACGCGATTCACCAAAGGATGGTGGTAATTTCTTTTCCTGATATGCCTCATTAAAAACGTCCGCAATTATTGAAGACAATTCACTTTTAAAACATTTGTACCACTTGGCACAAAGACCATCTGGTCCTGGAGATTTCCCGGGATTTAACTTATCAATCGCCCGTTCAACTTCAGATGCAGATATAGATAATTCCAAAGCTTTTTTCACTTCCTCACTCACTTGCGGCATGCGTCCTAAATATTCTTCTTTAAATCTTTCAAGGTTTACCTGTCTACACGCAAAAAGGTTTTCAAAATGACTTGAAAATACGGATAAAATGCTGTCCGTATCGGTTACTTCGTGACCATCCTTCTCTATTTTTTCGATATGATTCCGTCGAGCGTTCGTTTTCTCTACGCCTAACGCTCTTTTGGTCGGCGTCTCTCCAGCCGCTAATGCCTCAGCCCTAGCACGGACAAGAGCACCGCGGTAGCGTTCCTCGTCAAACATAGCAAGTTTCTGCTTAATATTGCGTATGTCAATTTTATACTCTCCCGGTTGTTTGCACTCCAAGTCTATTAGTCTTTCCAAAGTCTTTCGGAGTTCTTTTTCTTTCTTTTTCCTTTCGTAACTCAATGCGCAAGAGCGATCAATAGCTTTTATTTTTATTCGCTGCTTGAACTCTTCCCATTGTTCTGCAAGTTTAACTTCATCATCCATTTTTATTTCATTGATACAGTTCAATACCTGATCTAAGAAATATTCGTCAGTGATCAAAGTGGAATTCATCTTCCACAGCTCCCATGAGAAAGTTCCACCTTTTGTTTTCTCTCCCATATCACATTTAACTAAACAATGATCACTGAAGTGTATTGGGTAGACAGCATATGTCTTAAAGTGGGCTAATAATTCAAGCGACACGTAAATGCGATCAAGACGCGCATGGCTATTCCCCTGAAAATGTGTGAAACGCACTTCCCGCGTTCCCTCCATACAGCTGCCCACGTCTTCTAACTCGAATTCAGTAACTACGTCCGCTAGCGTCCTACTACTTTTATCGTAAATGGCGCGTCCGTTTGCTCGATCTCGCCCGTTGAGGACGCAGTTAAAATCACCCAGTAATACATATTTCCTTTCCAAAGCGAAGTGCTGCTTTAGGCTTGAAAAAAAAATTGATCGCTCCTCGCAAATGGTTGGTGCATAAATACACACTATACGCCACTGACATTCATTGAATACTAAATCACAGGAAACCAATCTACCAGACGGGCAAGAGAAGGTATCTTGCACTACCAGACCCGGTAACTTCTTAATGAACAAAACGCAGCCTGCAGACGTGCCTATTGCTTGACTTACAATTGCGTGGTAACGCGCCGTAAACCTCAGCACTATGCCCCGGGTCTCCTCCTCACCGTCTACTTTTGTTTCTTGTACAGCTAGTGCATCCAGATCATGGTCCACAAGTAGCCTGTAGACTTGGCTCTGTTTCCGCTTGGCGGCAAGACCTCGTACATTTAACGTTGCCACTCTACGTTTCGGTGCAACAGCCATCTCTACACAGTGAAGAAGTTAGCCCGGGGCATGGTGCTTACCTTCGGCGTCTAGCTTAGAGCTAGACATCTTCGGAGCCTCCAGGTGGACCCGTGCCACTGGAGGACAAAGGTGGCCAGTGTTTGTCCGATATCGGGTTGGGACGCAGCCTCGTGCTGCTGCGTCTGAACGAAGTCGCCTTCGCAGGTGGCCCCTCTTCTTGCTTTTCGCTGGACGCCTCACGCCGTCCTGCAGACTGCTCGCGGGGTCTTTTGCTTGGCGCCCCCCCACTAATACTCTCGCACGACACTGGAAGTTCGGTTAATTCCACCGGCTCAGGCTCCTTCGACGGGGTGTTTGTGAAGCCTTCTTCGGTTTGGCCGGCTGGCTCTCGAGTAACCACCTCCCCAGATGCTATGTCTGCTTTGGCTGTTGGTTCATCACCACCAGTCGGTGTAACTGTACCTGTTGAAGCTTCTGGGTTCACCGCGTCGCCTGCGTCTTTCGCCGCGTCTTCAGCCTCGGTCACGTCCATCACCAACTCTGCTGTGTCTTCACCTTCGGCTGATCCGATAGCCGATGCGTACGTGCGCATGCACGCATCTTCGCTGTGGCCGAACCGCCGACAACGCGAGCATCGGGGTACTTTACACTCTCTTCTAACATGGCCGGTACCCTGGCAGCGCAGACACTGCATTGGCCACCCAGGTGCAACCACAAGTGCCAGTTCACCAGCCACCCTGATTTGATGCGGGAGATCTTCAACCTTCACGCCACTCTTGAGCTTAAGTAGCACAGTCCGTGTGGTTGACCCCTTGTCGCTGACTCCTTGCACACGCCAATTCTCCCTGGTGACTTGAACAACCTTCCCATAAGCCGCCAACGCCGTTCGCACGTCTTCATCCTTGACGCCATACAGCAGCCAATGGAGACGCAGCCGCACCTGCTGATCCTGGGGGTCTACGATGATGCAGCGTCGACCCTTGACTTTCAGCTCCTTCACGTCCAGCAAGCGTTTCGTAGCGTCCGCGTTGTTCATGGTGACTGCCCAGACATGAGTTATCTGGTAGGCCCCCAGTGCCAACACCTCCGGCAGCAGTCCTGTAGGTCCGAGCGCGTCTCGGAAATCTTCTACTCGATACGGTCTGCCGCGCACATCACCGTGTAAAAACAGGGTGTTTTGCGCGACGCATCCCTTGGGCAGTGGTGGCAAAATAATCTCATATCCTGCGTCTTGGTCTTCGGTCATCGTGTTACCGCGGCTAGTATGTGCCGCAAACGCCGCTCCTACGGAGCACATGATTCTTGCGTCCAACGCGCGTGAGTGCCGACGAAAGAATGTCACTGCGCCACACCAACATGACGTTGATTGAGTGTTAAATACTTAGTTGGCATACAAACTTAAGGTTCAACTCAAGTTATGTTTGTCGTGTACACAACATATACAACATCTACACCTGCTACTAAAAATTGCGCATTTATTAAACACAAGCAACTGCGGCCTCTAACGATTGCCACTATGTTAATGGCACTAGTGCTATTTTTTTTTTACAATTCACAACTTCAAGAAAAAAAAACCAAGTGGACTGGGGAGCAGCAACAGTTTACCGGCGGGGTCTGCCAAGTTTAATATCCGTTTCGCGCTCGTTCTAAAGGGCGACATCTGCTCACGCTTTATGATGCTTCTAGGCTAATTCCATAGATACGCCCACCAAATTTATTTGATTGAGTATTGGGATGCTTTTCGCGCAATGTAGAGGATCGCTTCATCCATATTGTATCGACATTCTTCATGTACAAGTAGCTGAATACCTTCCAAGCCCAACGCTCCTCCCCCATTTCTCTCAATCGCGTCTCAAATTTTATCTTTCTGCTAGCTTCCCTGCCCTCAAATGATGTCCATCCCATATCACCTTGTACTTCCTGATTTGGTGTATTCCGTGAGCTCCTAAGGCAAGCCTACCAATTCCACATAGCAAACCGATGCCAATATCTGGTTAACCTCACGGCCTTTCCTTTCTCACTCTCTCTCTCTCTCCATGTTGCTTAATTTCTAATCTTACTTGAACTTCTGATCTCCACATTGCCGAACGTCAGACCAGGAACCATGACCCCTTTTCATATTCCTCTCACAACATCATACATATTGTAATTCCACAGTGCCCTGTTTTTCATTACCGCTGCATTCCTGTTATGATTAGTCGTCACGTATATTACGTGTTCCCTTAGGTACTCGGCCCCATTGCTTATCCATACGCCCAGATATTTGTAGTTATCTGTTATTTCTAGCGTGACTACCTGTATTCTAACCTCACTACCTTCATTAGTACTTGAGTGGCACTTCGACGCTTTTGGGTGGCGGCGCGCCCTCTCGTGAGCACTGTTGGAATCATCGGAGAGGTGACTGAAGCGGCGACCTTGAGCAGAGGCCAGAGAAGTGTACAGTGGAAACAAAGGTGTACATGCCAATGGCCACCGGACTGGGCGCTAGCGTTAGGAGCAAGCTCCTAAAAAGCAGCCCACCTTCGCACTTCGTTCAAGATTGGCGCCCCTCGCGCGAAGATGCCTTAAATTATAGTTTCTTTGTGTTATCCGTCGTTTTCGCGCTGGTTTTACTAGTATGCAAGTGGTTTACATATCGGAGCGGTTGTTACATGTCACTTTGACCATAAGGAAGTGGCAGTGGGAAATTAGTAATTGGTATCATTAAGCGTTGCGTTTTTTTATTTGTCACTAATGCCCAGGCTACCCAGTTAAGCTAAGCGTGGTTACGACTGACCACGTTTAACCGCGTTGAAGTGCGGTTAGCGCCAACCACGGTTCACCGATGTAAAACAGCGACTAGAGAGCTGCAAACGCATACCGCGTTTTCGCGACATAAAAACGCCACGCGCGCTCGCGACATGCACTCATCAGTCGGTGGTGGACGCCGCCATTTTCTCAGTTACTCTGAGAACAGAGGTTGGCGAGCTCGGTTTCTTAGTACCGCGGTTAGCGGCATAATCGTGGTTTTGTGTGGCGTATAACATCAGCGAATTGCGGTTAACGTAACCGTGGTTCAGGCTGCCTGTGTAACAAGCGTATAAGACACACATACACACAAACACACACACACATAAACACCGACGGACAAACTTAAGCATGTGTGTACACATACACGCACTCACAATCGGTGCGCTTATATTTGTCTTCCAAATGATCTACCAGCATTCCCAAACAGCTGCGCTGGATAAAGACATGAAGATACTAAATAAACAAATAAATAAATAAATAAATAAATGATGGTTACCGAGGGTGCCTCTGAACCATAAAGTAATAGGAAAATCGTACAGCTGGTGACTATGCACTCGACGAAGAGGAAACGTGATCAGAAAGTGCATCGAGAGATGGTTGAAATGAGAACATGAATAACGAGTTCACTAACAAAAAATCTGCAATAACTCCAGAGAAAAAAGATGCACCGCTGAAATACCGCGAAGTGCATGATGATAGACAAGCGCTCATGGGCAACAATGCCACACAGTGCGTATGGGTTGGGACAGCTGCTATCAGGTCATTGCTTTCTGTCCACCCTATTCACCGGTGTCACTAACATTAAGGATCAGAAGAGAAAAAGAAAACGACAGGAAAGAGAAAGGTGGTCAAGAGTGTCTGGCCAGCCTTGGTTAGGTGACCATATCATACAGAGAGGCGTTTACGATCCTTTCCACATGAGCCGGCCAGTGACAATCTTTATCCATCTTCATTTGTTGTTACCCGTATCAAGGATCAATGCAAGAGGGATTGAGCGCTTCTTCAAGCCAACGGCTCGAACACAGCATCCCGCATCGCCGCCTCTCTTGTTATTGGGTGCAAGGCGTCTTATGTCTTCTGTGCCATGGCGTACGCGACAGGCCTTGCGTGTGTCTGCCTTATGGTGGTGCATCGGTTCCTTTTGTATCTGCGGAAAACTGCATCGATTGCACGACTACTCCAACAGCGTACAAGGTCCAATGCACCCCCTAGTCTGGTGGTCATTCTGATGGATGTCCCTGCCCTTGTCACTACCCCTGTGGCCAATGCATGTCTCCTGGGACGATTAGCTCGGAACCCCGAACGAAGGACTCCGGGACCATTGTCCGCATGTCCCTGTGAGTAAGCATGTGGGCTTTCACGTGTATTGTTTGCCTCAGATAGCGGGGTATTATCTACGAGAACAAGATATTCCGGTTTGAATACCAGAGAATGAAGAGGCATTGTTTATACTTTGGAAGCATCCATGTTATTTGCGTAACGATGTTCGACGATATGTTAATGAAGCGTGCAGCTGGTGTTTCTTGTGACACGTGCACGCCAGATCACCAGTGCCGTTTGTACGTTTGTTGCATGAGGACGTGGCCTAGTTGTGCAGTGGAATGTTTCGATTGATTCATGCCTCATTTTATTTTTAGAGTTTCGTTGGTAGCTTTGCGGGGAACTAAGTGACAGGGCAATAAAATTGAGGATGACCCAGTGAGCAATAACAAGAAATTGACCAGCGTAAGCTTAAGTGGCAGAAGAATGGGTCAGGGAACGCACATGGGTTAAGAATGTCGGTTGAAATCAAGAACAAGAAAAAAACATGCAACGGACAAGCGGTGCGTAGGTGGGAAAACAGCTCGTCATTCAAGACAGCTGGATAGATTCCAAGAGAAGTCAAATGCGTGAGGGGAAGACGACAATCAAGTGGGCACACAGTATTGAGAAGTTTTAAGTTATAACGTGTCAGCAAACGCATGGGTCCACGGGACCGGGTTGATTGGCGGAACATGGGAGAGGCCTTTGCCCTGCAGGTGCTGTAGTGATGCTGATGGGGATGATGATAGTGATGGTGGTGATAAAGGATCCGTGTAGAATGCTCTCCGGGTAAAGGAGCTTCTCTATAACTTTAAATGAGCCCTAATTTGTGGCGTTCTGTGGCCATGAGTAATATACGAGCTTGCATACGCGAAAGTAGGAACGTTTGCTCACGAAATTTTAGCAATGGGAATTGGTTTGAAATTCCCGCGCAATTGAAAGATTATCACTTTTCCATGTGAATTTCCCATGAGGTACATATTTTAAGGTAGCTGAATATTAACGCGACCACGTTAATAGGTAAGGTTAACAGCACGAAAGTAACACATGGCCGACAGAAAATTGTTTTTTCCGTCTATTTTCTGTCCGCCGTGTGTTAAGCATAAGTAAGCACAACTAACCAGTTAAGTTAGCTATTTAATTAGGCGTTAAAGAGCTTGTTTTGCAGTGATTCCGGCATCGGCGTATATGTCGGCAACGTTTGTTGTGAGCGAAAACTCCTAATGTTATCCGTTACCAAAAAATCTAGAAAGATGCAAACAAAATAAAAAAAAACGTTTGGTTCAATGGCAGAATTCAACTCCAACTGAATGTTTCTCAATCGGGTGTTCTAACCACAGAAACATGTCACTGTTTGATAGTGCTTTAAAAAAAACTATAGGAGTGTCATGTTGTAGAAGAGGTCTGTTTATACCATGTAATATTACATGGAAGATTCCTAGAATTCACTTGTGGAATAAGTGGTTGCTAAAGCTGCGGTGGCATAGAACTATATTAGGAGCGAAGCTCCTTAAGGCGTGGCCTGTGCTTTTCCTGTATGTAGCCACCTCTCGTTTACTTGCAGTGTTCACTAGATGGCGGTACCGTCCCCTGTATGTAGCTACCTCTCGTTTAGTTCTAGCAGTGTTCACTAGATGGCGGTACTTATAGCTGGTGATGAAAAGATGCAAGATGTTTTAAACTAGACGGCAGTACTTGTAGTTGGTGATGAAAGATGCGAGATGTTATAAAATAGGAATTATGTCACACATGGCGCGTGTCATTGGTGGAAGACAATCGTTCGATTTACTGCGGCGACTTACGCTAGGGGGAGTGTTGTAATAAAATCGAGTGGGCAAAATGTATTGAGAATTCATGGTTTACCAAGTTTACCTCCGGAGCTTCGCCCACTCATCATCATTCACTTCGTGGATATGGCGGCACTTTTTTATTAAAATATGAGATGAGCAGATTTTCAGCTTAGGAGCACGGCGTACCTCACTTGCATTCGACCAATTTTAGAATACGCTTGTTATCTTTAGGACCTGTCACAAGTAAGCTTGGTTAATAAATCAAAAAAAAACTCGGAGCAGAGCAGCTAGGTTTGTCTTGAGTCGGTATGAAAGAAGTCACACTTGTACCGAAATAAATAAAAAAAGAATTAATCTGGAAGCTATTTTCATCATGACGTAACAAAATTACGTTTCAAGCTCTTACATCAAATATTTCACAATAAAACAGGAACTGACAGATATGTCTACTAAAAAGAGCCAGATCACGTAACTGAACGTACAGATCACATACACAAAATAAGGTCACAGAGGGTCAGGACGAACCTGTACGCGAATTTATTTTTCGCGAAAGCTATTATTCGTGAAAACTATTAGTTGTCTAAGATAGTGTGCAGTGACAATGAAGGTTTACTTTTCTCTTGTTCGTAACCCCCCTGCTGCAATACCTCTGCGCAAAGCCAGGGTTATGTATGAATAAAGAATACAGAAATCCCACTAGCCGTAAAAATTTGTGAATTAGGTAACTAGTTGGTGGCGTTAAGCTCCGCACATTATATATAAGTGTGCAGCAGGGCCAGTACACGTGGCACATTACAGATGACTGGTGGGTACTCTACCAACCTTCAAAAGCAATAGATATGATGTAGTGGGTGCGTAGAAACTGTACATTCAGTGAACGTTCTAGGAAAGTTTGAAAAGGCTCATGCTACGCGCACAGATTATGTTCCCTTCTTCGAGGCATATTTGAAGGTTAAGCTCAAGTGTTTTTTATATGCGCCATAGCTCCATAACTCTTCATAACGTAATTGAAACAAATCGAATAATGTAGTAGAATTACATTGCTTGAAGACATATTCCCCGGTTTTCCAGTAAAACTAGATAATGTGTCGTTTAATATGTGTAATTTTGAAGCTAAATCAACCTCCAGACGAACAAAGGAACAGAACAAAGAAAGAAGAAGAAGACTCTGTAATTGTATAATTTAGGTCGTATGTATATTTTATATAATTCTTAATATAGGCTTTTTGAATAGGATCCAGCTCTCGATTCCGGGCTCAGCAACATCTTTCCGTTCAGAATTTCATACCGAACCATGACGCGGCAACTTCAACAAGATTAAACAGTGCCACGGCTCATTGTTTCGCTTTATACAGTTAAGATATGCCATCGCTCTGGATTTGTTCTTTTCAAAGCTCGTTTTCTTGACTCAAAGCATGCCCTCTACCGACTATGTTTTCAACATCGTTCAGTAGGGAGCATCGCTTGGTTTGTTGTCATCGTGGACTTTGACTTCGTGATATTGGGGCCCAAACTTTCAGGTCATGACTGTTTTTTATATTACGTACAAAAGTCAAAATTCAAACATGCATATAAAAGATCCCTTTTCCCTTCCCTCTCATGAATAAGTAAATATATAAAGAAATTTCCAAACTCCGTTTTAAATAACCTTTTTTCTTGTTAAGAAGGGCATTAGAAGGTAACCACACTGAATGTGTCATTCCTTCTGAAACCACTTTTCTCTGTCGGTAAAAGGAAAGCAAAATAGACTTCAAAGCAGAGAAAAAATTTACACAAAATAAAGAGATGAGGTTTTCGCTGAACCAGCACGGTTTCCGGATCCATTCAGTGTTCGATGCTCGCGTGAGCAGCATGTTTCACGGCTCCCTTCTTTCTTTCTTTCGTTCTTTCTTTCTTTATTTCTTTCTTTCTCTCTGTCTTTCTTTCTTTCTTTCTCTCTTTCTTTCTTTCTCTCTTTCTTTCTTTCCTTCTTCCTTTCTTTCTTTCTTTATTTATTTTCTTACTATTTTAACTTATTCTTCTTCTTTCATTCTTTCTTTCTATATTTTTTTCTTCGTGGTTCGCTGAAAGCGTTGTGCCCGCAGGCTCTGGTTTGGTTGCCGAATGCAAAGTAAGCCGAATGCACCACATTGAAATTCAGCGTGCGCTGGAACCCTATGAAGAGTCTATTAAGCAGCAAAAAAAAAAGTTGTAATAATCGCAGATGCCAAGAGCGCCAACCAATGGGTACAAAAAGTTGTCTCTTTAACCTCTTCTTTTTGTGTTGTATTGAAGGTGACTGAACCTAAGTACGAAGAGAAAATGTGTTTGAAGGCGAAGGTTCAAGGCACCGCTGCCTTTGCTTTCTGTACACGAAGGGGCAAAATTTGCTCGGCATTTCTTTTCAGAAGTTGGTGATTCAAAAGCAGACCTCTGCGTGCAAGACGTGAACGATACCATTTTATTTTCTGCAACCACAACCGGCATCGCCGTAAAAAAGGCCGCCACTTCGTCGTCCACCTACGTGAAAAGAAAGCTTGCAATATATATATATATATATATATATATATATATATATATATATATATATATATATATATATATATATATATATATATATATATATATATATATATATATATATATATATATATATGGTACATGTCTCACGTCCGGTATTTGAGGGCACGTTTTTTTTTTCATTTATTTGCTTCTTATCAAAAATTCTGCGAAGAAATTGCGTCGATTGTTCAATCTGTCATAAAAGTTAAATATGTACCTCGCACTTGCTTCGTTGCGTTCTTTCTTCACTATATTTTCTTTTCCAAAAAAAAAATCTACAAAGCCTTTTTTTTTTGTTGCAAACACGTTGTTTCCCGTGCATCGACGTAGCTGGTTCAATGTGAAGCTCTTTGCAATATGACTGGAAGAAGCAATTTATGCGCCCTTTCCTGAAAGCTTACTTAAAGTTCTTTTTCCAACCTTTCGCTTCATTATCTGCTAATTTTTATGAAGTGTATTTCAAGCAGGTGCTGTTTGGAGCGATGAAAGTGCAGTATAAATGGTAAATGGCAAACGTGTTGGTCAACTTGAATAAAACTTCGAGTTTTGTTGAGGTTGGCAACTGTCATTGAGGGCGTTTGCGAAGTGGGTGTCTGCGAATATAGGGCGTTTGCGAAGTGGTAGGTGCGCTGTTTAGTGCGTTGGTTTCGGTTGTACCCGCTAAATTAGCCTAATACCATCAGTTTGCGGTAATTCAGGGGCTGCGTTTCAGATTTTGCAACGTGACTAATGACTATTCGCAGCAAAGACTTGCATCCATTCATTTGAATCAATGGCTCATTTCAATCGGTCAAAACGTAATTGTATGTATTTCTATACTTACTTTTTTAAATAAATAAGTGGGTGCAAGCAATAGTTCTTATTGCTTGTACTTATTTCAAGATGCCCTCTGTCACAATACAAAAGAACGAAAAAAAGCCCCTCACTCCCGGCCACGGTGTTAGAGTAAGTTAGCGTGCTCCCGGCGTAAGGAGCTTCCCCCTAGAATTATATTTGAAAATTTAAAAACGAAAGCCTGTAATATAAGCCATTTCAGGACACGGCGCAAGATTTTACAGGGATTATTTTCTGCAAGGTGGAAAGTTTTGGGATCGTTGAATGCGCTTTGCGTGCCTCACGAAGCGGCCTGAAAATGTTCACGAAGTATTAATGAAGGTTCAATATTTCGGCTCAACCAAAAGTACTCCGGTGCTTGCCAACGTAAATTACAAGGCAACTCGGTTTACAAAAGGGTAAATATTGTTTACAAAAGGGTAAATACTTGAAAAAGGATAGCAGTTGTGTGGCCTGCTGTGTCAGCGCGTGGCTATTTTCTATAATTTTTTACGCCCACTGTTTTTCGTCATCATGCTAGTAAATTATGCCAGACCATTAATAAACTATCATTTGGACACCTTTTGGTGTAGATATATGATTGTTTTTTTTTCTCCTGAGGTTCTGCGTTTTAGTTTAAAGGTTTAACCTCTGAATTTTCGTTCTTTATTTATTACTATCTTTTGTGTAAAAAGCGTCAGAAAACACCAAATTAGTATCGCTAAAGACAACGAAGCATATGCCAACTTTTACTTACGTAACGTAAACAAAGTAGTAGCCTTCATAAAAGGAGGCGAAGCAAAAGTATGAATGGCACTATGTGAAATATATTTGCCTCTTTATTGATGTTACAGAATCATGGCTAAATTTTGCTTTCCCTTCACCGCATAGACAAATACGTTCGTAATTCTTTTTTTTCTATACTTGCTGAATATAATGTAGTAACGGACCACGCAGAACGTGTCGGCTCTCTCTACTTGCATGTAGAACATAGTTTGTCATGCCATACTATTAACTTCTGTGGTTTTGCACAGTTGACTCTCTTTCCGCTGATCATAGAGTAATTATATTTTTCTTTATTTTGAGGACCTGAGTAGTACTGCGGCATCTTTCCTTGCCTCTAGTAAAATACTAAGTACCCATCTCCTAGGCCTTGCATTAGCTGTAACCCTACACTGTAAGCAAAAGTTAGCCGAGATGGGAGTTTCTCCAGCACATTAGCCCACAAAACTCCCCTGCCTTAATTATTTACTTCCTGGTAGGGATTGAACTCGGCACATGTCATTGTAAAACGCCCCCTGCTTAATCACAGAGTTTATGAATGACATGACCTTGTTAAACTCCCCAAGGAGTTTCAGGTCACGTGGTTACAAGCTCCCTATAGGAGCTATAAAAACCCTCTTTGGGCGTGGCGTGTGTGTGCGTGTGCGTGCGTGTGTGTGTGTGTGTGTGTGTGTGTGTGTGTGTGTGTGTGTGTGTGTGTGTGTGTGTGTGTGTGTGTGTGTGTGTGTGTGTGTGTGTGTGTGTGTGTGTGTGTGTGTGTACGGGCATCTGTTTGCACGTCGGTGTGAAACACATGTGCTTTGTGTGGCTAAACGTGTAAGCGTCTGTCAACAGGCAACGAAATTATAAGTGCAGCGAAGAATAGTGCCACGTTCCATTTCACAAGCTTTTGTTATCGTTCCGAAACACCACACGATTCTCGGCGCAAACCGCGCCTGCAGGTTTCGAGAAGGTTCCGGACTGTAGTAGATCATTTCGATAAGATCACGCCCACTGTGCGAACGGTACAGATTGTTCTAGAACCTACGCCACCGCCAGCGATAACGCTAGAACATTCGACGGCAAGGGTATAAATGCCGACGCGCTTCGCCGCTTGTCAGTTGTTGATCGAAGGCCGACACTGCGTTCGCCGCTATCAGTCCGAGACTGCTATCTGTGCAAGACTGCTGTTGTAATTAGACTTTTCCTTTACCGGGCACAGGTTCGCCCAAATAAACAGTTAAATACCAACACGAAGTTTCCTGTCTTTGGCCACGTCACGACCCCGTGACATCTGGTGGAGGTGCTGCTTCGTTCATGTACCGGACGCCCCCGTCAAGCCGTGAACCCAGCCCCCGTCGCGGAGAAGACACCGACGCCAACCAAGAGCAGCGAACGAGCCGCCGACAGCAAGGTCTCCCACCAGAGTACGGCCTTCTACAAGACAAGGCGCGGAAGACCAAGACCATGACCTCGACTGCAGCGACAATGACAACCGGAGCGTCCCAGCCCGCGATCGTCATTCATCAACCCAGGGAACCACCAACGTTCCATGGCTCATCGTTTGAAGACCCGGAAACCTGGCTAGAAACATACGACCGTGTGGCCGCCCTCAACCACTGGGACAACGAAGAAAAGCTCCGTCGTGCGTACTTCTACCTGGAAGACACCGCAAGGACCTGGCTAGAGAATCGGGAGTCCACGCTCCGAACGTGGGATGTCTTCTGCGGCGCATTTCTGCAAACGTTCGCAAGCGTCGCTCGCAAAGAGAGGTCCGCTGCTCTACTCGAGACCCGGGTTCAACTACCAAATGAAAAGGTTGGAATTTTCACAGAGGAGATGACCCGCCTATTCCGTCACGCTGACCCAGACATGCCTGAGGAAAAGATAGTTCGTTTCCTCATGCGAGGGGTCAAACAGGAGCTCTTCGCGGGACTATTGAGGAATCCACCGAACACCGTTCAAGAATTTGTATCCGAGGCGACCACCATCGAAAAAACGCTGGACATGCGCACCAGACAGTATAATCGTCGCCTGACTCCAGAATGCGCTGCTGCTCAAGTCAGTGACTCCGACGACCTGCGTGAAACGATCCGAGCGATCGTGCGGGAAGAGCTGCGCAAACTGTTGCCTTCGGCGCAGCCTCAAGTGGATTCGATCGCCGACATTGTGCGAGAAGAAGTCCGGCAATCGCTTCGAATTCCCGAAACACCGCCGCCCGAGCCAGAAACTATGAGCTACGCCGCTGCAGTGCGCCACAACGCTCCTCGCCGTCCACGCCAAAACGCCGCCCCGTCACACTTCCGTCGCCAGACGCCACCGCCGCCACCACCCCAACCGACGTCCTACCGTTCCCCAGCGCGCCAGCGCAGTGCACCGAGGAAAACGGACGTTTGGCGTGCACCTGACAACCACCCGCTCTGCTACCACTGCGGCGAGGCCGGGCACACATACCGCCGTTGCCAGTACCGACAGATGGGACTGCGTGGCTTCGCCGTCAATGCACCGCGTCCGCAGCCAGGAGATCGGCCACGTGACATCGCCGACTACCTGGCAGGAACTCAATGGACACCACGAAGTTCTTCCCGTTCGCCGTCGCCCAGCCGCCGCATGTCACCGCACCCCCGGCAGTACTCTGGCCCAACGCGGGGCCGGTCTCCTAGCCCGTATCCGGGAAACTAAGGGCAGCAACCAATGGAGGTGCGGTTGCTGTGCGACGAACTACCGAAGATCCTCCGACGACGACGCCGACGCGACGAAGCTTTTTGAACACAGCCCCAACCAGGCAAAGCCCTGAAGGCAAAAGCTCACTTACCGAAGGTGGCCGGACGACGCAACATGGAAGCAGCGGAACAAGCCGACGCAGCCGTGACCCGACACCACGCCCTAACTGTAATGCGAGACGGCGAACTAGCGACCTCGACGTTCTTATCGACGGCCACAGTGTGACTGCTCTCGTCGATACTGGAGCCGACTATTCTGTCCTCAGTGGGTCGTTCGCCGCGAAGTTAAAGAAAGTTAGGACAGCTTGGAAAGGTCCCGAAATCCGCACAGCCGGAGGTCATCTCGTAACGCCTGCAGGAATCTGCACAGCGAGAGTCACCATTAACGGCCGTATTTATCCTACAGACTTCGTAATCCTACAGCGTTGCTCGAGAGATGTCATCCTTGGCATGGACTTCTTATGCCTCCATGGTGCTGTCATCAACCTAAAAACAAAGTCGATAACGTTATCCACAGAAGAAGCACTACCGCCGCGCACGCCGTCAGAACACCATGCCTTGAATGTGCTGGAAGAACAAGTCACCATTCCGCCTCGCTCAAGCGTCATAATTTCAGTCGGCGCTCCTAAATCACATGACTTGGAAGGCGTCGTTGAAGGCAGTCAGCATCTGTTGGTCACCCGAAATATTTGCGTCGCAAGAGGAATTGCAGAGCTGCGGGGAGGCAAAGCAACGGTTATGCTCACGAATTTCAGCAATGGGTACAAACATGTGAACAAAGGAACAACGGTCGCATACATCGAAGAAATTGTCGAAGCCACCAGTGCTTTCGCCCTCGCCGATTCTGCGGAACCTGCTCAGAGGAACCAAGCCCCTCCCATAGCTTTCGACGTCAATCCCAGACTTCCGAACGATAAGCAAGAACAGCTCAAGGCCCTGCTCCTGCAATACGAAGATTGCTTTTCGTCGTCATCGAAAATTCGGCAGACCCCAATCACGAAACATCGAATCATAACCGAAGAAAATGCCAGACCACTCCGTCAGAGTCCGTACAGGGTTTCGACGCGAGAACGTGAGGCAATGAAGAGACAAGTTGATGAAATGCTGCGAGATGACATTATCCAGCCGTCCAAGAGTCCGTGGGCATCCCCCGTGGTGTTAGTAAAGAAAAAGGATGGGACCCTACGTTTCTGCGTCGATTATCGCCGCCTGAACAAAATCACAAGAAAGGACGTGTATCCTCTCCCACGAATAGACGACGCCCTTGATCGGCTTCATAACGCCAAGTACTTCTCGTCAATGGACCTCAAGACTGGCTATTGGCAAATCGAAGTCGACGAAAGAGACCAAGAGAAGACGGCGTTTATAACACCGGACGGCCTCTTCGAGTTTAAGGTGATGCCCTTCGGCCTTTGCTCAGCGCCTGCAACTTTTCAACGCGTTATGGATACAGTACTGGCAGGATTGAAGTGGCAGACTTGCCTTGTGTACTTGGACGACGTCGTCGTGTTTTCCTCGAGTTTTGACGAGCATCTTCGGCGCCTTGAAGCTGTACTTCAAGCCATCAAGACGTCCGGACTCACACTGAAGCCAGAAAAGTGCAGATTTGCGTATGAGGAGCTCTTGTTTCTGGGGCACGTTATCAGCAAGTCTGGAGTTCGTCCCGATCCACGGAAAACAGCTGCCATCGCCGACTTCCCGCCGCCCACTGACAAGAAGGCCGTGCGCCGATTTCTGGGCCTGTGTGCCTATTATAGGCGGTTCGTGAAAAACTTCGCCCGCATCGCCGATCCTCTCACTAACCTTACCAAGGCCGACGTGGAGTTTAAGTGGGAAACGCCGCAGGAACACGCTTTCCAGGAGCTTAAACATCGCCTCCAGACGCCTCCGTTACTTGCCCATTTCGACGAATTCGCCGAGACAGAAATACATACCGACGCAAGCAGCGTAGGTCTTGGCGCCGTTCTTGTGCAGAGGGCTGACGGACTTGAAAGGGTTATTAGTTACGCCAGCCGATCGCTATCCAAAGCAGAAGCAAATTATTCCACAACAGAAAAGGAGTGCCTCGCCATCATCTGGGCTACGTCGAAATTTCGCCCCTACCTCTACGGCAGGCCCTTCAAAGTTGTGAGCGACCACCACGCCTTGTGTTGGCTAGCCACCTTGAAGGACCCTTCAGGTCGCCTCGCACGATGGAGCCTGAGACTTCAAGAATATGACATTACTGTCATGTACAAGTCCGGCAAAAAACACTCCGACGCTGACTGTCTCTCTCGTGCGCCTGTCGACCAACCGCTACCCGACGACTCGGATGACGACTACTTCTTGGGAACGATAACTACCGACGACTTCGCTGAACGACAGCGGGCCGACCCGGAACTTAAAGCCCTAATAGAATACCTCGAAGGCAGGACCGCCGAAGTCCCGAAGGTATTCAAGCGCGCACTTGCGTCGTTCTTTCTACGAAACGGTCTTCTACAAAAGAAAAACTTTTCACCGCTTCGAGCTAAGTACCTCCTTGTGGTGCCTTCAGCTCTGCGACCAGAACTCCTGCAGGCCCTGCACGACGATCCGACGGCAGGGCACCTCGGTGTTTCCCGCACGCTCGCGAGGATACAAGAAAAGTACTACTGGCCACGTCTTACCACCGACGTCACTCGTTATGTGAGGACATGCCGGGACTGTCAGCGACGCAAGACACCACCGACAAGGCCAGCGGGACTTCTGAAGCCAATTGATCCACCTTGGCGACCTTTCCAGCAGATTGGTATGGACCTACTGGGGCCGTTCCCGACGTCGGCTTTCGGAAACAAGTGGATCGTGGTAGCTACCGACTACCTCACCCGCTACGCCGAGACAAAAGCACTGCCAAAAGGCAGTGCATCCGAGGTAGCTAAGTTCTTCGTCGAAAATATCGTCCTACGTCACGGCGCCCCGGAGGTTCTTATCACCGACAGAGGAACGGCATTCACTGCCGACTTAACTCAAGCGATCTTGGCATACAGCCAAACAAACCACCGCCGGACGACAGCGTACCACCCACAGACCAACGGCCTCACCGAGCGGCTTAACAAGACGATCGCCGACATGCTGTCAATGTACGTCGATGTCGAACACAAGACGTGGGACGCCATTCTTCCGTATGTGACCTTCGCATACAACACGGCGGTGCAGGAGACGACGCAGATATCTCCATACAAATTGGTCTACGGAAGGAGCCCGGCAACGACGCTCGATGCCATGTTACCCAACGTCACCGACGAAGAAAACCTCGATGTGAGCGAGTACCTTCAACGCGCCGAAGAAGCCCGACAACTTGCGCGTCTCCGTATCAAGAATCAACAGACGACCGACAGCCACCGTTACAACCTTCGACGACGCTTCGTGGAATACCAGCCCGGTGAACGTGTTTGGGTGTGGACGCCGATACGCCGACGTGGACTAAGTGAAAAGCTTCTGCGACGGTACTTCGGACCGTACAAGGTGGTTCGACGTCTCGGCCCACTTGATTACGAGGTTGTCCCCGACGGCATCACGAACTCTCAACGACGCCGATCGCGACCTGAAGTCGTCCATGTCGCGCGCCTTAAGCCGTTTCATGCACGTTAACAAACTTAAACAGTGTTTTTTATTATTGTTGTATTGAAATTTATTCATTGTACTTTTTTGCATTATTATTGTACCTTCATCTTTAGTTAAAGCATCGGGACGTTGCCTTTTTTTCAGAGGGGGGCAATGCCACGTTCCATTTCACAAGCTTTTGTTATCGTTCCGAAACACCACACGATTCTCGGCGCAAACCGCGCCTGCAGGTTTCGAGAAGGTTCCGGACTGTAGTAGATCATTTCGATAAGATCACGCCCACTGTGCGAACGGTACAGATTGTTCTAGAACCTACGCCACCGCCAGCGATAACGCTAGAACATTCGACGGCAAGGGTATAAATGCCGACGCGCTTCGCCGCTTGTCAGTTGTTGATCGAAGGCCGACGCTGCGTTCGCCGCTATCAGTCCGAGACTGCTATCTGTGCAAGACTGCTGTTGTAATTAGACTTTTCCTTTACCGGGCACAGGTTCGCCCAAATAAACAGTTAAATACCGACACGAAGTTTCCTGTCTTTGGCCACGTCACGACCCCGTGACAATAGCAACGACCGGTTGGTATTTACTGTGAACATTTTGATATATTTCGCACCGTTAAACCACGCTGCACATCGGTCTGATTCCTCAACGAAACGCCGTGAATGCCGACCTTCAAAGAGCCGAGTAACAAAAGAGTTCGAATAATAAATAATTGTAGCAAAAGTAAGCTGTTACGACCGTCAGCGGCTGCTCCTGGAGTTTCACCGTCAAAAACTTCGAAGTGGTCTGAAGTAGGCTTCGCTCGACCACGGCAGGCTGGCCGGCAACCGGTCTGAGAGTTGCGCTGGCCATGCGCTCGCCCCGTCTCAGCCGATAGTGGCTTCTCGGAGTGTCACCGGTATTTCACCGGCTGTGTCATCTAGGTGGTAAGAAAGCCTCGCTATGCCATCGGTATCAAGCCGGCTTCGTATCGAGCTCGCACTGCGCGCCGGCCACCGCGGCAAGCGCTGCGAGCTAGAACCGACCACCGGCGAGGCAAAGAATGTGTTTAACAAAAAATGAAGGCTGCTGGGATGTATAACAGTCTTCTGCGCCTTGCGACCGCAGCTGTGAATGACTAACTACAAGGCGAGTGCCAAACGAGGCGGAGTACGATCGTCAGCGATTGCACCGCAAAACTTCGAAGCGGTTCGAAGTAGGCTTCGCTCGACTGCGGCAGGCTGGCCGGCAACCGGTGTGAGAGTTGCGCCGGCGACGCGCTCACCCCGTCTCCACCGATGGTGAGTTCTCGGAGTGTCACCGGTATTTCACCGGCTGCAACATCTAGGCGGTAGGAAGGCCTCGCTATGGCGTCGGTATCAAGCCAGCATCGTAACGAGCTCGCACTGCGCACCGGCCGCCGTGCATGCGAGCAACGAGAACAGCGACTGCGAACCGTCTCATTCGTTCAAGTCTATCGCTCCGTAGCTTAAACTGCGTGGATTGCGGACACCTATTTCTGTGCATGGAAAAAGCAACGAGACGTAAACTGCACATCAGCAAGCATTTTGTGATCGCCAGCTCTCATTCATCGAATCACCGTGCCGTACTCGTGAGTGAGGCCCAGTCGTCGAATGCGGTAGCGGCGGTCTACCTCGGTTCATCGCTGGAGCTGCTAAATGTGCCTCGTTAATGTGTTCATTCAAGGCCGCGCGCACTTTGTGTATGATTCAGGGCATATTACGGGTCCACAAACAGTACTGGGAATGCAAATTCAGCCCGCACGACAGAGCGCCAACTGATAGAACTTTTTCTCTATACAAGAAAAATATTGAATATTAGGCAGGCTTAGGATAAAAGGCATGTGTGTTGAAGTGCTTACATCAGACCACCGCAAGTTCGTACTTACGCAGTGCGTTTTTATTGCTTAATTATTAGCGAAAAAAGGCTTTCACCAGCGCTACATGGGAGGTAAGAATGTGGTGCCTATATATACCCGGTGACTATATGACAGTTGTATACTGCATGTGGCAAGCTGCGGTGAGTGCGTGTGTTGTGATATTACGTGAACGTTGTGATATTGTTTATGTACTGTAATCATTGTTGTGCGCATTACATGTAATGTAATTAAAGTTACGCTTGCGCATGGTACGGCTGCTGACGTAATTTTTTTGTCGGTCGAAGCAAAAAATTCACTCCCATACTGACCTGAAAAAGTTCCCCAATAGATGTAAATAAGAACCCCCCTGGCACCATGCAAAAACCCCCTACGGATGGGGAGTAAATTTTTTACTCCCTTAGGACGGTGTTTTTAAAACTCCCATCGGGGCGCGCGCTAGAGGACAAGGTCATTTACTTCCATCTCGGCTTATTTCTGTTTACAGTGTATAATCTTCTTCGCCATATAATTTTTGTTAATAAGGCTTGAAGTTTAACGGGTTGGCATAGTTGCGTCACTGCTTCACCCTTCTTGCAGCAACTGAGCGTGCTCTGATGACGCCATGCCGGTGTGGACATGTTCACAACAGGGGCACTTTCATAATAGCTTCCCTGTTCTGGTAATGGCAGTACATCAACGTGGGAAAATGTGAGCAGAAAAAAAAAGCCCCTGCATGTGCAAATAACGCACTTGTTGGGGAAAGGCAAGTGACAAGTTTGCGTTCCGTCGGAAATCGGAAATCCGAGAGGATGTTTGCGTGGTTTCCAAGCTTGGGAAACTTCGCCAAGAACTTGCAGCTGTTTGCATTATTTACGAAGACAACCCTTTTGTTGCACTCTTTTTTATGTTTTGCTAGCACAACGTTGAAGCACTCCTTGGCTGAAAGCTCGGTCATGTGTGAACAGTCCCGACCTTGTCGTGTCTAAAAACCATTAGCTCGCTCCAAGCGGCCTTGCTAAGGGTAGATGTTGTGGTGCCTGGGAAACCCCCGGTGGAATATCAATATTTCATAGCAGTAGTAGAAGATGTGCGCCCGGGAGGACAGTAATCTATATTTAGGGACACGCTGCCGGGAGCGGTTGGGCGAGTCAGTTGTCCGTGAGACCAAAGGTTTGCACAGGGTCCTCCATTAAGAGAACCACGTTCCCCCACAGTCCCCTGCTTCTTCTTCCCGACCACCTTCCGCTAATGCCTTTTAGTCAGAAGACAGAGTAAAAACAGGAAAAATTAGGGTAGGAGGAAGCCGATGCTATGTCAGTATTCCGCCTTCAACTATACTTGAAACCTTAGGCAGCATGTCGACACAATCAGCAATAAGAGATGCATCGAACGGCCCACATTGCATCGCGCAGCCACTGGCCCTAAGTAAACACAGGTTTTTTTTTACAAACGTATTTCTTGTCCCGCCAGAGAAAAAGATAGATCGTGTGTGAGAAGTCTTCTTGGATGCAATTGTTCCAAGCTGTGGCGCATGACTAAGGGGAACTTTGCCAAGTTACCATACTACCGCACCTCGTTGAACAGCAGTACAGTACTTTAGCGGAAGCTTCTATGAGAGAACACTTGTTTTCCAGTATATTTATTCTGTGTTTAGTGTTGCCGGGCTGGCGGACAAGTGCAATTAACGCTGGTGTAAACACAATGTGATGCAGAGCTCAACTACAGATACACAAAAGTGGCACTGCAGTCACCTCCACCGGGGTAAAGCATTACCTTGTGATGACCATTTTCTCAGTATTTTAAGTGTTCTGGTTTTAAGCGAGCTCTATTGAAATTGGAAACATTTGCATAAGTATTGCTGTTCGACAAAATGCCACACGCTGTCGCCACCAGCACTGTCAACGCCGTCAACGAATGCGGCAACTCATATAAACGTACATTAGGATTTCAGCGAACAAACACGTGTTCCCTATTATCGGTTTGCTGTAAACATGCAGAGAATGTCTTGCAGGACGTATTGTGAAAAGAGAATGAACCCAGCTCTTTCAAGGCATTGTTCATGAAGGGCTTCTCAGCAAAGCTCAAACGACACACGTTGGATCTGCTTTCTGTGCCGTAGTCGTAACCATAGCCGCTATTCCACGAAATACTCTAATGCGATTGAAAGTGTTCGAATAAGTATTGCTGTTTGATGAAATACCACAAGCTGTCCAGACAAGAACCATCAGCACGAAGGCTTAAGTCAGCTGTTTTTCATGCTACTTAAGATAGACTCTCACCGCTGCTGATCATCAAAGAATCGGGCTTCACTTCCCTTAACATAGACGCAGTCACGATTGGGTTTGTAAGGAGCTCGTCTCCGCCATAACGTAAATAGGCTTGGGCTATAACTTTTTAGGTGGTTTGTTACCCTGATGCAGGCAGACTGGGCCACCTAACCATGCGTGAAAAAAAGATATGAAAAGGGAACAGAGATACTTAAGATATGAGAACGTTTGTAACTTGCATGACCAGCGGATGCTTGTAATAGAGCCTATCACTGCCACTTTCCGGTATAATTACTTAATTGAGTTCGCAGAATAATGCTTGAGACAGTCATCTGCACACCTTTGTCATAAAGCGCTTACGCTGCTTGCTTACAATATGTTGCATCAGGAACATATACTTCTTTTACGCGCTTATGTGAGGGTTCGCACAAGGGATAAATGTGCATGACCAGTTGAAAACTTCCACTTATAAATGTTACTTTGCAAATTAAGCTCTTTGGATACTCTGGGCGGTCGTCTTGCGTTTCCGCTTTTTATGTTACAGCAAAAACTGTTACAATATGTGGTAATCTTCATTTGTACGTCTGAAAACGTCGGACAATACAGATGACGGTGTTACTGCTGCGAAGAAAAGCCGACGTGACCGTCAATATTGCGAACACGAGGAATTGAATATGCCGTCCACAAATGTGTACGCAACTAAGCGAAAAACTTCTTCATATCATTTCCGTCATCAGCCAGCGCAGTCTTCTCCCTACTGATCTCAACGCACACCCGAAGTCTAGGCGATGAGAAAGAGCAGGATGGAGCTAAAGGAGATGGTCGCGAACAGCTGCATCAAACGCATCTGGCTGGTATTGATTAAATAGGGGGGGGGGGGGGGCGTTGCTCGAATGACCTTTCACGAAAAGAGCACAAATGCCGGCGAACAAGCCCGTGGGATACGTGATGTTGAGTTGGCAAAAAGATAGCGCGACGATCCCGCCGACGTCACAGCGCTATTGAATTGTTGACCGAGTGGCAGCGCTAACGTGTTTGTACGCGGTGTTTCCAAGGTCAATCTAAATAGGTCGCGAAAGTCGAAACGAAAAGTGGTCTGAAATCTATTGCTACTGACATCAACAACCACGTTACGATTGAAGTGCGACTACGTGAGGGGCGGGAGCAATAGCGAAAATAAAAAATAAGAAAAAATACGTTTCTTTTGAATTGTTTCAATTTTGTTTGTTGCACAAATTAGTAGATTACTTTAATGAAGCTTTGGTCTTTGGTATGTACTTGAGCGCGCATTTTTTTTCGTTTGGTTTCAGAAATAGCGGGCACACGCAGGCAGTCGATAACATGAGCCAAGAAATTTTGGGGACGCATCTATGCCGGCAATATGCTATCAGAGCTTCTGTTTAGTTCTACGTGTTTTTTTTTTTTGTTCGGCGCATTACCAGGACAACGATAAATCACTAGCTTTTCCGGGGTGGTTTGATTGATATGTGGGGTTTAACGTCCCAAAACAACTATTTGATTATGAGAGACGCCGTAGTGGAGGGCTCCGGAAATTTTGACCACCTGGTGTTCTTTGACGTGCACCCAAATCTGAGCACACGGGCCTACAACATTTCCGCCTCCATCGGAAATGTAGCCGCCGCAGCCGGGATTAGATCCCGCGACCTGCGAGTCAGCAGCCGAGTACCTTAGCCACTAGACCACCGCGGCGGGGCTTTCCGGGGTGGTTTCGTTCGTACCTTCGAAAGTGTACTTATTTTTTATGTGCATTTCAAAGCCCAACCGGCTCACAGAATGTCTACATAGCCACTCCTGTGACTGTTGACTGTTTTCGCTGGCGCACAGCCGGCATGCTCTCGTCTTTGGTGACTGCGAACGCGACAGGCTAAAACACTGTACTGTACGGCTGCCAAAGCTATTTTTTCAAAGCTGCTGTCTCGCTGCAGTGGTTTTCAAGGTTTGGGCAACGCGAGTTTTCGAACTATTATGCTATTGTGCTCGTGAACAGTTGCCTCACAATCGCCTCTGCGAAGTTTCTTGTTCATTATGCAAGTGTGTCATTTTGCTAATAAAACAACCTTGCTCCCTCAATATTTGTTATTTTTTTCACTCTCGCACGTAATTAGCAAGACACAATTAAGGCGCAATGAAATCGCGTAATAATAAAGGCACGTAGCTGGTCAGCACTAAGGAAAAAATTCAATTTTGCGCCATATATGTATGACATCGCTACCGCTTCTGGTTGTGACGTCAAACACACACACACACACACACACACACACACATATACATATACATATATATATATATATATATATATATATATATATATATATATATATATATATATATATATATATATATATATATATATATATATATTGCTGTTAGTTGTCCGCTCCTCACGTAAATTGCGGTGACACCGAGCCGCCGACTACTGGATCCATGGGTTTGTATTGAAGTTACGCTGCCAGTTTACATATATCTTGGTGTCTCTTTGATAACCACCACAAATGCCCCACATGCATGGTGCCACGAACATTCTTGTAGCCCTTTTTATCAACGTTGCTATCCCACGCTCCGCACTGCGTTCTTGTCATGACCGCCATAATGCGAGCTCGGAGCACACTTGTGTATCAGAGAAACGCCTCTTCTATTTTATCAATAGCACGAAGGAAGGAAACTGACAGACGTATGATATTGCATTGGTAAACGCGTATATCGCACCTACGGCTCAAAGCGCTCGCACGCACGTGCGACGCAAGCAGCTCTATACCCGTCATATTGCGTCACACAACAGCCACTCCCTGAACTAAGGTGGACCGACCACACCCTTTGGGGAGCACTCGTTTGCGTTGGCGTTTAAAGAAATAAAGGAAGGGAAGGCTGCAAAAGCTCTGTCCATCTTGCCTAAAACCCAGGAACAAAAGATTCAAGATTAAAATGTGCGATTCTCTTGCGCCCAAAAGTTCTTAGTCATGATTAGAGGAATCGCTGCTGTATGCAGTTCTTTCTTTCTGGTGTTGCAGCAATCTTCGCTTCTGGGAATTGGGAATCGGTACTGGGCTGCCATTTCTTCTTTTGAAGTGATGAGTGGCCCTTTAAATGGCCACCCATCACCCTGCGTTTAAAACTAGGGAGTGATTTTCTCCTCTCCTTCATGCACACGATGCATCCTCCTCACCCCTTAGTTCTTGAATGCACGTGAACAATATCAGCACTAAGCGCTTGAGCCTATCATGAATTCGTCCTTCTCGGCTGCACGCTGTTAGCACCGCTTCAGCAGTTGTAAACAAAAAAATGATGTTTGATCGGTTGATTGTGCACAATATTCATGCGACACAAAGAAGTAGGGATGGGCGGCTGCATGACAAAGCAGTGCAGGAGGCAAATCACAAGTAATATATCCCGTATGTCAACGAATAGAGAGCATGTATGCTGCAGACGTGACGGTAACTACTGTCTACGTCCCAACAGTGCGCCAAGAGGGACGAAAAATATCAAGAAAGAATATTGCACTCTTGTTTATATTTTAGGAGCCTGGTGGGTGGCCCTTTAAGGGTTTCATTCACATGAGGTTCTAGCTCTTGAAATCTTTGATAAAAAACCGTAACTGTTGGTTTGTTTCACGTTATAGGCTCACTTGTGCTTGTTCTAAAGCCCGCTCTAATCCTTTGATTGATCAGCTGGTAAGAGACATTTCATTGTGAAGATTGTTCTTAAGAAAGATAGGAAGTAGCTACCGTCTCCTGGCTCTTGCTAGACCGCATGTCGGTCGTCGCATTTGTATCTGATAAGATTGCGTTGATTGTGCTGTGTGTTTTCCGCCTGCCTTTGCTCTATAGACAGATATATTTTGCTATCTAACAGGTCTATAATTTAAGCCTAAATTGTAAGCTGCGCTTTGAGTTGTTGCTTTTTGTAACAACCTGTCGATACGCCTGGCTGTGTATAAGTGCAGAGGCCAGAGGCCACGGAAGAAGTGACGTCTACCCACCTTACCTCTATATCTGGAGTCTTGATCCCCGGCCGTTGCAGGTCATTGTGCTTCTTGAGTGGAGTTGCCTGGATAAGTTGCAGGGGCTGCCTATAGTTCGTTGTCTTGCTTGTCTGGCGCTTTTGCTTTGGAGTCTGAGAGGGAATGACCTCTGAGTTTGAAAGCTTCTTGTCACATGTCGCAAGTGAGCTGACAGACAGACCGACATCAGCGGTGAATTTCGTGCGCTCAGTGAGCAGCATGATCAAGCCCTTTGCCGACAAGTGGGACGCGTATCGCGCACGTCACTGGTACGGCAGAATAATGTATGATCGTTTGCCTGTGAAATAATCAAGCGCCGATTTATTCACATAGTCTGATTAAAATCATAAATCCAATGAGCCTGCAGTCTTCTCAGACGCCATACCCAGCCGGTGCTGACTCAGTGCTTTGAGTATGCTAGGGTATACTGTCCGAGCGTGTTGAAGCCACCTTGTAAATTCATGGGTGTGGACAGTCATAAAAGTAGCTCCACACGCTGATCCACGAAGACGTACATATCTAGCCGCACTGCTAACACCGGGGCGTAGATCTTAGATTGTTGAACTCTCCGAGTGTAAAACGAGTGCGGCCAACCGGTTGGCCACACTGTGGCCAACCGATTTTTCAAATGACCGAGCCCATCCGCTGCGCCCACCGATATTGCTCAAGGTTCTGCGTCCATATTTTGTGCAATTGCCACTTTAAAAGCAATTATCGCGCATATATGAGGCACCATAACAACGACTTAATATTCTGTATGTGTACCTCTTACTAGAAAAGGCATACATAAGTATTTCTAATAACGCTAGCGTTTATCACGCTGTGCTGACCGTGCAACGGTTGCACGAAGAAGCGAGTGTTTCCAACGCTTTGCTAAGACGACACGGTGGTGGCACCCACCCGTCGCATTGCGTTCTGCACCTTATCACCTACGAGGCGGGTGCGCACACCCGTATCAGAGCCACACGCTTTGTTTTCCAAGAAAATCGCCAGATGGCACGTCATGTCTCACGCGTGACGTCACTTGATGCGCTCGTTCGCCTCCGCTGCACGCTCGACGCACTGTAACGAAGCGCCTCCAGAATACCATTCACCGATGTACTTGCGCAGATCATCAAATAAATGTTTTGTTCACTGTCTCCACACGCAAGGCTATTGTCTTTCGACGACATTTGCAGATTACATGCAGATGCGGGGCCAATTTTTTTGTAGGATGCCTAACTCTATACCTTTTTTTGCTTGTATTGATGCGTCTATTTCTTTATATTTCTATGTTCTTCTCTGTTATTTTTTAAAATAGGTATTTCGGGCGTGTACTTTCCTATATCTTTCTGTGTGTTTCTACAATTTCGTGTTTTTCTATTTGTGATGCCTTTTCTCGCTTTAATGTTCGCAATTTTTCATCTTTTTTCTTCAAATAGCTTTTTGCCTATATATTTTTTGTTTATTTTTATGCATTTTTCTCTTTCTCTTATGTTTGTGACACCCTTCACTTCCCCTAACACAGCTTTTGTTTACAATTAAACTCAGTCGGTGCCTCGCTAATTTATAAGGCGTATTGTATACCAACTTGAATTGCCAATGTGGTCTCTAATTACACATCCACTCCCTGAAAGATGCACAGCAGCAGAACGGACAAGGCCAAATAGAGAAAAATTAGAGAGCCTCAATTTGAAACTGCTTTTGTGGATGGCTCGTTTTGGTATCTTGTACAGTAGCGCTTAGAATATATAGGTAGGGCTGCAACTAACATATGTGTTCTTTGTAATAGTGGCTACGCTTCCTAGCAACATGAATCCTTACCAACTGGCCCGATACAATTGTTTATTGACTAATATAATCTTCGTGTAAAAAAATTTCGAAAAGCGGACTTCTGCAGTAGAATAAAATTATAAACATAGGTCAGCTTTCTACCTGCGCTGTGGCGTAGGCACACACGCACACACAAAAACGAAGCTGCAAGTTCCAGCGCTAGTATCCGGACGATACATATTCAATCAACACCAATACGCAATATTGCTGCAATAGGTGTAGCGGTCTCGCGGTCATGAATCCACTAGGCAGGCTTTTGTTTGAAATACAATCGGTCCTCTATATATAGTGCAAACAACGGATAATCTTGCCACCTCGAAGCCGTTCTTGAAGCTTTTGTATATTTTAAAAAGTATGAAATTGGCGTGTATTCAGAAAACGTGCTTTCAGAAATATTCTAACTTGACCTAGTGGAAGCGGGAAAGCTATCCGGCCATTTGTTTCGGGGCCACGCTATGGCTCTCTATAGAAGCAGCCATTTCAGTCTGTGACTTAGCAATTACTGTTAACAAATCTTCCGAAACCTATGTAACGAAAATATTAGCTCCCCGCGAAGAAGTTTTAGAGCTGCACACAAATGTTTTTCCAACTTGCTAGATTAGGTGCAGGATGAGGTTCCTCAAACTCACATTCACAGAAAAAAAAAATCAATATAGATTAAAAATATCTAACCTAGCCGTTAACGATGCACAACTTTGTCGTGTATTCCTCAAGGTGACACAGTTGTCAAAGCGTTGGCAGTGGAATGGCATGCCCATAGAGCCAATGATGACGGATATTGGACGCAATGATAGCGCCCTCAGACTGCGGTGGCAGTTATACAAACTTTGGAAAATTACTATTTTGCTGACAACTGAAAAAGTATTTATTATATTCTGCACTCAAATAGCTTTTTGAACAAATAATAGCAAAGAATATTGTTGGTGTAATATATTGTTGGCTATAAAACGAATGGTTATTACAGCACCAGGGCATTTTAATGTGGCGGCTAGTCGTTCGCATAGCAGACGACAGCGTCATCATTTGCTTCTGTGTCATGGCTGTCCACCGCTCCTTGAAGCAGCTCCCTGTCTCACTTTATCTCGTTTGCATATTGTACAATGCAGTAAACTACTTACTAGAAGCTCACAAGTATATTGCATTCTTACTTTAGTAAGTGAGGGATGCCGCATACAGGCGGAGCGAAACGACAACGCTGATCACACAAACTTGCAGCAATAAGTTGTTTGATTGCAAGTGAATCGATGTTTACATGAAATAAAGGTCACGTAAGTAACGTTTTAGCATGTACAGCAGTGAACAATATGCATGCATCAGATAGTGGGTACGTATGTACTACGCATAGCCCCAACAGAGATGCCCGGAGCATAGAAGCTGTCCAACGCTAATTGATATATCCATCGCACTCCACGAAAACTTCGCTGCAATAAGTAAAGGTGTACAGCTACTCTTTTCTGCACTTCTGTAGATGAAGATGTCGCAACACCTCGTTGACAGTATTTGGCGCGAACTTAAGAACTCTGTAACTGTATACTCAGAACTGTGTAAATAATATCAACGTATCAACCTGCCTTTCACGAGTAGTGCGGCTCGACTTCTTGTTTTCGGTTTTGCTCTGCCAGCTGAAGTGGGTAACTAACTTTATAATCTTCCACGCGTTCGTACTATTTGCGCTTATAAATCCTTAAAATAATTGGGAAGCAGTTTTCATGCGTAATTTCTCAAGTCTTGCCAATACAATCGTCAAAAAAGGGCTCAGATGGCGTTGCATTTGCCATCGCCTGCGGTGCGCTGTCCTCGTTTCGATGGTAGCGATGCCTCACAGCACGGACGCGAAGCTCGCAACATGTCACGGACCTGGTGTTTGCATCAGAAACACCGCCTATTCATAGATTTTTTTTTATCTTTCACTTTAATATTTTCCTCAAAACTTCTGACTAATTGATTTTGGTATTAAGGTACATATATTTAGTGAAACAACAGGGCAACTAACAAGGCTGAACCCTGCAGTCTATCGTGCCTTTGGAAAGTGAACTGTGAAATTACAAGATATAACATCTGAACTGTCTTGTACAACGGAACGTGCAATACGGATGACATAGAAGCACGGAGGGACACTGCGTACTCGTGGGAGATGATTTACTACGACAGAAACCACCATTTTATAATCAGCGTGGTTCATACGTGGAAAATTCGTCCGTTTTGTTTCTTGTTCCATAGAAGTTACTTCTATGACGTGTTTAGGATAACTATCCTGACGCTCACATCTCGGTTATTGACTAAGTGAGCAAATGCCGATAGGCCCTGCACTCTAGCTTTACTGCTGGATTATTGTATTTCTCCCCTTTCTGCGATATAACACATTATTTTAAATATAAGAAACAATATCTCAGTGTGCCAGATCTCCACCGATGGACCGAAATATTACGTCAGTGATGCCTTCTTGATGCGGTAGACTTTGTTATCTAATAGGCATGCAATAAGGAATCGAAAATTTGATGAATATAGAAATTATTCAAAAGCTTTTCGAAATATAAGGTGCCACTGGAACAGAAAATGGCAAGAAGAAAGTTTTGAAGACAACAAAGCTTTGTTATGATACAAATGATAATGTAGTTCATGCTTTTTTATTGTTTTTTCACAGTTTCGATGGCAGAAAATAGCGTCTGGTTATTTCATTGAGTGGGCTTTTCAGAAAGCCAAACATGTGGCGCTAAGCTAGCCCTCCTCGTCTCCTGGTGGGAGTGGTCAATTACTTTCACTGCGCTTCCAAGCAGAGGAAGTTATTTTCACTGTAATCACAAGCAGACGCGTGGCTATTCAATAGATTACTGCTTTTCACAAAAATGACCCGGGTTTGATCCCGACTCAAACCCTTATGTTTCATTATTTACTTTACTGGCATTCCTCTCAATTTTCCGGCCACGCAGAACATGGTTTTTTGCTCAATTCAATTGACTCTAACAATGGAATATTCGTTAAAGGAACTCTCTAACGCTGTCGCGTAAAAACTTCATGTCCGCTCTCAACGCTTAACTAAGCAGAGAAAATATGCATAAAAAGGGTGGTGGTCGATTTTTTTTTTTTCATAACGCTTGCGCCACTTAGCACGATTCGGCATAGCTTGTGGTTAAAGAAAGCCCTTTAATTGCGCTCTTCAATAATTCGGCTCACAGTGTATCTTGTTTAGAATGTAGTGGCCAGAAATAAACGTCTGAAGAATAAATATGGATTAAAATAGCTTCAAAATCTAAATTGACACTCGTGTTTGTTGCCTTATTCTTGTGCATTCTTCTTTCACCAATGGATGCTCAGCAGAGACCACGCTGCAATGCAATGTTTGGGACACTTCACAATCGTTTGAGTCTCCTTCTGTTAAGATTACACGCAAGACTCCAATTGGGATGTTTATACAAGAAATTGCCCAATCGCATGTGATAACGCTCATGTGTTCAAAGGCACACGTATAAATCCAGAAGCACCTGATGACAGGCCATTTTATCGAAGGTCGACGCTCTCTTCCGTGCTGTGGATGTACAGAATGTGTTGCTGCCAAGGGAGTTTCACATTCCTGGCACAGGTTCACCTAAATGGTTTTTCATCTTAAACACGCTCACTACTGCCTTCGTCAACGTCACGACGACGTGACATCTTGTGAAGAAAATGTTCTTTCATCTTCCGAATGTTTCCGTCAAACACTGAACACAACCAAATAAGCGGGGAAGATTCCATCAGGGAGCCGCTCTCTGAGCCTGGGCACGCAAATGAAGGCGTGTTACACCTGACACCCAGAGGCAGATGTCATCCGCATCGATTGATTGATTGATTGATTGATTGATTGATTGATTGATTGATTGATTGATTGATTGATATGTGGGGTCTGACGTCCCAAACCCCATAAGAGTATGAGAGACGCCGTAGTGGAGGGCTCCGGAATTATCGGCCACCTGGGGTTCTTTAACGTGTACCAAATATGAGCACACGGGCCTACAACATTTCCGCCTCCATCGGAAATGCAGCCGCCGCAGGCGGGATTTGATCCCGCGACCTCGTTTCTTGAAGAGCGTCAACAAAGCTGAGGAGCGCAACATTGAAAAGTGCGGGGCTAAGAAAACCACAATGAGGCACACCACGACGGATGCAATGATGTGTTGTTGTGCCATTCTCCGTCTATACAAAGAAAGTTCTGCCTTTCAAATAGCTGTCGATTCATTGGTATGCCCGACCCCCTATTCGAAAATTTTCCATCACATACAAAATGGCTTCATGGAATACATTATCGTATGCGCCTTTCACGTACAAGAACAACGCCGCAGATAAACGTTTCAGTTATTTTTGATGCTGCACACATGAGACAAGGTCAATAACGTTATCAATGGTGGACAACCCATGCCGAAAGCACATCATAGAATCAAGGTATACCTCGTGGTGCCTCAGGTACCACTCTAGGTGAGTCAAAATCATCCTCTCCGTCACTTTTTCGAAGCATCTGGTAAGCGTGATTGGGTGATAAGAGGTCAAGTCCAGATAAGATTTACCTGGTTTAAGCACAGGGACAAAGTGGCTGGACTCCCACGCAGGATGGGCAAATCCGCTGCTCCACGAGTTGTTGTACACGGATGAAAGGGCCCGTCGAGCCACTTCATCAAAGTTGAAAAGAGCTATGTACATGATGCCATCCAGACTAGGCGATGAAGATCGTTTGCATGCCGTGAAGGTCGCTTGAAGTTCCTCTAAGAGAAAATAGTGTCAGTTCTTGTATTTCTGGAAACTGGTGAGTTTTCTAGGTGACGCGTGGTGCACACGGACACCTGACCAGCAACTCTCATGCAGAAATCTTCTGCGACTTCAATTTCGGTGCGGCCTTGGTGGAGAGAAAGACACTTGAAGGGGCGATGTTGGTGTTGCGATGTTCGTAGGCCACGAACAATCCTCCATGTCTGCGTCAAAGGTCTGTGTGGATCCAAAGTTTCGCACAGAGATTTCCGTTGAAAAAACTGAAGTGAAATGATTCACCGCTAATTTTTTTTCACGTAGAATCCTTGCCTCCCTCAAGCCGTGAATGAACTTAGCGCGGCTATATCTTGGTTCTGCACAACGACGGATCGCTCTCAACCGTTCCAATTCCGCTTCATGTTGAAAATATATTGAAATATGCTCTATATGATAAGTTTCTTCTTCAGCAGACCCCCTAATCGTATGCTCGAGGGTGTCAAGAGGAGGCACTTCATTTTCTTGCCACTTCTCTTCCGTCAGTGACCTGAACTTTGCCCAGTCGATGCGAGTTGAAGCGTCACAGTTTTGTGATTTTCCCAGTACTTTGCTCTTTAAATAGGTTGGTGCATGGTCACTTCCACGAGTTTCATAATCTGCGTACCACTGAACCTTTCCACTTGGGCATCGTGACACAAATGTCAAGACAAGGCAGCTTCTGTTTGTCGTTCCCCATAGAAACGTTGGGCTTCCGTAGTTTACACAAAGCAGCTGCTGCTCCAAAGCAAAAGAAAACACTTGCCTCCCACGGCGGTCTATCTTCTGACTTCCCCATAGTGGGTGGTGGGCGTTGAAGTGTTCAGAAATAATCCATAGCCCAGCTGTGGTTGTTAACAATGCACGTAGTCTTTCAGGTTTAAAACGGCTTGAAGGTGATATATATGCGTCTACTAGCGTGAAGTTAAGGTCTCCGCATTTTACTGTCAAGCAGATATACTGGTCGTCATCGTGAGGTGCTACAGAGTGCTCAATATAGGTAAGGTCGAACCTGGTATATACAACGACTTTACTCTGTTCGTTGCAGGTAACTTATCTGAAGGCTTCGTACCTGGATAGTGGTATTGCATTGTGTGTAGCCGTGGCTCACATACAACAATAATTTAAAAATGTTTTTTAGCACAAATGGTCAGATATCAGAAATATGGGGATTGAAGCCTTGAGCATTCCACTGCAAAATCGAAGTTCCTTTGACTTCTTCACGAAAGGTTTGCAGAGGAGGAACCATGGTGCTTTTCCAGACTTTTTAGCACCGGCTTCAGCGCATCCACTAACTAAAGTTCACTCTTAGCAGCCTGACTGTCAGTTCTAGTTAGGAGCAAACGCGTGGTATTCATGAGGGCCTTTACCATGGCTACGATTTCCTTATCTCGACTATCACCGCATTCTCGTTCCGAAGTGATTGTAGACGAGCGATGCAGTGGCTGAGGTGGCTGGTCTATCGTCGGCAGCACTGGCCATGCGTCCAGCGAGTCAGTGATGGTCTTGTCTTCCTTGAATGACTTCTCTTCGGCGTGTCTGGACGCTTGAGATTGTATGCCGGCGATCATTTGGTGACGTGTAGTCCTTGCTACGGCACTGGGCCTTCTCGGTGACCTCCAGTGACGAGACCGCTGGTGTCGTACTTCGACAGCGGCCTCCCTGTGAGTTGAGCCGTCCAAGGTCATTTGCCTCAACACTTGCATTTCCTGTATTTCCTTGGGAAGTTTTTCGACGACGCATAGTGAGGGCCATGACAGTTTAGACATTTAAGAAGTTCTGCCTCGCAAGTGTCTGCGCTATGTGACTCTGAGCATATCGAGCACACAGCCGAGGTTGTACAAACAGCACTGACGTGTCCAAACCTACAATATTACCGACATTGAAGGGGCTTCAGTACGGAGGGTCGTACTGTGTGTCGGAACTGGCCGATTCTGACTTGCGGTGATAGGCTGTCTCCCTTGAATTCGAGCTTCACGCAGCATGATTGGCCAAGGCGATGGACTTTCAGTATGGTAAGTTCTACAGACACTGGTTTGATGAGAGCAGCAAGGTCGCTTTCACTGATGGAAATGTCGACATCGTAAATGACGCCTGTAGTAGAGTAGCGGCCATCAGGTATGTATGAGCGAACGTTGATGTTCTCCAACATATCGACGTTGCTCAATACTTACAATGTGCTTTGTTGAGTGACGTCTATGGCAAAGATATTCTTACGGCCATTGATCCACACATCCTCAATCTGTGCCTTCGTGAGTGCTTCAAGAGACCTAGACGTGGCTTGACAATAGAGCCGGTTAAGACTATGAGCCGCATGGACCGGTAAAAATAGGGTTGTGTAAACAGGAGGTTCTCGTGTCTTCGTAGCATTCTTGCTCGTTGATGGAGACGGCATCGCTAGTGTTCTTTTTGGCTGACGCCTTGTCACAGACACGAAGTCTCCTGATTGATTGATATGTGGGGTTTAACGTCCAAAAACCACCAAATGATTATGACAGACGCCGTAGTGGAGGGCTTTGGAAATTTCAATCACCTGGGGTTCTTTAAAGTGCACCAAAATATGAGCACACGGGGCTACAACAGTTCTGCCTCAATCGGAAATGTAGCCGACGCATCCGGGATTCAATTCCATCCCATGACATGCTGTTCAGCAGCCGAGTACCTTAGCCACTAGACCAGCATGGCGGAGAATCACATGAAGTCACCTTCTTTGGAGCTTTCGTCGCTGGCCGTTGAGTAAATCAGCGTGTCCCCACTCTCGGGATCACTCGGGTGGCCCGTACGCTTTCTCGTAGCAGCTGCAGACGACGTCGATGGTTGCGGTGGAAGCCCAGGCAAATCCACGTCCATAGCCACAGTCACTGTAACAGTGTCGTCTACAAAGCCACAGAAAAACTTCTAAAATTACAGATACTGACAGCAGTGTTCTGCACCAGCAGTGTTCTGCACCAGAAATTGGTTAAAAAACGTGGCAGAGAAAAAAAATGAGTGTGTTTCAACTTGCTTGAAGAAGCTTCGCATTGTTTCATGCATGCTTGCCGTGCAAGCGAAGTTAGGTGATGCAGGACAAAAACGTAGTTGGTGTGCTCTCCGTAACTATTGCAGTCTCGCAAGTGTTTGAAAAAACAGAAATGATTTCTACTTTTAGCACGAAAAGTGCGACAAGCCCGAGCCCTAATCTTTGAAACTTCTAAATAGACTTAAATTGGTTGCAGGCTTGGTTGCAGGAAATGGTAACATTCTTTACTCAAACAAATTTGATCAAGCGCAAAATATAGATCTTTACGAGTGATTAGTCGCAGTGGTGGCGTGTAAGTAAAATGTTGCGAATGCTTGGGCTCATTGGTAATCTATTGGGCTTCTGTAGTGCAAACCTCCGAGAGGAGAGTTTAAAGATTGACACACAGAAGAGCTAGTTGCCAATAGATTTTTTATTGTTGAGACACATATTTATAACAATAACCGTGTGCTGGCGCACTTTGTGATTTTTTTTTATTTGTGGAGGTGAAGCACTGTTATCCACGGCGAGAACCTGCAAAAAGACAGCAAGAATATCTGACTATTTTCATTCAAAATAGTAAAGGAAATGTGCGAGTTAGGTTCCTAACACACATATACAAGAACCGGAATTCGGTCAATGTGAAGGGCATTCTGCAGGCACTGTACATGCATTCCCGACCCACCATACAGCTCTGTATGTGCCGACGTCGCTTGAGTCAACGCCTCCTTTGTTTCAATGCCAGTGCGAACGCGCGCTTCTCAACGGGAGCCGTCGGTCCACCTCTCAACGGGAGTCGTCGGTTAGGGGAGCGGCCGTTAAGTTACGCTGCTTGCTGGATTACGCTGATAGCGTCCCACGTGTTTCCGAGCGCTTTCCCCCGAATATGGGATAGACTTTCTTCCTAATGCCACATCATACGTCTGTCAGATTTGTTCCTTCGTGAACCCTCATCGTGGCTCGAAGCAATGACACTGCTGCAACGTATGCATAAACGTTGCAGTGGCGACTCGCCATTGGTTGATCGCATAGCGCCACGAACGGCACCACGCTATCCGAAAACGCCGTATCTTTAAAGAGCAAGCCTGACCGCCAATATTGTGAACACGAAGATTGTAAGACGCCACCCCATGAATCTGTGCACAACTGAATAAAACATTACTTCATATGATTTACGTAGTGAGGCTCTGCACGAGGGGTTCTCTCACCCATCACCTCAAAGCACGCGCGAGGTTTAGGCGTTGGGCGAGAACAGTAAAGAGCTAGAGGAGAGGGTGGGGAAGAGCTGCATCGGGCGCATGTTGTTGGCATTGATAAAATAGAAGAGGCAATGTTTGAATGGTCCTGGGCATAAAGTGTTCAAGTGCTGAAGAAGCCGTCTTACCTACGATTGTATAAACGCCTCTACCAATGCTGGAGCTACTAGGTTACCAACTACTTTTCACTTAAGAGCACTCAACTGCCATCGATTTACTGCCATATTGCTAACTCATTATGTTATCTTACCGCAAGGAAATTAACAGATCCCACGTTCAGTGGGAATCAATTATATGTTAAGCACAAATGAGGAAGGTTGATGTGTCACCTTGAGTCAGCACAACTTTACGAGGCGGGCGTAAATTATGCCATACAAGACTTCCATGATATGATTATTATGTCTGGACCTGTTATTTACGTTCATCGTCTATTCACCGTCACGTGAAACCAAATTTGGTATTGGCCGTGAGGGCCTCCACTTGTGAGGCCAGCGCTGCGATCATTTTGACGTCACAGATAAGGTAGTAGTTGTGAAATACAGCAACTTTGCTTTTGCGACACCACTTACATTGTCCGCCATGGCTTCACTGGTTCTTAGTAGTGATTGTGCATGCAAAGTACACACGAGAGCGCCCCTGGGGGCACCGATTAGTAATTGGCTTGCCTGTATTATCAGGTTGTAGAAGGCATGCGGCGGTTTGACTGACTGCGACACAAGACGTTCGTGCGGTATAGTTGTTCATTCTTCGTCTGCCAAGCTGTGGCGGCACGCGAGTGCGGCCCACCACCGCGAGAGGAGGAACGAAAGAGAGGAGGAGGATAGCATACAAGGGAGGATGTTTTACGCATATACAAAACAACAGTGTAAGAGATAACACACTGAGTTCAGGGAACGTAGCTTATGTTACGGGGGGGTGCAGAGACGCGTGTTCCGACGCTCACCACAAGGTCTTACCACCTCTTTAAGCACTGAGCTTCAAAACAAAGGGAAGCATGCACGGTATCCCCAGCAAAAGCACAGAAAATGCAGTGTTCAAGCAGACGACACGACCCGGAATCCTATGAGTGACGTCATCACGTAGGGGGTGCCACGATATATCCTCGAGGCTAATATGTTAAGCTAGCGAAACGGTTGCAAGCGTGATATGAGAGTAGCATGTAGTCATGTTTTACATGACACGCGTGTAATGTTTAACATGTTTGAACGTGTAATTTGCCTTCGTCGTCCTTTGGCATCACATATTACTAAATTTGGTATATGCAATCCAGCAGAACGGCTGCGAGCGCACCATGAGTATGGCATGTAGTCATGTTTTTACATGTTACGCACGTCATGATTATCATGTTTGCACCAATCGCATACCTTCGTCATTCATTCACGTCCTGTGATACCGAATTTTGCATATGTGAAGCTAGCAAAATGGCCATAAGTGCATTATTAGTGTGGCATGTAGTCAGGTCTGTAAATGACACGCATGTCAAGATTTTTATATATGGTCTGTCACATGTTCGCCACGCAGTCATTTCATACCATACCGATTTCGAAACATGTCATGTGAAGGAAAGCACCGCAAGAGCAGCAAGGCTATGAAATGTAAATCATCACATTCATGACATGCATATCATGGTTTCCATCTTATGACTAGTCAATTATGCTCGTAATACAGTCATGTTAGGCCATACCAATAAAAGTCGTAGGCGTCTAGATAGATAGATAGATAGATAGATAGATAGATAGATAGATAGATAGATAGATAGATAGATAGATAGATAGATAGATAGATAGATAGATAGATAGATAGATAGATAGATAGATAGATAGATAGATAGATAGATAGAAGGACAGACAGACAGACAGTTAGATAGATAGATAGATAGATAGATAGATAGATAGATAGATAGATAGATAGATAGATAGATAGATAGATAGATAGATAGATAGATAGATAGATAGATAGATAGATAGATAGATAGATAGATAGATAGATAGATAGATAGATAGATAGATAGATAGATAGATAGATAGATAGATAGATAGATAGATACCAAAAGTGCTGGCAGTACGCAAATAAATGTTTCGCCTTTATTATAACATCGGTTCAACTGAGACTCAAAAGCGAGCCCTTTGAGGGGCAAGCAAGTGTTCTAATACAAAGCAATGCTAATGTTTGGCACAGCTTCACAAGAAAAAAAAACATCTCCCCTTGTATATGTTATACGCGTAGCCTTGACGAGGCGGCCTAATGCGCTCCCGTAGTAGAGTACCAAATACTTTTAATCGTTCGACACCTTTTCTAAACACGGGCAAGCATGGTCGAAAGCAAAAAAATTCGCATAAACAGTACTTGAAGTATTTGAAGTAGGTATTTTCTACTATAGTTGCAAAGAACCACTGTTATTGGTGCAGCCATTTGTTTGCCTGCTCCATGATTGAAGCGTACCCTGAGGGACAAAGCCAGGTGAAAAGTTCAAGAGGTGATGTGCACAGGGCCCTATTACGCTTTTGCGTTCTGCGCTTTAAGGAGAACCTGAAGAGTCCTTCATTTTCTTAATCTCAATGTGCTTTATAACAGTTATGGACACCGGTGACGGCTCGTTCTTGAAAACTACGTCACCAAAATGGGCTGCCGTGATCTCATCATAGCTTTTGCCTGAAGAAGTAATAGCGGAAACGAAATGACCGCAATGTTTATTATCTCACACTGTTATGCAATGCTCTAAATAAAACCGTCATTCCCTATGTACACCAGACAATATTTGTGGACTCGAACGCGAGAAAAAATTTTTGTGTAGAAAATGATATGTCCAATATCTCGAGGTAGGCAGGTCCTATTTCTATGCTGACGGTGGGCAAAGGTGCTTGGAATCCACTGTTGCCGGTTTTCAACAGTGGATTCCAAGACGCAATCACTAACCGAAAGCTTGTATGCCCAACAAGCAGTTGTTAGGTAGAAACGAATAAAAAAAAAGACTTACTTCGAGTTGAGCAAGGTCTGGTACTCTGATTTGGACCCCCTGCGTGCTTGCGTATCCGTCGCGGAAATCGACCTCCAGAGCCACCACCTCTTGGTAACGGAATAGCTTCTACATCTTCTTGAAGCATGGAGAGAACGACGAATGAGGCCAAAATTACCAACATCAATGAAGCGAAAAACTTCGCCATGTTTCACATAAAAAGCTAGCATGTAACTACTTGCCTCCACTTTACCTTATATATTTTCGCAGCCTATCCTATCCAGAGAATAATGCCTAATGTTTCAATATTCTTTTTATAGTAAAATGAATTGCTTAGAAGGGGTCGCCCGAAATACAATCTTTTTTTAACAATATACCAAAGAGAGGGACATTTTATTCATCTGCTACGTGGGTAATTTGTTTCTTTTTTTTTTTGGCTGAGCTCGTCCACAGAGTAAAAAATATGTGTAATACAGTAAGTGCGAGATAGTTCAACAGTAACTACAATTTACTCGTCTCATGTAGATTAACTGTGAATATAATTTTGAACTCTTTCGGAAGCCGGTTACTTATAGAAAACCTAATGTATCTACTAAAAATTAAGCTATGTAAACTGACAATTGCTATACTTCAGGCTCTATTTCATGAAGTATTTTATTCATGCACTCATAATGCATACCGTGCAAATGTTTTCTCAAGTCATATACGTACCAAAGGTATATTCTTCTCTGTTCCTACTTTCGTAAACATTAGAATCTCAGTTACTGCTTTTATGAATGTGACACAATGAAGCATAAGTTGAAAATGCCATCAAATATTTACCTAATAACTGATTATTACCATGGCTGTTTTTTAAGCATTAAGCTGAAACTTAGTAAAAAAAGAGTGCCGCTTTCACTATCTCCCACTGAAGGGAACCACTAGTACCATGCAAAGCAGCGCATAGGTCGACTTTAACTTTCGCTCATCACCGGCACCTTGCCCATTGTTAACGCGTCCTTGCAAGTGGAGCACAGAATGAAGTGATTGTTGTTTATATTGCTGTCAGTCATCCCACACTCTTGTTTGAGCAATCCACGCGAATTTATCGTCACGCCACGTAATAGCACGCGGGTTCTTCGCGCGTCTGCGGAATCTCTTTCCCCGACGCCTTGACGTGATTGCTGACAGAATGTAAGGGGCAGAAGCCACAGCCTCCTACAAAGCCACTTGCGCAGGCCCGAACCAGCCAGCGCGTGAGCGCGTTCTGGCAGTGCTTGGGCTAGATGTTGCACATACGCAGTTAGGGTGGTTACGTACACCGAATCGAACTCTGCCATAAGCTGCTTCGCATCTAATATCTAGTTTACTGATATACTTGATTTATGCGATGATGTCGTCGTGTTGACTAAACTTGCGCAGAAATAGTGAAAAAAAAAACGAAATAGCGTGAGCCTTTGTGCAATCTCAGTAAGCAACGTAGCTGGGAAGAATATGCAACCACTTGGCTAACGCAGATTTTGAGGGCGAAGACCCCTATGCCGTGAGTCATGCTTCCGCGATGTATGTTGTAGTCATCGTAGCAGCAGTAGGTAGCCACCTCCACGGCCGGACTAGAGGAGCGGCACGCGCGCACTCTTTTGAATTGAAGAAGAAACCCGCGCACGTTAATCATAAATAAAAAGATAGCTAGTTTTCATGAACTTCAACATTACGATCAACGTTACGGACCTTCCGCATGAAGACGAGAACGACTAGCTTTAGCGCCACAGGTTTGAATTTCTGGACCCAGTGAAGGAATAACCAAACACTGTCTTTTTTTATTGAAACTGCTAAAAATAACATGGACGATCTTACCATTAGTATGATAACAAAACTTTGTTGTCTTCAAAACTCTCTCCTTGATATTTTCAGTTCAGTGGCACCATGAATTGCGAAAAAATTTTGGATAATTTCTATAATAATTAAATTCTTCATTTCTTATGGCATGCCTATAACTTACAAAATATGCCGCATCATGAAGGCATCACTGGCGTAATGATTGATTGTTTGTTTATATTAAAAATGTGTTTATTCAGCAAAGCCAGAAAATATATAATCAAGGAGTGCAGCTGGAGTGCAGGAACTATATACATATGCACACTTCTTTCATATACGGAATGTGAAAGCCGGGATAGCTAGTCTACATTCCTTATAGAAGAAACTCATGTGGAACAAGGTACAAAAATGAACGAGTTTTCCACGTCTAGACTACGATGATATTGAAATGGTGGTTTCTGTCGTAGGAAATACTCTCCGACGAGCAAGCGGTGTTTCTCCGGGCTTCTATGTCGTCCATATTGTACGTTTTATTCTACAAGACATTCTAGTGGTTACAACTTATAATATGACAGGTCACTCTCCAAGGGCAGGATACACCACAGGATTCAGCCTTGTTAGTCGCCCTGTTGTTTCACTAAGTATATATACCTTCATACCAATACTAATTAGTTAGAAGTTTAGTGGGAAATAATAGAGTGAAGCATAAAAGAAATATGATCAGGTAGTGTCGCTTATGCCAAAGCTTTGACAACTGTGCTGCCTTCAAGTCAAAGTTCTGAAAGCGTTAACGCCACGTAAGCTAACGTCAGTAAGTTTTAAAAAACTGATGCAGCACTTCGTTTACCATGTTAGAAAAAAGTTGTTTGCATCTAAAGACCTCCTCATAGGGCAATTTGCATTTCTATAATATGGGTTATGGAATCATTTTTAGCAGTTCTTGTGAGATCATGGCCTTGAATAGCTGCTATTATAGGGAGCCATCGCTTGGCCCAGTAACAAATGGCCGGATAGCTTTACCGCTTCGACTAAGGCAAAGTACAATATTTCTGAAATGATGTTCCGTTGCACACACGCCAATTTCATTAGCCCTAATATATACAAAAGCTGAATGAACGACTTCGAAGCAGCAGCATTATCAGTTGTTACCATTATTTAAAAAAAAACTGACCGTACTTGGAACAAAAGTCTGTCTAGTGAATTCGTCAACGATCACGCTACACCTATTTCAGCACTGTCAGATATTGCGGTCGATTTATTGTCTATTACACGAATATTAGCGTTAAGATATAGAGCTATGTGTTTTGTATGCACTTGTGCACCTACGTCACAGCGCAGATATATAGGTGGCCCATGTTTATAATTTTATTCAACCAAAGGAGTCCACATTTGAAGGAATTTTTACACAATTTATATATAAGCCACAGCCCTACCCATATATTTTTAATGCTAAATTATGAGCCCATTGTACAAGATACCTAAACAGGCCGCGTCCACAAAAGCAGTTTGCAAGTGAAGCTCTCCGTGGTTTCTCTATTTTGCCTTGTTCAATCCGCCGCTGTGAATAATTCAGCGAGTGGGTGTGAAAAATAAAATCGCTTTAACAATTCAAGTCGGTAAACAAGAAACCTCACAAATTATAGGCACCGACTGAGTAGAATTGTTAAACGAAAGCCATGTTCCTCGAAGTGAAGCGCGTCATAGACATCAAGAAGACAAAAACAAATACATAATAAAGAAAGAAGTGTGAGAGAAACAAAAAGTGATATAAAGAAAAAGAAAGATAGCGAACAAGAAAGTGAGAAAAGTGCTTAAAACTCAAAAAACATGCGATTGTAAAAACACACAAAAAGGTATAGAAACATACACGCACAAAATACTGATTGAAACAACTAAAACAAAGAGAAACACGGAAATATAAGGCAGGAGACGATTAAATATAAGCAATGAAAAAGTAAGGAATCAAGCCGAGAACGAAAGAAAAAAGTTGCGAAGAGAATGAAAGGTAAAAAGCGACAAACCAAAAATTAAGTACACATAAAGAACAAGAAAGAAAGAGAATCACTATGAGATGAAACAAAAAAAGAGTAACGGAAGAAAACAAAAAAGGTACAGATAATTGCGCAGTTTCGCCTCAAGGGCGGAGCAGTGAATGCGACAGCGGGAAAGTGGAATGTCACAGGGTGAACTGCACGCTGCTAGAAACTTCTGCGCTACCAATTACAACGACAGACAGAGAGACAGACGGACAGACAGACGGACAGACAGACAGACAGACAGGCAGACAGACAGACCTTTATTGGGTCCTGAGAAACGCTACACTTTCACAGCAACGTCGCCGGCTGCTGCCACGTAGAACAGGACAGCCTAGCCTCACCACCGCATCGTGGGCTCTCTGGACAGTACGTAGTTATGGTCGTAACTCTGCACTTTGTAAGCAGTGTCCCAATTCTCTTTTGTGAGCCGACTTGGGCCTCGTAATGAGGGGCACCGCCAGAGCATATGTGCAAACTCACTAACCTCAAAACAGTCAGGACAACTTGAGTTAAAAAGCCTCTGAGTGGACCATGTTGAGGATAGATAGACTTGGATAGGACCTGGTCCGGAGCATTCTAAACGTTGTTGTCTTAAGTCTAGACAACTTGCTGTTCGGAGGAACAAATGACCGCCTACTCAGCTAGTTGTATTTAGCAACTTCACCAAATATAAGTAAAGCGTCCCTGAACATCTCACTGCCAAACTGTGGAACTACGTCCTCTCCAGCGATGAGGTTTAGTGCGCGCGCCCAGGAGTGAGCAATGTCATTCAGGTTTACTAGAGAATCCAGTAGGGGTTCGAGATGGGCAGGAAAGCAGCTAATGGTATGTAGAGTATAACGGAGATTTATTTAGCGGAAAGGCTGTTGCTTGTAAGGCGATTCACCAGCCGCAGTTCATGAGCTCGAGCCTCTGCTGCAGCCTCGATGCTGCTGCCTCTGTGCCGGGGTAGTTCCTCTTCTCTACAATGGTCCCGCGAAAAAAAAGGAACGATCCTGGCAACTTAGTCCCGTGCAGGCGGTGTAGAACCATGGTACGACTTGAGTCTCTGGACGTGTACAACCTCGTGGTTGCGACAGCACAAGTCTGACGGTGGCGTAAGAGGCTCAATGAGGTAATTTACTGCAGTAGTCTGTTCGAGAATACGATATGGCCCATCGCACTTTGGCAGGAGTTTGGAAGACAGCCTAGGTGTGCGATGCGGCACTTACAGCCACACATTGGCAACAGAAAGAAAAACGGGAGTTGAGGTCTGGACATCATGAATTGCTTTTTGCCGGTTTTGGTCATCGGAGGTAAAGCGACGAGCTAACTGGCGACATTTTTCTGCGTGTAAGGCGGCGTCCAAGATCGGCAGGCACTGGGGCGCATCCGGTTGATAGGGCAGAATAGTGTCAATGGTGTGGAAGGGGTGACGGCCGTAGAGGAGGTAAAAAGGGGAAGAACCTGTTGTTGATTGCGTTGCCGTATTATAGGTATATGTAATGAATGAGAGAACTGAGTCCCAGTTAGAGTGATCAGGCTCGCGTACGTAGAAAGCATATCATCGAGAGTACGATTAAAGGCGGTACATGTGCGATGTACAATAGCACACTCAGCGAGCAATCGTTCAATGACCTCGGTCAAGAAGGCGCGCCCACGGTCGCTGAGAAGCTCTTGAGGGCGTTGACGCAGCACAAGACGACGCAGTAGGAAAGTGACCACCTCCTGTGCTGTAGCCCTTTGAAGAGCAGTGGCCTCAGCATAGCACGCAAGTGGTCGATAGCAACTATTATCCACCTCTTGCCAGTCAGAGTCACTGGAAGGGGTTCGTAAATATCTATTCCAATCCGTTCGAAGGGTCGGGAAGGGCATGGTAAAGGCAGCAGTTCATCGGCGGAGGCGTGCGGTGGAGATTTTCGGCGCTGAAATTCGACACAAGAGCGGACGAAGTCGCGGACGAAGGTGTACATACCACGCCAGTAGTAACGATGTCGAAGCCTTTCGTAGGTCCTCAAGACTCCTGCATGGCTACGTTGTAGGCCAGCGTGAAAACAACACATCTGCGACCTCATGGTTTGTGGAACGAGGAGACGCCACTTCCGTCCCTCTGGTGCGTAGGTGCGTCGATAGAGAAGCGTGTCACGTATCGAGAAGTGTGGAACTTGGCACTGGAGCGTTTGCGTCTTTGGGACTTCAGAAGTGTTGGAGAGATGATTGAGAAGAGACGCAGTCCACGGGTGATTCTGTTGTTCGAAAGCAATCGTGTCAAAGTCAAGAGATGACAATATGGGATCGCAAGCGCAATCAGCTGCGGCGTTCTGAGAAAGATGGGAACGGGAAAGGGTGTCGGCGTCAGCGTGCTTTTGTCCTAACCGATAAACCACGCGTATGTTATAATCTTGGATTTTAAATTCCCAGCGAGCGAGGTGGCCACATGAGTCTTTTAACGTCGAAAGCAAGCACAGCGCATAATTGTCGGTCACGACGTCAAAAGAACGGCCATATAGATATGGGCAAAATATTCCAAGAGCCCACACAACGGCCAAACACTTCTTTTCTGGGACGCTGTAGTTGCTCTCTCTCTCTCTCTCTCTCTGCCTTGGTGAGAGTGTGACTTGAGTATGCCACGACGTATTCCGTATGCTACGGTTTACGCTGTGCGAGGACGGCACCCAGGCCTGCACCCCTGGCTTCGGCGTGGATTTCAGCTGGAGCTTCAAGATCGAAATGGCGTAGAATAGGTGGTGTCGTGAGAAGCCGTTGCAAGGTAGTGAAGGCCTCGTCGCAGGCAGGGGCCCACGATGAGAGGTCTTTACAGTTGCCGAGAAGTTCCGTGAGAGGTGATATAATAGACGCAAAGTTTCGGTTGAATCGCCGAAAATACGAGCACAAGCCAATGAAACGCCGAAGTTCTTTGGTTGGAGCAGGCTTAGGAAACGCCGTAACAGTGCGAAATTTCTCGGGATACGAGAGGATGCCTTTTTTTGAAACAACGCGGCCCAAATGATCAGTTGACGCATGACAAATCAACATTTTCAAGGTTTAATTGCAAACCGGCGTTGATGAAGCAAGTGAGGACGTGCTGAAGGCGACGCAAGTGTGTGTCAAAGTATGGGCGAAGACCAACGTTGGTGCTACTTTTGTGTCCTATTTTTAAGCAATTTAAATACTTCAGCACAGCAGGAACCAGAGGCGAATACCCTGACTCTCGAGGGATAGAGTCCATAACTGACGCAGCATTGATAATAAAACCAATGTTACTGACGCAATTAACTGAAAATTTAGCTGACCAACCGTACTCAATAGCATCGGCAAAACACACTGAATTAGGATCGTTCCTGATGCTCTTCAGAAGTTTGATGGCCCTAGCGCGGCGCCTGCCAAGGCTATGCTGAGGATGGGCGTTTCGCGGAAAGGGAGAGACTTCATTCTAAGCCGAAATTCGGCAAAGTTGGACTAACTGCAGTCGTTAAACCAATGGACGAACGGTTCGTCCACCAGGGACTAAATGTGTGACAATGCCTGTCTTGCGCAAACGCCCGGCAATGAAGGAACCAACGGGGAGGGCAACTGCGCCGCGATCGCCTCTTGTCGATGCTGCACTGCAACGCTCGGCGTGGTCGGCGATCATGAAAACAAGTTAAATAGGCTATACACCACTGTGAAAGTGAAGCACTATGAAACGAATGGAAGATGTTATTAGAGGAAAGTAGTACAACACGCTGTCAGTGCACACAGCAAGTGCCCTCGCGTTTCCACCATGCCGGCACGGGCGAGCCGAAGCCAAGTGAAAGTCTCCGCAAACACGGGCAACGCCGAGAACTCGCTTTATAGTGCTGAATAAGTTCGAACTACGGTGAACACTGACAATGCTAATAAAGGTAAGCTGTTCATCAGCGGTCGTGTACGCACACAGTGACCACAAGTTCAAAGCAATATATAGGAAAAGTAGGCTTCGTACGTCATCGGTATCAAGCGGGCTGCCGGTGTGAGTGCATTGCCGGCACAAGCGAGGGAAACGTCGCGTACAAGTTCACAAAAATAGTAGCTCAGGCAAACTTATGTCTTTTTATCCATGCGACAATCGTTACCGAAAATCCAATGTGTAGGCGATCGCGGATACGACTAATCGTGCGGCCAGCGGTACACAGGTTGTGCCTTACCAGCACGATGAAAGAACCGTGCCTGCGAACGGTCTCGTCGCTGTAAGTATACAGATATCTACATCGCTCGGTAAGACACAGCGAACATGGGGCACTTACCTATCGTTCATTTGTGACTATATAACGACGACGAAAATTTCACGCGAGCCGCATGTTGCGATCGCCGGTGGTCGTTTAGCCGTACTCGTCGTAAGCCTAGCGACGCCGTCGGCAAGCCGACACGGTATGGCATCGGCGGAGCGCCTGCGGCTGCTTCGCCGGCTTTCCCGCACAAGCGCCGCTGCTATGTTTGTGTTTGCGGACTCGTGCGCCAGCACTGCGAACGCTGGTTCGGCCGACATGATCGAATACCAGCTGATAATTCGTATTCTCGGGCTGGAGGCATGTTGAAGATTAGATGGATCCATATTAAAAGATCGATGCGCATCGGTGCTACGAATAAGCCCATGTAAATTTTCGCGTTACGGTGTCAATATTTATTGTTTTCTTAAGCCGAGTAAAAGTCGCCCACTGGCACTAGATGGGAGGTAAAAATACTGTGCTATATATACCCGAGAGTCTGTTCTCTGTAGTACAGCGCGGGCAGTCAGTGTTTGCGGTGTTTTACTTTGAAATAATAGTGCGTATGTATGTGTGTATGTGTGTGTGTGTGTTGCATGAATAACATACTATGATCTTCAGTGCTGATTAAAGTAGAATAAACATAAAATATACTGCACAAACGCAGTGTCGCCATTTTTTGCCATTGGTCCAGACGGTTCAACTGTTAGTCCCGCTGGAGCATTCTACTGGGGCCAACATTTAAACAAGTGGAGTAAGTGCTTGGGGTAACAGTTGAGCCCTTGCAGTTACTCCCGCAGTTAGTCCAAAATTGGTTCAAAATCTGTGGCAGCGCATTTAGACCCCTAAAGGACCAATGGCATACCCCACTTTAGTCTTTTTCGGCTTAGAGTGTTGGATAGCAGTAAGCTGTTCACTCGGCAGTTGAAGACGGTGATCATCTACGAGCACAGGGCTCAGACCTAGGATGAACAGAATCTGCCTACCAGCCGGGGTAGACGACAAGCGCACCAGCTGTGCACTCTCTTGGGCTTTAATGATCTCATCCAAGGTGTTATGGACCCCTAGCTACATAAGGCGTACAGTGCTTGTCCGCATGGTGATGCCGAACTTCTTTTGTATGCTTTTTCTGATCAGATTTTCCACCTTCTCTTTTTTAATTCTTACCAAGAGCGCATGGCAACCATGTGCGTAGTATGACTAATGAGCGATTCGTGAAAAAGACGCAGCAGATTGTTTTCCGTCAGTAGCGCGTTCTGTTCGAAACCCTAATAACCTACTTGATCACGTTCTCGGTCCTGGTGGAAATATTTCCTATGGTTTGACCATTGTACCCGTGCGACTCTATAATCATGCCCCGCACTCTAATTGCGTCTACTCTCAGAACGGGGGCGCCACTTCCGGTGAAAAGCACAGGAGGAAGAAAGATTTAGAAGCCTCTGATAAAGGCTTCCAGTTTTTCGGCTCAGCTCCTTTTCTACTGGGCCTGTATAAAAGCAGCTTCGATTTACTCGAGGAGCACCACAGCCCTGTGCCAGCAAGAAAGAGCTCAGTCTGATCGACGGCCTTCTGGAGTGCAGTCTTGACTTCCCCTTCGCTACCTCCGGGACTACAGATGGTAATATCATCAGCGTAAAGCGTGTGCCTAAGCCCTTCACGTTGGATAGCAGCGTAGACAAATTGCACGGAGCGATGTTAAAAAGAAACGGAGATATCACCGTTCTATGCGACGTCCTTAAGGCCCCGTGCTATGGGAGAGGACTTGAGGTCCGCCATATTTGGCGCAGCCTTCCTGGATTCGAGAAAAAACTGACGTATGATTGAGAGGCTTTACCCAGCCCAATCTCTGTAATGGAGTTTAAGATGTGCGTGTGAGCGATGTTGTCAAACGCTTTTTCCAAGTCAAGACCCAGGATGCCTCCTACGTATCTTGTGTTCACGTCTATAACTCGTTGTTTGACTAGCTTCATTGTGTCTGTGTGGACTAAGACGGACGAAACCCAACCATGTTGTAAGGCAAAAGACCCATTTTCTCGATGTGCTTAGAGATACGGTGGTAAATGACGTGCTCCGCCACCTTGATGACGCAGGACGTTAGCTATGTGCGCTTATAATTGACTTGAAGGTAAACATTTGACAGAAGTCTGTCTGATTGGGAGATGATTTAGACACCAACCAAAAGTTTTCAAGAAACCCTTCGTTTCTAAACCTACTTCGTTCCTTCCTCAGGGGTGACTGAGCAGACTACGTAGCAGCGGCGTCTTCAAAGCAATCGAAGGCAGGATAACTACTCTCCTCTCTCTCTCTAGTTTTGCCGTGGAGCGCAGTCCATGTGCATACACTGGGGGAAGAGATCCGAGAGTGCGGTTGATGTTATAGGCTGTCCTCTGAATGTGCCACGACTCTAGTAATAACCTTCTCCTCCAGTTCGCCTTGCTTTCAAGGATGGCCGTTGCTTCGAAATTTATCCGGTGATCCAACACATCAGCATCCTCGGTGACTGCACTGCGTTCATTGTAGAACTTCCGCCGAGTGCCCCTCTTTGTATACTGGCGAGACGAAAAACCTACCGGAACGACTGAAGCAACACGCCAACGATGTGCTGAAGTTCTACAATGAGCACAGCGCAGCCGCCGAGCATTCTGAGACGTTGGGTCACCGGATAAATTTCGAAGCTACGGCCATTCTTGAAAGCGAGCCGAACTGGAGGAGAAGGTTATTACTCGAGTCGTGGCACATACAGAGGACAGTCCATAACATCAAATGCACTTTCGGAACCTTTCCCCAGGTGTATATACATAGATGGCCCTCCATGGCAAAACTAGAGAAATAGAGAGAGAGATGATGATGATATATGGTGTTTTTTGGCGCAAGGGCCATTTGATGGCCAAAGAGCGCCAGTTCATAAAAAAGATGACCATTCGTAGCATTATCACTCGTAGTCACTCGTAGCGTTATTGGCATTCTCAGGTGCGACCACCTCGGCCCTAAGTTGCGCAATCACCTCTTTTAGAAAGAGAGAGAGAGAGAGATCATTATCCAGTCCCCGAGTACTTTGAAGATGCTGCTGCTACGTAGTCTACGCAGTCACCCCTGAGGAAGGAACCAAGTCAGTTTCAAAACGTCGGGTTTTTTCAAAACTTTTGGTTGAAGTGTAACTCCGTATTCTAGAACGTCCCTCCACTCCACGCTTCACCTTCACTTGAGAAGGCCGATGGGAGTGCCATCTCTAGACAGGGAAAGTCACTGCATATCAGCGATAATCTCCTGCGATTCTCGAGTAGCGCAGCGTCACTTTCAGCTGAGCAGTGGCGCAGTGCTCAACTCTGTCAAGTTAAGGGTGAAAGTCGGATCGAGGAGCGCCTGTGATTGCGGGGGTAAATCATCTTCCCGCGCTTAGGATTGGCTAGTTCTGGAGGTCGCCCCGGTTGGCGGATGTAGACAACCGATGCCATTTTCCGAAAGTCAGGGACAGAACCTTCTCTCCATAAGCGATCGATCTTATAGGTAAAAAATTTATGGATTCATCTTGCAGGTTCCTGAGGGCCCTGTTAGAGACGCTATCCGGCTCTGGAGCCAATCGTTCATCATTGTTTTGAAGAACTTCCGAAACGTCGCTGGTGGTAAAGGGCTCTCCGAGCTCAGTGCAAGAGGCCCAGTGTAAGACGGATAGTCTGAACAGCTCGCGGCAAAACGATCGGTAGATATCTGCCAGCCAAACTATTCAGTATGGCGTTTTCAGATTCAGACTGTCTGGCTTCATGTATAACTTTAACAATGGCTTGCCTTTGATTACTCTTGCAGTTCGACTCGTTTAAAGGTGCTTTAGCAAATTTCGTTTCCCTCCTATTCTCGTTTGGCCATCCACAGAATGGAACATCTCATCCCACTGCTGCCTAGAGAGAGTATTGCAGTGGTCCTCGATGGTTTGGCCAAGTTCTGCAATTTTCTTGCAGAGCCGACGATTGAGCTTCTGTTCCTTCTACCTATTGAGTAAATATTCCTTGGCCTTTAGAAAGTGTGCAAGGCGGCTGTCCATCCTATTCGTTTCCAAATCTGTGTGTATCTTTTTGTCGCCTCACTAGCGTCTCCCTTTAGCTGTTTGGCCGAACGATCAAGGGGGGGGTTGAGTCTTCAGCTTGCGCGTGTACTTTTCTAGTATGCCGGAATTCCTTTCAATTTGTAAAACTAAACTTCAATACGGGCTTACCATTTACACTTATACGGGTAGCCAGGACAATTCGCTCGCTCCCAAGATCTACGTGAAAGTTGTGCCAAGTAGTAGATTCCACATTTTTAACGCAAGTAAGATCTGGCGTGGTGTCCCCCGTACAAGAGTTACCGGTCCTGGTCAGAAATGATGGGTCCGTGGCCAGGATGAGGTTCAGGATCGCCGCTGCTTGCCAGAAATCCTCGCTTTAATGGGATGACCAGAGATAACCCCAAACCTGACGAGGAGCATTCAAGTCTCCCGCAAGCACAAGTGAAAAGATACCAGCCCTGGTGACAGGCCTGCTCAAGAGCACCGCAAACCTTTGTCTCGAGTCATTTGGTGAACTATAAATATGAAGGATGGAAGCAGTACTTTTGAACTGACCCCGCCCTAAAATATTCTGACGAATGAGTGTTCCACCTTACAAATGTTCAAAAAAGAAAGTGCGAGATAAAGATGTATCTCTTAGAGACGAGCGTGCAAATGCCTCTTAGCCCTTCTTCATAAAGAGCGCCAGATTTGTAACCCGGCAGAATGACAGAATCCGAAAGCGTCTCCTGAAGCAAAATGACGTGCGGCTTTTCAGAGTGAGAATGTATCAACTGCTGAAAGACCGCCTCCTTACGGGTGAACCCCCACTGCCAAATCTTGAACTCTTTAGAAGGCCATGCTATGTTTAGGCTCGAAAGATGCCTGCCCACCTTCGAGAAGTTGGCCTTAGCGCCCAATGCACAGAAGTTAACATCCAACGCATTGACCTTAGCATCCGGCGCATTGAGCTTGTCCGCCAAGGTATCGACCCCAACATGAACCAATCTGGCTTTTGTCTTAAGTTAGACTCAAACGCGAGAGATAAATCTCGATGCTCCGTGGACTGAATAGTCACGCGATTAGTTTCAACCGGCACAGCAGTGGAGACGTCGCACGCACACAGCCGGAGCTACGCTCGCGGAATCCTTGTGCATACTCTCGACTCATATGCTTAATGCGGCATGCTTATGTGGGCATGGATCCAGGCCACGCGCTGTGAACGAGAACCACCAATCCACCTCCAAAACCACCAAAAACAACTTGAATCTTGAACTGTCTCACCAAACACAATCGGTCGTTGCCGCAAAACTAAAACATCTGGAAGTTAAGCCGGCAGCCTGCTCCCTAGGCATGCCAATTCGAATAATGTTGACATATTTAGCGCCGAATCCTCTCAAACGAGAGCAAAGGACCGTCAAACGGAGGGATCGAAACAGCGGCAACAAATTTTGATCCGTACCGTGAGCGGAGGAGAGCGGATGGAGCGAGGACGTCACGTTTCGATGGCGCGCACGTCACGTGATGCGCCATCTGCTGCGAAAATTCCTCCTCCGCTCCCTCGTGTGAATCCACCTTAAGCACTTGGTATAGGTCTCTGATCTCCGTTCTAAAACTGTGTAATTCATCATCATGCGAGGGCCTCATCAAAGCGCTCTTTTCAGCAGGGCAACAGTACACTGCACTTTCATGGGCGTTTCTACGGGCGTTTCAGCGGGATTTTGCACGAGCTTTTCTACGAGCTTTTCCACGAGCGTTCCCGTGGGCGTTTCGACGGGCGTTTTTATAGGCGTTTCCATTGGTGTTTCCACGGTTGTTTTGAGTCTAGTGACCTGAGGAGGTTGTAAAGCCTCACTCGTAGCGTTATTGGCATTCTTAGGTGCGACCACATCGGCCCTAAGATGCGCAATCACCTCTTTTAGTGCAGCGTTCTCCCTTACCAGCTGAATTATTCTATCGTAGCTCTACTCTGGTGGCATGTCCCCTGTTACCTGTTTCTGGGATCATTTGATGTTATCAGCGCATTCGGTTGCCGTGGCAGCAGGCACCGGAATACTGATGGCTGGGCACCTTGATCGGGAAAAGCTCCTGGACTGGTAACGGCTTGTGGAACGAGTACCGTTCCTGTATCGGGAACACACCCTCGAACTTCTAGATTTGGACCTGGACTTGGTGGCCGGTTTAGACAGCTCAATAATCGATGGTAAGTCTTTGTCAAAGTCGCGCCGCCCCTTTCTTCGCTGCCTGACAATGTATGGTATCTCGAATCTTCGTCTACAGGTTCTGTCGGCCGTTAGAGGAGGCCCCCCACAGAACGCGCACTTTAGCGAGCAAACATGCTGGTCGCCAGGGGAGGTCATTGTGCAATCCCGGCAGATGAGAATTCCTGAAGGGGGGCACACGTCAGCTGTGTGACCGAGTCTACCTCAGACATAGCAGACGCCCATCTGCCGTCGGTAGAGGGTGCACTTCACTATGCTCGGACCGCACATGACATAACTCTGGACTCGAAGTCCTTCTAAAAAGATGACGACTGTAGTAGAATACTTTATTCACCGCACTTCGACAACGTTGGAATTCCTCGGCTGTAGTCTTCTGAGCTCTTCGTGGTCAATCTCCACATCGATGTTTCTGATAATGTCCTTGCATGTGTTGGGCGCTGCAATGTATGAGCCAACCTTCTGTTCTGTTCTGTTTTAACTGTTTTGCTGTGGAGAGGTAGAGGAGCGTATTGCCTCAGCTACTTCATATGACAAAGTTCTGCAGCGAAAAAAAATAATACAGAACGGTACCCAAAAATTAACAATAGCCCCGCCACGGTGGTCTAGTGGCTAAGATACTCGGCTACTGACCCGCAGGTCGCGGGATCAAATCCCGGCTGTGACGGCTGCGTTTCCGATGGAGGCGGAAATGTTGTAGGCCCGTGTACTCAGATTTGGGTGCACGTTAAAGAACCCCAGGTGGTCAAAATTTCCGGAGCCCTTCATTACGGCGTCTCTCATAATCAAATAGTGGTTTTAGGACGTTAAACCCCACAAAATCAATAAAAAATTAACAATACGAAAAAAAACATATTGTCACGGGGTCGTAACGTGGCCAAAGACAGGATACTTTGTGTTGGGATTTAACTGTTTATTCGGGCGAACATGCACCCGGTAAACGGAAAGTCTGATTACAGTAGCAGTCTTGCACAGATAGCAGTGAACGGAGCGTCAGCCATCGATGAACTACTGACAAGCGGCGAAGTGCGTCGGCATTTATCCTCTTGCCATAGAATGTTCTAGCGTTATCGCTGGCGGTGGCTTAGGTTCCATAATAATCTGTACAGTTCGCAGAGTGGGCGTGATCTTATAGAAATCATGCACTAAAGTCCGGAAGCTTCTCGGAAACTGCAGGCGCAGTTTGCGCTGAGAATTGTGTAGTGTTTTGGGTGATAACAAAGCTTGAGAAATGGACCGTGGCATTGTCCCTTTCTTTAAAAGGCATCGTCCCTATGCTTTAACTAAAGATGAAAGTACAACAATAATGCAAGAAAGTATAATGAAAAAATTACGATACAAAATAACACAAAAAACACTGTTTCTGTTTGTTAACGTGCATGAAACGGCTTGAGGTGCGTGACATGGATGACTTCAGGTCGCGATCGGCGTCGTTGACAGTTCGTGATGCCGTCGGGGACAACCTCGTAATCAAGTGAGCCAAGACATCGACTACCCTGTACGGTCCGAAGTACCGTCGCAGAAGCTTTTCACTTAGTCCACGTCAGCGTATCGGCGTCCACACCCAAACACGTTCAGCGGGCTGGTATTCCATGGAGCGTCGTCGAAGATTGTAATGGCGGCTGTTGGTCGTCTGTTGATTCTTGATACGGAGACGCGGAGTTGTCGGGCTTCTTCGGCGCGTTGAAGGTACTCACTCACAACGAGATTTTCTTCGTCGGTAACGTTCGGTAACATGGCATCGAGCGTCGTTGCCAGGCTCCTTCCGTAGACCAATTTGTATGGAGATATCTGCGTCGTCTCCTGCACCGCCGTGTTGTATGCGAAGGTCACGTACGGAATAATGTCGTCCCACGTCTTGTGTTCGACATCGACGTACATTGCCAGCATGTCGGCGATCGTCTTGTTTAGCCACTAGGTGAGGCCGTTTGTCTGTGGGTGTTACGCTAGCGTCCGGCGATGGTTTATCTGGCTGTATGCCAAGATCACTTAAGTTAGGTCAGCAGTAAATGCCATTCCTCTGTCGGTGATAAGGACCTCCGGCGGGGGGGGGCCGTGACGTAGGACGATATTTTCGATGAAGAACTTAGCTTCTTTGGATGCACTGCCTTTTGGCAGGGCTTCTCGGCGTAGCGGGTGAGGTAGTCGGTAGCTACCACGATCCATTTGTTTCCGAAAGCCGACGTTGGGAACGGCCCCAGTAGGTCCATACCAATCTGCTGGAAAGGTTGCTGAAGTGGTTCAATTCGCTGCAGAAGCCCCACTGGCCTTGTCGGTGGTGTCTTGCGTCGCTGACAGTACCGGCATGTCCTCACATAACGAGTGACGTCAGTGGTGAGACGTGGCCAATAGTACCTTTCTTGTATCCTCGCGAGCGTGCAAGAAACACCGAGGTGCCCTGCTTTCGGATCGTCGTGCACGGTGTGCCGGAGTTCCGGTCGCAGAGCTGAAGGCACCACAAGGAGGTACTTGGCTCCAAGCGGTGAAAAGTTTTTCTTTTGGAGAAGACCGTTTCGCGGGAGGAACGACGCAAGTGCTCGCTTGTTTACCTTCGGGACTTCAGCGGTCCTGCCTTCGAGGTATTCTATTAGGGCCTTAAGTTCCGGGTCGGCCCGCTGTCGTTCAGCGAAGTCGTCGGTAGTTATCGATCCCAAGAAGTAGTCGTCATCCGGGTCGTTGGGTGGTGGTTGGTCGACAGGCGCACGAGAGAGACAGTCGGCGTCACAGTGTTGCCGTACTTGTAACCGACGGTAATGTCATATTCTTGAAGTCTCAGGCTCCATTGTACGAGGCGACCTGAAGGGTCCTTCAAGGTGGCTAGCCAATACAAGGCGTGGTGGTCGCTCACAACTTTGAAGGACCTGCCGTAGAGGTAGGGGCGAAATTTCGACGTAGCCCACATGATGGCGAGGCACTCCTTTTCTGTTGTGAAATAATTGGCTTCTGCTTTGAATAGCGATCGGCTGGCGTAACTAATAACCCAGTCTGTCAGCCCTCTGCACAAGAACGGCGCCAAGACCTACTCCTGCAATACGAAGATTGCTTTTCATCGTCATCGAAAATTCAGCAGACCCCAATCACGAAACATCGCATCATAACCGAAGAAAATGCCATACCACTCCGTCGAAGTCCATACAGGGTTTCGACGCGAAAATGTGAGGCCATGAAGAGACAAGTTGATGAAATGCTGCGGGTTGACATCATCCAGCCGTCCAAGAATCCATGGGCGTCCCCCGTGGTGTTAGTGAAGAAAAAGGATGGGACCCTACGTTTCTGCGTCGATTATCGCCACCTGAACAAAATCACAAGAAAGGGCGTGTATTCTCTCCCACGAATAGACGACGCACTTGATCGGCTCCATAAAGCCAAGTACTTTTCGTCAATGGACCTGAAGACTGGCCATAGGCAAATCGAAGTCGACGAAAGAGACTGAGAGAAGACGGTGTTTATAACACCGGATGGCCTCTTCGAGTTTGAGGCGATGCCCTTCGGCCTTTACCCAGCACCTCCACCAGACGTCACGGGGTCATGACGTAGCCGAAGACAGGATACTTTGTGTTGGGATTTAACTGTTTATTTGGGCGAACCTGTGTCCAGTAAACGGAGAGTCCGAGAACAGTAGCAGTCTTGCACAGATAGCACAAAGAGAATTTTTATACAACGAATAACATGTAGTCAATATACACATACACTTCTCATAACATTGTACATAGTTGATTTTTTTAAACTTATCAGGAATATTGACAGGGGCGCTGTGGCCGTACGTTGTTGCTCAAAAGAACAGGGCATGTATGGTGATTGTGGACATGTGACAAAATATCGGATAGGTACTGGCGATTCATACTGATACAATATTGCTACGTAGCTGACGTATCAGCGGTCAGAAGACGACAACGAGGAAGTGGTCTTAAGGTTGTGCGTGCTGTCTTCCATCTTAGTCGACGCCATACGCATCAGTTTGAATATATATTTTAAATAGACACGCCTCGTGTCATTTTACGTAACATCTTTGTGGTGGAGGTGCTGGGTACTTCCCCGTCTTCATCACGAAGCTTCGCAACGGCCGCATCATTATAGGTCCAACCATGTCACAGGATGAACAACCATCGTCTTCACCACCTGCCCCTACCGTGACTTCTACATACGTCGTTCTACCTCCTGCTCGTGATCCCGGTGTATTTTCCGGTCAGGATGGCGTTGACGTCGACAAATGAATCAACCGGTACGAACGGGTCAGCGCACGCTATAGGTGGGACCCGACTCTTATGCTTGCCATTGTGCTTTTTTACCTCGATGGCCCACCGCGAGTGTGGTTCGAGACGCACGAAGCGGAGATTACGAGCTCGGACTCCTTTAAAGAGAAGATCCGCGACCTTTTTGGCGTCACTGTTGGGCGGCAGATCGCAGCGCGGAATCAACTGACGGCTCGTGCACAGATGTCGACGGAGTCGTACGTCACGCACATTCACGACGTCATCGCCCTATGCCGCCAGATTGACGAGCGCATGAGTGAGTCTGAGAAAGTGGCCCATGTGCTGAAAGGCATAGCAGACGACGCATTTAATCTTCTAGTTTACAACAACGTTGCCCCCGTCGACGCCATCATTAAAGAGTGCCAGCGGTTCGAAGAAGCCAAGAGCCGCCGTATTACTCAGCGATTCACCCGGCTGCCCAACACGGCCGCAACCTCATCGTGTGAAGCCGCCCGCCAGTCCCCCACGTATGACAACGTCACACGCATTGTTCGTCGGGAAATTGAAGCCGCCTGTCCGGCTCCTCTTCAGCCACCCGTTTTCGCAACGCTCGCTTCTGACCAACAACAGCCGTCAGTGGCGTTAATACAAGCTGTGGTGAGGCAGGAGTTGGCGAACCTCGGCCTTCCATCAGCATGTCCTTTGATTCGCCCTGAAATCCCGTCCTACTCCCGAGGACACGCTCGCCGTTCACCTCCAACAACGCCCTTCCGTAACCCTTCGGCATGGCGAACACCCGACGACCGGCCTATTTGTTTTTACTGCCTCCAGCCTGGGCACGTTTCTCGCTATTACCGCAGCCGTTGGTCAAACCAACCACGTCAGAATTTTCTACCTCGGCGCTCATGCATCCGACGACCCCTCGACGTTCAGTCGCCGCACCGTTCAATTTCTATTTGTCGTCATCTTACGAGCCTTCCACTGACGCCCCTTTGCCCGGTAGCCGATACCCTGACGCCCCTTCGTCCGGTCGCCGCAGCTCTCGCTCCCCGTCGCCGCTACGTCGCCAATCCCGCTCTCCTCCACCTCGGCGCTTTTCCTCGCCGAGCTTCTCTGGACGACCGCAGCAGGAAAACTAGATATTGCAGCTTATAGAGGTGAAGCTGCAATACCAATGACGGCCGAAAATCCTCTACTCACGTTTCCCACGCGCCATAGCCTGCTTGAAGTACAAGTCGACCATGTTCCTGTGACCGCCCTCTTTGACACAAGTGCGCACCTGTCTATTATGAGCGCTTCTCTACGCTGCCGCTTACAAAAGATTATGACGCCATCTACGACGCAGGCAATACGCGTTGCCAATGGTGGTACTGTACCAGTAATCGGAATGTGCACTGCTCGTGTCAGCATTGCCGGTCGTCACGCCGTGGTCCTTTTTGCCGTGCTAGCCTGCTGCCCTCATGACCTCATACTTGGCCTTGATTTCCTTTCGGCACTCTCGGCCTTAATTGATTGTTCGTCTGGTACCCCCAGCCTTGATCTACCAATCTTTGCCGACTACTCTGCAAAGCCCACCAGCCGCTTGAGCCCAACCACTTTCGTTCGCCTGCCACCTCGAGCCGTCACGTACGTGTCTTTGTCATCGACCCCTCCCGTTCCTTATGGTGATTATATCGTTACGCCAATTACTGACTTTCGGCTGACACGCAGGGTTACTGTGCCCTATACCATCGCGACCATAGCGCATAACTGTGTGTTACTTCCGCTCCTTAACTTTGGTTTCACCCCTCAAGTGTTGCCCTGCCAGATGTCTCTAGCCCAGCTAACTGCCATAACAGAGGACGATGTCAGTGTTGTCGCTGTATCTGCTATTGATCGAAGCGCAGTCTCACGGTCACCCAGCTCAGACGATGGTATTTTTCGAAACATGATTGGATCGGAGCTGCCGCCTCACCAGGGGACGCTCTCTGCCACGTTTTGGCCTCAGACAGTGACATTTTCGACACTGACGATCGTCCCTTGGGCCAGACTTAAAATGTCACTCAACGAATCAACACTGGTGACACTGCGCCCATTGACCGTCAGCCGTAGCGCGTGTCAGCGTCTAAGCGAGAAGTGATTCAGAAAGAAGTGGCCAAAATGCTTACGAAAAACATAATCGAACCATCAACGAGCCCTTGGGCATCTTCTGTGGTATTAGTAAAAAAGAAAGACGGCTCATGGCGTTTTTGCGTTGATTATCGCCACCTCAACAAAATTACCAAAAAAGACGTGTACCCTCTTTTACGCATCGACGATGCCCTTGATTGCCTCCATGGCGCCACCTTCTTTTCATCTCTCGACCTCCGATCTGGATACTGGCAAATTGCTGTAGATGACATGGACCGAGAAAAGACCACCTTCGTTACCCCTGACGGTCTTTACCAATTCAAGGTCATGCCATTCGGGCTCTGCAACGCTCCAGCGACCTTCGAGAGAATGATGGGCACGCTCCTACAAGAATTTAAATGGTCGACATGTTTGTGTTACCTGGACGACGTGATCAGTTTCTCACCTACCTTTGCAACCCACCTTGAACACCTTTCGACCATTCTATCCATATTTCGACGGGCCGGCCTGCAGCTCAATTCCTCCAAGTGCCACTTCGGTCTTCGTCAGATTACCGTATTGGATCACCTTGATGACGCTGCCGGCGTACGGCCAGACTTGGTGAAAGTACGCGCAGTAACAAACTTCCAAGTCCCACGCCCTGTTCATGATGTTCGCAGTGTTGTGGGCCTCTGCTCCTACTTTCACCGGTTCGTGAAAAACTTTGCGGCACTCGCACGGCCACTCACCGACCTTCTCAAACAAGACGTCCCATTTTCTTGGGGCCCTCCTCAAGCTGACGCCTTCTCTCAGCTAATCACCGCTCTAACGACGCCTCCTATTCTTGCACGTTTCGACCCCGATGCTCCTACAGAAGTGCGAACAGACGCGAGTGGTCATGGAATTGGTGCAGTTTTGGCGCAAATTAAGCGGGGCAACGACCGTGTAATCGCGTACGCAAGCCGTCTGCTTTCTAAGTCTGAACGCAATTATTCTATAACAGAATGGGAATGTCTCGCTCTTGTTTGGGTGGTTTCGAAATTCCGTCCTTACTTGTATGGCCGCCCTTTCCGTGTCATCACAGATCATCACGCGCTGTGTTGGCTTTCTTCTCTGAAGGACCTCACTGGACGACTTGGTCGTTGGGCATTACGCCTACAGGAGTATTCCTACTCGGTTGCTTATAAGTCTGGACGTCTCCATCTGGACGCCAATTGCTCATCCCGCTACCCTGTTGATCAGCCCGACAAACCAGACATCGAGCCTAGCCTCAGCGTCATGTCAATGTCCCAGTTTCTTCAGATTGGTGATGAACAACGTCGTGACGCTTCTCTGCGACAACTTATTGACCGTCTAGAATCTTCTCCGAATGACACGTCACTTCGCATGTACGTCCTCCTGAATGGCACGCTGTACCGTCGTAGCCTCCAGCCAGATGGCCCTGAGCTGCTTTCCTTCGTTCCGAAAAATTTGCATTCAACCGTGCAGCACGAGCTTCACGATGAACCAACAGCTGGTCATCTGGGTGTATCTCTGACGTACGACCGCGTGCGTCGCCGCTTCTTTTGGCGCGGTCTCTCCCGGTCCGTTCGCCGTTACGTGTCCTCCTGCGATAAATGCCAACGTAGAAAGCGACCTACTGCGCCCCCGGCTGGACTTATTCAACAGATCTCCATCACAACCGAACCTTTCTTCCGTGTTGGTATAGATCTTCTCGGTCCTTTTCCCGAGTCGAAATCGGGCAACAAATGAGTCGCCGTTACTATAGACTACGCGACTAGGTATGCCATCACTCGAGCGCTCCCCACCAGCACCGCTACTGACGTTGCGGACTTTTTGCTCCACGACGTCATCCTACACCATGGCGCTCCTCGTCAATTACTCACGGATTGCGACTGCGCATTTTTGTCCCGTGTGATCGATGATCTTCTGCGCTCTTCCTCGACGCACCACAAGCTGACCACTTCCTACCATCCCCAAACAAATGGCCTTACCGAACGGCTAAATCGGACCCTAACGGACATGCTCGCGATGTATGTGTCCTCCGACCACCATGACTGGGACCTGGCGCTACTTCACGTGACCTTCGCGTACAATTCTTCGCGCCACGACACTACTGGTTATTCACCCTTTTGTTTGCTTTATGGCCGTGATCCAAAGTTACCACTCGACGCCCTACTTCCAAACATCACAACGCCGTCAACTCAATATGCACGCGACGCTATTGCTCGTGCCGACCACGCACGTCAGATCACCCGCTCTAGACTTTCGGCTTCGCAAGCCACCCAGAAAGCCATCTACGACAGCCGGCATGCGGACGTTCACTTCTCACCCGGTTCTCTTGTTCTCCCATGGGGCCCAGCTCCTCGAGTTGGCTTATCAGAGAAGTTGTTGTCTCGCTACATGGGTCCTTACCGTATCATCCACCAAGTAACCGACGTCACCTATGAGATCATTCCTGTATCTGAGACCACAAGCCTGCCTGCAACCACACCCAGTGATGTTGTGCACGTCAGCAGGCTAAAACCTTACCACCTGCCTACTGAAGACCGTAGTTAATGTGCACCGAGACGGCGCTTTTACCGCCGGGTGGTAAGGCTACGTAGCTGACGTATCAGCGGTCAGAAGACGACAGCGAGGAAGTGGTCTGTTGGTTGTGCGTGCTGTCTTCCATCTTAGTCGATGCCATACGCATCAGTTCGAATATAGATTTTAAATAGACACGCCTCGTGTCACTTACATTACAATATATTGGGGTGTGTGTTTATACAATGGTGAACATGTATATAACGGCTTAGCATGCAAGCATGCCCTTTCTCTTAACAGTGTTCACCCCGCAGAGTACAATCATGCACTACCTTATGGCTAACTCATTTAGACATAGAAGGTGGGTTTGCCACTCTTTTGCCCCCCCCCCCCCCCCCAAAAAAAGACAGAAAAGGAAAAGCCGGGAGGAAAGGGGTTAATAAGGCGTGACTGGGCCCAACAGTCTGCCTTTCTTTAAAAAGAAAAACCTGGTATGCCAGTGGCGGAGGAACTTTTCCTCGCCACTGGTCTCGAGCTCTCTTGTGAGGTGCTGCCACACCAAAAGTCTAATGCAGGATACCGCTGGGTAGGCCACTCTAGTGGTCCTGTGCTTGGCTTCCGCTAGGCATCGCCTTTGCCATATTACGTAAAGCGTGCAAGCGACCACCAACCTAGCGAATGCGCCTTTGTTACGGTCAAGAGCCGGCGGTGGCCGTATGCGGAAATCCCTTGTCACCAGTCGCCAGATAGGCCTGGCCGCAGGGCATTCGAGGAGTGTGTGCTCCACTGACTCGTCAGTACGGCAGTTAGGGAAGCGTGCGAATGGGACTACCCCAAACCGATGGAGTCTGTCCCTTGTTGGGAGGACCCCCCAATTCCTCTTCGAAACAAAATCTTGGATCTCCTTTGGTAGGCCGCCCCCAAGCTTCGTCTGTTTCCTTCGTCATTTCCGTACTTAGCTTTTTTCCTCCTCCGACATCTAGCGTCTCGTCACCTCCTCCACTATACGGACCGGTGGTTCTTTGTCGACGTCGCACTCCATGACCTCCTTGTCGAGCATCCTCTTGGTGTTCGCCGCAGCCTTGTAGAAGGGGGAGGGGTCTTCCGACAACGGACCTGGGTGCCTGTCGGCTCCTAGAAAGCCATTATTGGTACTGGACCAGTAAAGAAGATTTTCCCCCATGTAGTCTTCCATCTGGTGCAGGAAGCGTGCCGTTTTTAAGGCGTTTAAGGCGAGCACTTTGCTGGTAGTTAGCACGTGTGCCAGTGCTAGCCACCTTCCTTCGCGGGCAGCTGTAGGAGGCTTCTTTTTACCAGTAATCATGATCTGTAATTCATCCTCTGAGTTACTCATCAAAGCAATGTCATCAGCAAGTCGCAGGTTATTAAGACACTCTCCAGTAACTCTTATCCCAAACTCTTCCCAATCTAGAGTCCTGAAAGCCTGCTGTAAACACGCGGTGAATAACAATGAAGAGATTTAGCGAGTTGGTATGTTTCCACTACAAATATGAAACAGCGCTTAACACACGAGACAAAAGAGAGAAAGAAGTAACAAACACGGCGTTAACTGTGTGACACTTATTTCTCTCTTTCGTTATAGAAAGCCATTATTGGTACTGGACCAGTTAAGAAGGAGATTTTTCCCCGATGTAGTCTCCCATCTGGTGCAGGAAGCGTGCCGTTTTTAAGGCGAGCACTTTGCTGGTAGTTAGCACGTGGGCCAGTGCTAGGCCCCCTTCCTTCGCGGGCAGCTGTAGGAAGCTTCTTATTACCGGTGCCGGCTTTCCTCCCCACAGGAAGCCTGTGATGATGCTGTTCAGCTTACTTGCGGTTGCCGCTGGCATCACTGCCGCTCTACTCGCGAAGAACGCGAAGGCACACATGGCAGTTTTTACAATAATGGCCTTTTCTCAGAGGGTCAGCGTTAAGTGGTTGGCTCTTTCGGCAACGCTTTTAGCTCTCTCCAGGGCTTTCTGCCACGTTGTGGGTGCTAGGCCTTCCCTTAAGTTAAAATAGACACCCAGGACTTTTACTGTAGCGACCACTTTCATGTTACCCATTGCATTCGATGGAAATGAACCGAAAGTGAAAGCCTTGCTTTTTTCTTCGTTGATTCCGGCCCCCGACGCTTCGGCGTAGCGGCTGTAGGTGTGTCGAAACCGCTCAAGGCTGCTTCTGTCCCTAACAAACAAGGAGACATCGTCGGCATAGGCCAATACCTTCAACTCCTCATCTCCAGTCAGTGGTAGTCCCCTGAAGTGAGCATCACCTGATAGGCTCGTCAGCAACGGCTCGATAGACAGAACAAAAAGCCATTGACGGCCACGCAGCATGTCAGGTCACTATACAGCAACTTAATAACGTGGATCAAGCCCTCTAGTAGGCCAAATTCTCGCAAGACCTTAAAGAGGTATTCGTGCCAGACTCTGTCGAGTGCCTTTGCCTGGTCGAGCGACAAGAAGGCACCCGAGAGTCTCTTGCTGGCCGCATACTCAAAGGCATCTCTAGTTACTGTCAGGTTTGCGAACATGGATATTCCGGGGACAGCGCAAGTCTGGCTCGGAGAGGTGATTTCTGGTAGGAACCATTTCACACGATTGTTAATAACTGTGGCCACAACCTTGTAGTTGACATTGAGGAGGGTTATGGGGCACCATGATGATGGTAGGACCGGGGGGGTCCCGCCCTTCAGCAGCAGCGCAATTCGACCTACACTGAACCAGGCTGGTTTCCGGTGCTGTTTTAGCACCTCGTTCACAAGTGCTACAAGCGGTTCCCCGAAGAGGTCAAGAAAGGCCTGGTAAAATCCGGCCGTAATGCCATCCGTTCCCGGGGCCGAGTTCAGGGACATGTGGGCGACTGCGTATTGCACCTCCTCAATTGACGCTTCGCTGCACAGGGTCTCGTAAGCGCCTTCGCCAAGTCTGCGGAGGTTCCGGCAGAGATCTGTGACTGGTTGAGAGAGTGAGTAGCCATCTTCAGGGGCGACTTCCTGAAAGAAGGACTTGAAATAGCTTCGGAAAATGGTAGCAATTTCCGCTTGATCATCCGTGGTCGACCCGTCCGGACGCATGGCCTGTGTTATTCTAGAGCTTCCGTTAGCGAAAACCTCGCGCAAGTCAGCCGTCACGTCCGTTTCGCCCAACGATCTATGCGTTCGTGACGTCTTACGCGTCCTCTTTTGTAGGAGTCGTTTGTATTTGACTTCCAGAGATGCCAAGTAGTCCCTTGTGCAGCAGGTAAGGGTCTCACCGCCTTTAACGATTTGCATTCTGCGTAACACTTCGGCCATTTGTGTCGTCAGGCGGCGCTTTCTCTTCCTTTCTTCGCTCTGCCGGAACTCCTTCCGCTCTTTTTTCGAGCTCTTCCAGACATCTGGTGTTATAGAAGGGGCTTTCTGCGCCGACTTTTGCAGGAAGGACCTGATATTTTGCAGGCTGGTTTTGTCCTGTAACAGAGTGGGGTCAAGTCGCCATGCTGAGTCGTCGTGACGAGGCCCTGCTGTCCCTTTGACTGTCAACACGACCGGGGCATGATCCGTCATTCTTTCTACCCTGGAGGATAGGGTTGCTGTTTCGCATGACACCACTGAAAGTAGCAGGAAGTCTGGAACATAAATCCTGTCGATCCTGCTCGCGGTGGTCCTGGATACACGAGTCGGTACAAAAAGATTGTCATGAAGGTATACCCAAGCATCCGTGAGCCTGAGATGACGCAGGATTCTGAATAATTCCTTAGCATTGAAAGTAGACTTCCCACTGCCCGGGCCTCTGATGCCCCGTGTGGAGTCCACCACGCAGTTAAAATGGCCTAACAGAACGTGGGGTATTGATTCCTGCAGGTTGTCGTGCAGCCCTCTGAAGAAGGCATTCGTGTCCGTTCGCGTGACTGGTGCGTGAATCGACACGAATCGGACCCTCCTGCCGCCGATGTAGACGTCGAGCATCAGGGAGCGCCCATCCTCCCCAAAGATACAGTGTGCCTTGCGACGGAATCTTCCCGAGATAAAGATGGAGCCAACACCGCATGACCTGGCACTCGTCAGGGAAAAAAAGCTTCGACACGGCATTCTTTTTTAAAGACAGCGACATCGAGTGGGGAACTGAAGTTGGTCTCCTGAATAAAGAGAATGTCAATCTCAAGTGCTTGGGCCACCGCCAGAAGCTCGCGCTGCTTTATTTTATCACGGAACCCGCGGATGTTCTATGTAGCAACTCGGAGCGCCATATCGCTTCGTTTCAAACCGGTGCCTCGGGGAGAGGGGGTGTGCGTCGAGGGTCAACCTGGGCTAGGTTGCGCATAAAAAAAAATCTTGGGCCTCTGCTTCGAGGGAAGGTGGGGAGGGAACACCTCAAGCGCGCTTGCGCTAAGGTGTGCATTAGACTTCGTGGCGTGCCAGGGTCTATCGCCAGCCTCTCTGCCAGGCGATTTCCCTCTCCCATGTGGTGTTCTAGCTAGTCTTTGGGACTTTGCTCGGGGAGGGGCATCGCTGTCGCTACTCGATACCATAGGGGTCTGTCGGCGATGTATATTGTCGGAGCCCTGAGGTATGACCTGTCCCGAATCCTCTGGCTTGTTCTGCGCCCGAGGCAAGCGTGAGTACGAGCGGTCCCTGCGCCCGCGAGCGGGCTGCGTCGTGTTCGTAGGAAAGCCTTTGTCGGCCTCGTTAGCGGGGCCTGCTGGCGGTGTCGTGTCTACCGGGCTGGGGTTAACTACAAGCTGCAACGGGTTAGGTGTCCTGGCATGGTCGCTACCAACTCTAGGCGTAATGCCGGTATCACAAGGTGGGGCGTTGCCGACATCCAAAGGCGGGAAGTGTGCGTCGTCGACGAGCAGTTCCAACAACTCCTCACCATTCTCCTGGTCTGGAACTTTTCGCTCCTCGCCCTCCGACAACGAGACCACCCATGACTCCCTAGAGGTCTCGGAAGAGCTGGTTTCAGGGCTACTGCTCGCCGCCTGCTCCGTATCAGTGCCATCATGGCTCGAATCACTGCCGTTTTCGCCGGCGTCCATCAGAGGCTCGGGTTCTGGTAGCGTGGCATGCTCATCGACCCGTTCGTGTTCTGCGGCGTTGTCCCAGTAGTTGGGTGTTCTGCTGGTGGTAGGCGCCGGAGATGTGTGTTTAAGGACCTGGAGTCCTGTCATCTGTACCGCGCAGCGCGAGGTCACAAGGGGACCGTTCTGCTCGTCGCTTGCTGGTTCATCATGGACTGGTGGGAAACCGTGCGCGGCAGCCACGTACGAGCGGCGCCGAAAGCACTCGCGCGTGCCGTGTCGCCCACCGCATCGCTTGCACGCTTCTTCGCACCCTTCCGTGCTATGGCCAAAAGTGGCGCACCGCTTACAATAAATGGAGTGGTGCATGCGGTGGCCATGTGCCCCTCACCCTGGCAACGTGCGCACACGCGTCGCATGCCGCGGTATTCCAGCATTACTTTATGGCCCTGAATCGAGGTGTATTTGGGAGCCAGCTTGCTCATTTCTATCTTCACCACCCGAACTCCATTCAGTTTAGTGTGCCGGGTCGGTACCGCGGCGAATGTCACGCTCTTAACTTTACCACAAGGTTGCATAACCGAGGTTATTGCTTCATCCGGTACATACGCCGGCAAGCGGTAGACGTTTACATATGTGACAGGTGGCCCTACTGCTTCCACTCGCACCTTCGTGCCATTAACGGTGAAGCCCTCTGCTATTCTTAGTTTGGTTGCCTGGCTAGCGTTCCGCGTACAGATAAAAAATCTGGAGCCCCTATGTGCTGGAGGACCAGCACACTATAATCACCTGCCGTAAATTCTATAGCATCTATAAGCTCATCTACGGAAACGTCTCCTTCCGGAGCGTTAAATAAGAAACAGTTTTCCCTCACCGGGGCTGCAAAAACAGATGCCATTATGGTGGGCGTAATCTTTCCGTCACGCCGGCAGCAGGGCCGGGGGCGTGTCTGGTAGAACTGGTGACGCGCAGCTGTTTCTCCGCACTCGTGGACAGGGCTCTTGGCCTTGATCGGGTGGGCGTGGCCTCTAGCTTCAACTGGGGTAGCGGCGAGGTGGATCCGTGAGAGAGGGTCACTCCCAGATTCATCCTCTGCTCCTTGCTGCAGGGGAGGGGGGGGGGGTCACCGGCTGGATAACCGGGGACCGCCTCCTTCGGTGCTTCGCGCGGGAATGCGCTGAAGCAGGCACTTCTTCTTCCTCTTGATTACGCTCTCGGGGGTCAGCGTCGGCGTGACGGGACCCTGGGCCGAATGAAAAAAGGTTTGCTCGGAGCCGTTAACAGGCGTTAAGCGTTTAAGAGAATTTTATTTCCGGATATATCTTATACAGCTTATGTACACACATAAAAATGGACAACGGTGAACAATGCATATGTACAATGCAAGCTGTTATATACAACAAAAGAACTTCGAGCTTATGCAGTGCGTACAATGCAAAAATTGTACAACAAAGACATGACATTCATGACATCGAGACGATTAAACCTAAATGAACCGTAGGGCTATATGAACAAACAAGGTGAGGTCGTTCACAGTGTAGCGTGATATTTTGCATTCACCTGTGAGGACAATTTGCTCTCGAGCTGAAGAACAATATTGCACAAAAATACATGTTTCTAAAGAAGAAAAGAAAAATACACACTGTAATGTAACAGTGGTACAAGCTCTAGCCCACCTCCTCAATAAGGGAGTTAAGGCATGGACACTCTGTTGTTTTTTACGATAATAAATCGCGTAGACCACCGTCGGAGGAAAGCCTCCTCCTCCAGCGTGACTAGTTCTGCGTTAAAATGCATAACCATTATGTTTCTTAGCCGATGTAGTAGGGAAACATGGCTCTCTGGGGACGTCCCCTCAGGCAGGCCAGTGCCCTTCGTTTCCATAAGACGAAGGTTCCGATAGCCATTAAGAGTACGACAAAGTTATCCCTGTCGCTAGACTTCCACTGCATACTTGTTCGGAACATTCTGGTAACCATGCGCCAAAAGGTGCGCGCTACTATACATTCATGGAAGACATGGTTCAGTGTTTCGACGCGACCGCATTGCGCCACGCACCACGCGGGGGGCGCCACGCCCCACGCCGAAAGGCGGTCGGCCATTGGTAAAGCCACCCACTCCCTGAGCTAGTTTAGGTCACGGACCTCGGAGGGAAGAGACGTGTTTGTAAGAGTCCAGCGTCTTTTCGCCCGGCATTTCCGGCATTGTTCTTCAGATAGGCTTTTAAATGCTATTAATTCGCTCATGTCGGTGGGGGACATTTTCATAAGTTCTTGAACAGAAAGATCGTTTCGCCATTGTTGCAAAGATTTTATAACATGTGTGTAATACGCTGGTGGCTGCTCAGCAGCTGGTCCCGTGTCATTTGCTAAACCAAAAAGTCTTCTGGAGGTTCCTAGCAGACACACAAGTTGCCTGCCTCAATACGATAAGTTCTTTAAGAGTGCCCAGGTGTTTTTGAGAGCCAACATGCGGCACATTACATCAAGGTTTGGTACACTGAGCCCTCCCCATTTTACTGGTAGGCGGACCAACGCTCTGGCAACAGCTTCGGCGTGGCCATCCCAAAAAAAAGGAGCCGCACGCAGTAGCCACTCTCAGCAAAACCCGTCGAGGTGGTCGTGCTATTCTGGCTACGTAAAGCAGTGGCGCTGTTATGCTGGATTTAATTAGATAAGCTCTTTCAGTAAAAGGTAGTTGAAACGTTCTGGCGACTTCAATGCGTCTGTCCACTTTGTGCTGGATTTCTTTCCATGTGGTGCGGGCTACCTCACCAGTCGAAAGGAAAGTTACGCCTAAAACTTTAACGCCTTGGACGATTTGGACGCCATCAGGGAACTCTTCAATGTGCATCCTAAAGCACAATGCCTTGCTTTTTCCGGGATTAAGACGTGCTCCCGACAGGTAACTATACGTGTGGAATATTCGCAGAAATGCTCTGTAGCTATCTATGTTCCGAATAAACAACAAGATGTCATCGGCGTATGCCGCTACTTTCACTTCGCCCAAGCCTGGAAGAGGGAAAGCACGTATCCAAGTACATTTCTGGATTTGTTTCAATAATGGATCTATGTATAATACAAAGAGAATTGCGGGGAGGGGACAGCCTTTTCGAATGTCCCTACTTTTCGAATGTCCCAGCGCGATACATGCGTTTCTTTTTGTTTTCTAGTCTTTTGAGCGAATTATGAAACCATGGTTTTTGTTCATGCGTTCGAAAGGTAATTTTTGGTATGTACCGGTTCGCTAAGTTGTTTATTTTCTTTTTGAATATCAGCCAATTTTCATTAATGGTGAGGTTATGAAAAGTATCTCGGAAGAAAGGTAGAAAATTTTGTAAGTGTTCACATATTGCATCATAATTACCTTTGTCGTATAAGTGTATAGTTTATTCGCGCTTATGCCGCAAAGCTGGAGCAAAGCGACCAGAAGCATGGATGACCTTGTGGTTGCTTATTTCTCCAAGAAAGGTAATGGACGACAAACTGTCTGGACAGTTGACCAGTACTAGGTCATATGTGTTAGCAAAGTCTTGGGTAACACGGTCGGCTCTGATACAAATTGTGTTAGATTAAAGTTGAGGCAAACGTCCAGAAAATCTCTCGCTTCGGTTTGGCTTAATAAAGAGAGTACGGTGCCCCCCAATCAATGTCTGGCAGGTTAAAGTCTCCAAAAAGAAGAAGGTTGGCATTTGGGTGCCGAGAGCAAACGACATTTAATGCATTGTTTTGTTTACGAGCTTCCGATTCCTTTGCTACACTCAAGTCAGTTTCCTCAGTCGTCATCGACTCGTTTTGCAAAGGCTAATAACTTCCTTTTACCCAAACCTAGAACTAATTATGGCAAGTTTACTACAAAATTTTCTTCTATTTCCCTGTGGAATTCTTTACCTTTGGAGATCAAAAATAGATCCCTCGAAATGTTTAAAAAAGGCTTGCGTTTGCACCTATTAAATTCTTAATGCATGATACTATATGAACTGAATGTTATTGCATTTTTCTGTTAGTTTTGTGCTCATCGGTACACCTTGTATAACTTATGTTCGCTATTTCGTGTTTATCTGTACAATTTGTATATCTTAAATTTTCTATCCTTACCGTAATAATGCTTGATATTATACAGAGTGAATGTTACTGCATTTTCGTGTTAGTTTTTGCATGCTTAGCTGTACATTTTTTATAACTTACGTTCGCTATTTTGTGCTTATGTGTACATTTTGTATACCTTCAGATTTCTTTCCTTACCACTCTTTACTATTACGTTGTATCGCTCATGTATGATTTTATAGGAGGTCTCACTCACAGTCTCACGACTTTGAGACCTCCTTCTGTATTTGTACATAACACATGCACTTGTATCACTTGTATTTCGATTCTGAATAAATTCTGAAATTCTGAAATTCTGAAGTCGGTGCTATTGCACGGAGGCCTGTAACAAACACCTAAAATGACAGACTGTGGGGCGGCATGGCATAGAATAAACATTATTTCTAATTCTGATGTGATGTCGATAGCAGAACACAACAGCTGTTGACTAACTGCAATGAGCACACCTCCTCCTCTAGTCCCGTCACGATCTTTTCGAAAGACGCTGAAGTTTGGCAGATCAGCCAATACTTCCGAGTCATAGACGTCGCTACAAAGCCACGTTTTCGAGATAACAAGAACATTACTGTTCGACGACAGCACGAGGTTAGACACGTGCTCTCGTTTGGGAAGGAAGCTTCGTATGTTAGTGTAAATTATTGAAAAGGAAACATGAGGTATAGGTTTCATTCGAGGGGAGTGGCTTGTTTTTTGATGACATGTTGACTGCTATATTTCTTTCACTGTTTGCGATGCGTCATCGAACAGGTATCGCTTAGAACCAATGAAAAGAGTTTTAAAGCGCAAGAAAAATGGCACATATTTAGGTTTTGCAAAAGAAACAAGCTGTCTGTCGGCGTTTCTAACTGCTGGGGAAAAATCTTCACCGATGCTGAGGTCGGTCCCCTTTAGTTTGTGCCCATTTGAGAGTATCATTTCTTTTTTTTTTGTAATGATTAAGCCAAACAATGAATGGGCGCCGACGATTAGCCGAATAGCGACCAACACGATGTTCTCGCTCTATATCTTGATGTTCAAGTGGCACGCCCAGGTGATCTGACCACAGACGTATAATTTTTTCTTCAGATGTGACCGGTGTTTCTGATGCTGCTGTGTCAGGAAGGCCGTAAAACACAAGATTGTTTTGTCTTGAGCGATTCTATGCATCGTCAACTCGCGCATTTAGGGCGTGAACGAGCTTTGCTGTTTGCTCAGTATCCGCCCGTATAGCCTGTACCTCTATTTGAAGTGGTAGTAGCTTCTAATAATGACCCTCTAGATCCGCTAACCTCTTGCTTAAGCTGACGAGTGCGGCACTTGTAGCCACGCATTGGCTTTTAAGGCCCTGCATGGCGGCTATCATTGTGCTTTGGCCAGCGGACAGTTTTTTTTTTTAGTTCAGCAAGTACGGCAGCGGTATCAGGATCAGGGTTCGCTTCAATATCTCCTGACTGTAGCAAAATATACTTAATCACACTAAGACACTCACAGGCAATATCAAAGCAGCACTGCGGGCTCGGAAGCTTCAACAAAAAGTAATTGCTAGTTCTCTTAGTGTAAAGGCAATCTGGTTCACAAACCTGCATGATGAGCAGATGTGGGTTGTGTGTGTTGTGGCCCAGCCACCGAGCCCACAGAGCGCGGGTGGTGATCGTGGTTCCTTTATAGCTGGCCCTGCGATGGTTGTCGATGACAGCAGGGCTCCCCGTACTTGGTCAAACATACAGTTTCCAGGTGGTGGCGCAGTTGGACAGGCGGAATGACTGTCAACGCGGATGCGCCAACTTGTCACGTCAATCCTGGTGCGCAGGTTTGGCAGTTTCTTCACGACGATCGCTGACATTACTACCGCAGGCAGTAGCACGCGTGTGACAGCAGAAATGAAAACCTGCATGGTGAAAACCAGCGTGTTAGAAGACAGCGTTGTGGCACAGCCACTTAGCCCACAAAGCGGTCGCGATTGTCGCTGCTCCTTTATAGTTGGCGGACTTCACAGTGTCCCTTCGATGCGGAATCCCACGATGGCTGGAGCACCCAGTAGTAGGGTGTCGATATGCGTTCCTCCAGCGAAGCCAAGACAAGCGGAACGGCAATCTGATTTGGGTAGTGGTAGAATGATGGCGCATGCTCCATTGGCGCCACGGTGCATACCGTCTGCACAAGAGGCAGCAACACGTGGCTGAGAGCGGCGGTGATCACCTGCATGGCGAAAACCAGCGTGTTAGAAGACAGCGTTGTAGCGCAGCCACCGAGCCAAATGTGGCTCGGTGGCTGCGGACACTCCATCCAAACACTCTATCCTAATATTAAAAAATATCGCAGCATATATCCACGGAGTGCATGATCAAGAGTGGGGCGAAGCATCTGTCAGTCCGTCTGCGCTGCCGTCCGTCCGTTCGTTCTTGCTTCCATCCATCCGTGCGTCCAACTGTGTGACCGTCCGTCCGTGCGTCGGTCCATACGTTCGTCCATGTATCCATCCATCCGTACATCCGTCCATGATTTCATCCGTGCATCCGTCCGTACATCTATTCGTTCGTGCATCTGTCTGTTTCTCGGTGCGTGCGCCTGTCCATCTGTTCGTCCATGTAGTGAACACTCTAAGTACCACCATCTCGCATTTTTTTCATCATACGTTCATTATATAGAAGTACCGCCATCCAGTGTACATTCCAAGGACTAAATAAGAGGCAGCACGGCCGGACTAGGGGAGCGGCACGCGCGCACTTTCATACGGCCTACGCTTCGTGTCTAGTTGCCACCTTTCGCTGCCTCTAGCTGATGGTCCTGTGGCCCGCTCGCTAATCCTTGCTAAGCCCAAAGAGGTTACGCCCAGCGAGTTCAACGTAGCAACCAGATAGTGCTCAAAGTGCGTCCTTTTGATACTAGTTTTTTTTAGTAAGCATGAAATTCAATGCGAATATATTGCAGATTAAGTCACCGATACTCTTCTATGTAGGTTATTTATCCAGAAACGACTATCTTTTTATTTATGATTAACGAGCGTAGTTTCCTCCCTAATTCAAACGAGTGCTTGCGTGCCGCCCCTCTTGTCCAGCTGTGGAGGTGGCTACGTACTACAACGACGCACTGCTACTACTACGACGACGACTACTACTCCTACTATTGCGACGCACAACCCACGGCATAGGAAGCTCCGCCCCAAAACAGCGTGGGCCACGAGTGATACGACGCAGCTTAAGTGACGGCAACAAAGCAACATGGCCCGCGTCTGGCATAATTTCGACTTCACCGCTAGTGTCCCGTGCGTTTGTGTTCTGCCGTTGGTACCCTGGACACCGAATGCCACGCCGAGTGATTGTCCGAGATTGACCATTGCGGTGAGAGGGGTCGTACTGTGTAAGGCAAAAATTACCAGACAGAGTAGTGACGGAGCCAAATAGGCGTGCGTGATGAACATTTAGACCATTGAAGTAACAGCCACAGAAGGATGCGTGCCGTGTGCAAATTGGTTATTATCCAAAGGGATGCACCACGCGGGTGATTCAAGCCATGTGCAGAGGTATGTTCACCGTGAAAAGCACTCTTAAAGAAACTGACCATCCTTTTACATCTTGGGTCAGTCTTTTCATATGCGCTCCTAGTGGCATGTTGGTGCTCGTGCCATACTCGAAGAGTTCAGTGATCTGGGAACTACGCCTTGGTGTCAGAAGTGCGTGTAGATATGCACGTATGTGTGGATGAACGTGTGGCGCTGCTCTTTGTCTCTCCACACTCATGAATATACCAGAAGATTTTAACAAGCTGGGACGCCACCCTGGTATATTCAAAGCACTTAGTAAGCAGTGGTTGGGCATGGCGTCCAAGAAGACAGCAGTCCCATCGCATATATGATTTTAATCTGACTATGTGAAGACATCAGCTCTGCATCATTTCGTAGGCAAAAGGTCATACGTTATTTTGCCGGATTAGTGATGTCTTCTTGTCAGATACAAATGCAATAACCGACACATACTCTACGGTCACACTCTTAAGGTAAAAGGGTGCTAAAAGGGTGTGTGGTTCGTCCTTTTAGGGACCAATGAGCTGCCCCAACCATTAATCTCTTTAAGGACTAACAGTACCTGGTCTAACAGTTATTTCCCACAGACGAGCTCAAGGGACTAACATTTAGTCCCCACATTTACTCCTTAGTGAGTAACCGTTAGTCCCACAATTCACCTTAATGGACTAACATTTAGTCCTCACATTTGCACCTTATAGGGCAACTGTTAATCCGCACATCTGCACCATACCGGGCAACCGTTAGTCCTCACAGTTTCCCCTTGCCGGTCGAACGGTTGATCCACTCAAACACTCCAATCACATGAACTTTTTGTCCCCAGTTCAAACGATAACTTTTGTTTATTTTTCTCCAGGCCTAATACTTTTTAGCATGTTTTTCTGCGCAGCGAGCAACAAATTGTGCAGAAAAGAACACGGGAAAAAGTAGTTAGCCACCTATATGTAACTGCTTTCCCAGTCACAGCAACAACGAAACACAAAAGTGAGACATCGAAATCTTTTATTTTTCTACATACACATGAAGTTTCTCAATTCTTTTGTGTGAATTCATGGTGAAGTGTAGAAGACCAGTCTCATTGTCAAATTTTGTTTACTCCTTGGGGAGCTCCTCCGACGGAAGCGATCGATGACAGGTATTGCAGACGCCAGCGCACGACGCCTTCTGTCTTTTGTGTTTCCATGGCTGCACGTACGATAATATTGTAAAAATAGTTACACACGTGGCAGAATATGAAGATGCACGCATATAACAAGTACGTGCACATTAATATAAAAACAAGCGTTAAAATATGACACACAAATAACTTTACTATCTCGCACAGTCCTTCTGAAGCTGCTCTGACGAAAGAGATGAATGACAGGCATCGCAGACGCCAGCGCACACAGTCTTCAGCACGGTGTGTGTTCACGGCTGCACAATAAGTATGTAAAATATTGAGTCACACGTGACACAGGATAAATACAAATGCATATGGGAAATGCGTGCAAGGTGAAATAAAAACATACGTGAGATATGACATGCTAATAATTTCAGCGTGATGTCACACATCGTCAAAGGCTCATTTCGATCCCCGTATCGCGGCAGCTTAGGAGCGGCGGCTGCCGCCACAACTCCGCGAACCACCGTGCCGCTAACAAGTCGGCGAGTCCTAAGCGAGCGACGTCATTCAGCTCGAGCAAGCGAACGCGAGACCAAGCACGGCGCGCCCCATCACGGTGGTCTAGTGGCTTAGGTACTCGCCTGCTGACCCGCAGGGCGCGGGATCAAATGCCGACCGTGGCGGCTGCACTTCCGGTGGAGGCGGAAGTGTTGTAGTCCCGTGTGCTCAGATTTGGGTGCCCGTTAAAGAACCTCAGTTGGTAGAAATTTCCGGAGCCCTTCACTACGGCGTATTTCATAATCATACGGTGGTTTTGGAACGTTAAATTCAACAAATCATTCAACCAAACACGGCGCTGCATTCGGAGTGTCTGCTGCCAGCGATCTTCGAACAGGAGAGCGAGCGTACGCTTGGCCGCCACCACGAACAGCGTCGACCTGGTTTACAGCTAGCGCCGAAGAAATCGACGGTAATGCGGCCCTTTTCCACAAACTCGAGTGAGTGCAGCGCGCAAACGCGTGTCCGCCGCCGTGCCCAACGGACGGCACCGAGGTACTCACATCCTACTGACGGGAAAGCCAACTCTAATGGCGACCAATTTTCAGTGAGTTCCGACGCTAGCGAAAGCGCAGCCAGCCCGTGCTGGTGCACTTATACAGCGCGCGACATGCTACAACCAAGCTCTTTAAGAGAACCCGCAAGATGTTTTTGACGACTCACAACACAGCGATGAAGTCTCAGCCCAAGATCGTCAGCCGGAGCTCATCGCGGCGGCGAAGACAAGTGAGTACTGGATGAGCGAGCGTACAGGAGGCCGACGACAATGGCTGCCAATTTCCAGGTTGTCGCAAAGCACAGGTGAACTGAAGACGTCGAAGCTTACCTTCGCGATGCATTTCATGCGTGTGATATACAACACGACCGAGCCCGTTGCCCACAAGCGCGATCCGTATCGCACACGTGACAAGTAGAGGAGTATAAAGAATGATAACCTACTTGCTTAAGAATCCAGCGCTGATTTCTGCCTTGAGGCGAACTGAAGTATATATCCGATAGGCCTACTCTCTTCTCGGCCGCCATAATGGCCTTCCCAACTGTTGCTGTCGTGTGTTGGTCGTGACTATCTTGAAGCCAGAGATATACAGCGCGGCGTGGTGACGTGTGGAGACTTGCTCCAGACTTCGTGGGTGCAGGGAAACACAAAAGCAGCAGCCCACGCTCATCCAAGCGTACACTCAAGCACCCCGTCGTAATTCCTATATCATCGAATCCAGGCGGCCGTGATCGAGCACTCCGAGCGCGACGCAACGCGAACCGTCGCCAGCAAAATACGGGGAAACACTGAGTCAGCGAAGGAGGAGAAGGACAGTTAGTTACCTTGGCAACGCTTTTCGCGCTGCCTGCAATCCCCGGGCGGTTCATCCCTTTAGAGCGTGTTTGGAGACTAAGTGGTTTCGCGCGGCACGCTTCCCTTTTTGGTTGCTCCTCAACGGTCTATCTGTTCATCGCGCGTGCCTATTGGGCTCTGTTACTCCCTTTCGGGTAATTTTGTCTTAGAGTGTAGCAAAAGCCTGGAGACGGTAGCTAATTCCTATCTTTCTTATGATGATCTGCACAGCTTCACAGTGAAATGTCATACACCAGCTGATCGAAGGACATCAACGGGCTTTCGTAGAACAATTACAAGTGAGCCTGCCACATGAAACAAACCTAGAATCTTATCAAGAATTGCGAGATCTAAAACGGCATGTAGATGAAACCCTTCAGAGGTTCCCAAAGAGGAAATCACAGCCCAGTACCGAATCAAAAGCCCAGGAGTGAAGGTCGTTCCAACATCACATAGAAGAAACTGCATGCAGCAGCAATTACTAATCGCACATTGTGATCTTGGAACTGATTTATTGATATGCGGGATTGAATGTCTCTAAACTACCATATAATTATGAGAGACGCCGTAGTGGAGGACTTCAGAGATATTGATCACCCGGGGTTCTTTAACGTGCGCCCAAATGTGAGCACACAGGCCTACAACATTTCCGCCTCCCTCGGAAGTGCAGCCGCCATGCCGGGATTCAATCCCACGACCTGCGGGTCAGCAACCGAGTACCTTAGCCACTAGACCAACGCGGCGGGGCCTGATCTTGTAACTGCCATTCGAGGTTGCTATGCAGGATAAGCAGAGCCTCTCCGGGCAACGCCTCCCCTATTTCTTTCAATGTCAGTGCAAACCTGCGCCCCTCAAAGGGAGACGTCGGTCCACCTTAGTTCATGTAGTAGACGTGATGTGATGCTACATGATAAGTAGCACAGCTAATGACACACGTGCTTCCGAGCAAGTTGCCCCCGTTGACGCGATATACGTGTTTCTCACACAAATATCATACGCCTGGCAGATTTCTTTTGCACTCCTCGTTTGTGGCTCGAAGCAATGTCACTGCTGCATCATAGCGCAGCGCATGCAAATGCATTGCAGGGATGATTCACCATTGGTTGTCTGCATAGCTCCACGAATGGTTACATGCTGTCTCAAAACACCATATATTTTACAGAGCCTGCGTCACTGCCAATATTGTGAACACGAGGAATGCAAGACCCCATGCCACGGATCTCTACACAACTGAGGGAAAAAATGGGCCCTGTATGTGCATGTTGCACTGCAAATGTCGGCGAAAGTTGATAGTCTTGCGCCAGGAGAGAGTGAACAAAACCTTTATTTGACGATCTGCGCAAGAACATTGGTGAATGGTATTCTGAAAGCGCTGCGTTAGAGTGCCTCGAGCGTGCAGCGGAGGCGAACGAGCGCATCAAGTCCCGTCACACCTAAGACATGAGCGCTATCTGGCAGTTATTTTGGCAAACGAAGCGCGTGGGCCCTGCGCGCCCGTCTCATAGGTTATAAGGTGTAAAACGCAAGGCGGCGGGTAGGTGCCACAACCGTGTCGTCTTAGCAGAGTGTAGGAAACACTTGTCTCTTCGTGAGAGCGTTGCAGGGTCAGCGCGACGTTCTAAATGTTACGGTCCTTAGAATTACTTATGTATGTCTTTTACACATACATAATATTACCATATTGTTATGGTGCCTCAGAAATGCGCAATAATTGCTTTTTAATTAACGATCAGCCAAATATGGACACTGAATTTGGAGCAATATCGGTGGGCGCTGCGGATGGGGTCGCCCATACGGAGTATCACTTGGCCACTTTCGTGCCGTTTAGGGTACCGCTAAGGGCAGACAAACAGACAAATGTACAGACAGACAGACCAAAATTTTTTGCGTCGAAAGTCGCCAAGAAAGACCATCATGTTTAAAAATACTCCATACGATTTCCAGCATGAGGTAATGCATGACGGGTCCCCCCTCCGGACCGCAAGGCACACTCTAAAGCTAGGTGATGGACGAGAGCAGCATAGGGCTAAAGGACAGGGTAGTGAACAGCTGCCACAGGTGCTACTGGCTGACATAAATAAAATACAGGAGGCGTTGCTCGTATACGCGAGTTTGCTCCGAGCTCTCATTACGGCGGTAGTGACAAGAAGATAGTGCGGAGTGCGTGATAGCGACGTTAATTATAACGGCTACAAGAATACTCGTGGCGTGAATTGCATGTGGGGCATTCGCAGCGGTTACGAAAAAAATACACCGCGTGACAATACATTAGCGCTCCCACTCGAACAACATTTCAATAGTGCAGCGGCGTAAGCTTGGTTGATGCGCTATCTCTTTGCCGACTATACATCGCGGCTCCCACGAATGCCAACTATAAGAATTTTTTCAGGCCTACGCACTGCCACCATGACGTCACTCGTTTTGCCCAAGAGAGCGTGCGTACGGGAGGCTTCGGATCTATTACCACCATCGTCTCCTGTAAAAATTAAAGCGCTCGCGGCGAGTTTCGCATGCATAACAGTTTATTTTGCTTTTTAGGTAAATGTGCTTGAAAGCGTTTGGAAATGCACCTGTGAGCCATATCCTCCACAAAAAGGTCAATCATCGCGCGCAATCGAACGCGTGATCGATCTATTAAGGCAAAGTTTGGTGGACCAACAAAGTGACGAAATGAATAAGGTATATTTTATTTTTTATTTATTTACACACACGCACACATAAACGCACTATCAACAGCACGCACAGCAACTGTTTCTACTTATTTGCAAAGTTTCTGCTGTTTTATTTGTACGCTTTCGAAAATGTCTTCATAGACACGAAGATATGAAGAAGAGTGCGTGCTGCTGCCACAATTATGTTATACAACACAGTATCGTGGTAATTACCATCACAAGAGAAAACAATATCTTTCGTTTCATAGAAGTATCTAGTGACCAACACATAAAGCGGTGTTCTCTTTTTTGCTCTGGCCACTCTCACAGTGATCCGTTGTCGGTCATATAACTTAGGGTCTGAAAAAAAATGATAGCACTGGGTATATATTAAACCGCGTAGCCCTCGTAGGTGCTTATACTGCACTGTCAGTTATTGAATTGGTATACTTTTGGTAGTGGCTCCTAAATTTTCTAGTTTCAAGGACAGCTCACACACCTGAAAACCACTTAACAAAGCGCTTTACTCTGTCTACACACATTTAAATTATAGGGAAAGATATCTAAAGTGCTGGCAAGACTGGCGCAAAAGTATAATACCACAATAAAGTGGTAGGAACGCCGGCAAAAATATTACGCACAAATTTGATGCACTAATTAATGCAACAGCATTCTTTCTATTTTTCTCAACCAAGTGAAAATAAATAATACAAGTCCACGGGGTTAACCACTGATAGAAAACTGTTTACTGACGCTGAAGGAAAAGCGCCTGTTATGAATACGTTAGCCACGCACGTTTCTTAATTTAATTTCAAGGCTTACGCCAACGAGTCTAAAGCACACATGACACCTTTTGTTTTAGAGCAAGAACGGAATATGTTGGAGATGGGGTCGTTGAAACGACCTATAAATACGTAGTAAAGACACACGTACCTTCGTGTCATCAAGAAAACGAATGTCGATGTCAACTTTATGAACGACATGCTACTTCGGTTCATGTGCCTCGACAATTTATCACGCAGCATCGCCTAACTGTTCGTACTTGCAGCCGTACAAATGTAGAATTTCCCGTGCACAAAACGCTTCTAATATCCCCGCTTCAGTTCACGGACACAGAAAAAGGCGCTCTTCTCGAGTCGCTAACAACCAGACCAGCACGCCACAAAAATGTTCGTCGGGCTTGGCAATAAATGTCTGTCGAGCTGCGAGAGTGAGCTTAGGTGCGTCTTTGCAGCGAAAACGCTCGTCTAAAAGGAGTGACGTAAGAGCCCGTCGCTGACACAGTTAGCAGGCCTGAAATTTTTCAAGTGGCACAGCTCCCACAGGCTTAATCGTGGCCGTTTGTGCTCTTTCAGGCAGGTTCTTTGATTGATTGATATGTGGGGTTTAACGTCCCAAAACCACTATATGATTATGAGAGACGCCGTAGTGGAGGGCTCCGGAAATTTCGACCACCTGGGGTTCTTTAACGTGCACCCAAATCTGAGCACACGGGCCTACAACATTTCCGCCTCCATCGGAAATGCAGCCGCCGCAGCCGGTATTCGAACCCGCGCCCTGCGGGTCAGCAGCCGAGTACCTTAGCCACTAGACCACCGCGGCGGGGCAGGCAGGTTCTTTTGTTACACCTGCAGCATGAAAATTTCCACTCTCAAAGGCAGCAAGGGTGCACACGCAGCACTCTTGTGCGCTCGTTTCACGGCCACAAAATTACTCTGAACAGAATAGGCTGTCACCATGTCCACGCGCATCATGGCTGGTAGTGAATACGTCATGAGCACGGTGAAATTGAATGCGAGACATCGTAGCCACATGGTTATATACTTTTTACTACTTCGTGTGCGCGTGCATAGACAGCGCGATAAAGCTGATCGAAGAATCGTGCCGCTCGCTGGTGTTGCAGCGTGAACACTGCGCCTCGGCAACACTAAACTTCGTCGGCAGACATCATCTTCGCCGTGGATGTCTGTAAATAAAACTGATTGACGCAGAAACTCGAGTGCAAACTCCTTTATTCTGAGAAGGCCCCAGTTCAACTCGTACCTACAATTGTGGTGCTTTGACTCTCAATCGTTTCATGCGAAGAATGCTGAGTAGCAGCTTTTTCTCATAGGGTACTTGCAAGCTTTGTGTCCGACTTACCATTAAGTTCTTCGGCAGCATTGGAGACGCCTGCATTCGCGACTCTCGCATCACAATCCGGAGAAAGCTCTCGCGGCCTTTTTAGAGATGGGCGCTTTGTTGCACGTGAACGCTGTTTTCGTTTGGAGAATTGTAAGAACGCAAACCTTCAAAAATCCTTGGTACGGCATCTTCCACCAGTCTTGGTTGTTCTCGGCGCCACAAAACAATGTCTTCCTTACCTGTGCACACATCCGCTCATACAATGTCACGGGCGTCGAAATGTTTTTCACACATGCAAGCGTTCTATGAGCTCAACGAAAATCCGGCAGTCTGTGGTCCAGGATCGCACATTTCCAGCTGTCGCGTTGTTCTGTGTTGGCTGGGAAACAGAACAGGGAAACTTTTTCGATGGTGCCCTTGTATCCAGAGCAACAGCCCAGCACGCAGCAGGTGTTTGGCATCACTGTCCACGCGATACGACCCAGAAAAGCAAAAAATGAGAGTGATCCACACGACCACCACCACTCCGCGCCAGCACTCCGCTAATGGCGGCCAGCGAAGCGGCCGGGATTGCCACTCACAAGAGTTAACATCCTTCAGATACTCGGCATGTATGTACATTCAGAAAAAAACGAGCGACAAAGTAGCCCTTGTTAAGCTGTGTGCTGTAGAAAGCCTGACAAGACTCATTAGAAGAATCTCCAGAGGAAATAACAGCATGACACAAGCACTGATACTGAGCCTGCTTACGTACGCTCTCCCTTACCAGAAATCCCGGAAAACCGTGCATGGACAAGCCGACATATCAATCCGACTTGCGAATAAAGCAGCCCTTGAACTACCTGCCAGTACAAGCACACAAAACCTACCAGAACTGAAGCTGCCTAATAATTTCAAGTAGTTGGCCGCCACCACACTCATCATCCAGAGAAACGACTCTGTGGCAAATTTTTCATTACAATGACTCAGATTTCGAATCTCGCCGTAATATTTCTCAGACGCCAAAGACCAACTTTGACAAAACATCATTTCACAACTTGTCGTTCAAAACTTGTGAACTTTCACAAGTTGTGCTTTCACAAATTGTAATTACATGTTAACACAATGTCAATGTTGCTTTTTAGTTGCTGTGTTTCACTATTTCCCGCATGGTCATCATTCTGATCATTGGCAACAGAAGTAATTTTTCACTGCTATTTTGTTGCATGGATCAATGAAAAAGATAGAAGAAAGTATTGTTTGATTTAATGTAAAGAAATTTAATGAAAAAAAAGGAAGAGACAGAAAGAACGAGAAAGAAAGAAGGAAAGTACTAAAGAAATAGAGTGGGTCAGGCAAGCATTCGAAGCACTTCGCTTGCCAAATATAGCCATAGGGGAAATATTCCTAATTTTTAAGGTAACGAGAAAATCCCCACTCAAGATTACAGCTTTCATTACACTGGCTCAGATACAGTACTGTTGCTCGTAATAAAATGCGTTGTGGTTATGAATAATTGCCGCTGATGATCACTTGTAAGCTGTTTCCAGTCTAAGAGGAGTGTCAGGTGCAGGGACGCTTCAAAATGCCAAAGTGTAGTGTATCGTCGAGTGGCTTGGTTCCTAACCAATGTTTGAATCATTAGTTCACATCTTTTTGACAAATATATTGCGTAGAAAAAGTCAAACGAGAAATCATTAGGGTTTAGTGCATGTACCTCATTTATTAGTGCTGGAACAACCATCAGTTCCAAGTCATAATTGTAGAGGATCGCTGAGATAGACTTCAGCATGATGAAATGAACTACTAGGTCGAGGTTTCAGAAGCACATCTCGGCCTTATCTTTACTCTATGTGGTGCAGTAGTGGCACGAAGTGGTACAATAAGGGAGCCACCAAAACATAACCATTCAGACGCATACGGTAGCATAACAAAGGGCTCAAAATACTCGAAACGCAGCTTGGAACGATGACACTTCATCTACGTGGCACTGATTTTCCATCAATAAAGGTATAGGCGTGAAGAGGGCACAAGAAAAGAAATCAGAGCAGAGCAAACATTGGCGACTGCATTGTTCTGATCTCTTCTCTTGTGATCGCGTTTGCTGGACAACTTTTTTTATCGTGAAGTTGCTGCTCTCCAACTGTCTTCTTGTGTTTGTTGGGCTCATAATGTACGACTAAAATCGCTTGAGATTGTCATCGGCAAACCTTAAAATTTTCTCGACAGTGCTCTTCAAATTATAAATTGCAATGTATAAGAATCTGATAACCAAATAGATAGTAAGTGTTACAATTTTAATTTTTACACTCATTCACAATCGTAGTCATGCACACGTCTTTACGGCACCTTCACTTGATGTTTTGAAACTAGAAAAACAAGTCACAGATTTCTTTATGCATGCGCCAAAGATGACTGACAAAAGAAAACGTTTTTTTTTTCTTTAACGCCAGGTGGTATAAATTTCTGAATTATCTACTACGGCATCTAACATCATATGGCAAATTTGGGACGTAAAATTCCACATATCATTGAATCAATTATTCAAATTTCACATTAGTCGTGCTGATGCCCATGGTTCCTTTTGAAGTTTCACGAGACATGTAAGATTTTCGCCTTAACAGCGAAATATGTTACGTTAAGGCAGCAGTCTATTGTAAACACTCTAAAATAACTGCTTACAACCTCGTATAGACAGCTGCTTAATGTTTCGTGAGCAACGATGTAATGGTAATAGTTATTACACGGCACATCGTCGTTTCTGTTTTACTGCGATGGCAGAGGCATTGCCAACTTCGAAATACAACACGAGTGTACGCAACAGCACTGCCAAGAATTTAAAAACCAATTTGCGCCAAAGTTGTTATGTCTAAGCTCAAAAGTTCTTGATTCTAGGGAGTACTCTTCCATAGAAAACTGTCTTGACCTTGCGTAACTCTGCGCTCCCCGCATGCGGCATAAATGATGGAAGCATCGACGAAGAGAACTGAGTACAAAATCGATTCAACCAGTGACAAGACTGAGAAGTCGATTGTTCGTTCGTACTGTCTGCAGCCGACGCATTAGTGGTTCATTGACTTTTTGCAATCGAGTGCAAACGTGACACATATGGGGTGCAGTGCCGAGATAATAGAAACAACCCATTTCCTACATCACGGGGGGAAAAGGCGTCGTCTCTGACGCATATTGATCCTGAACCTGAAGATGTTTTCTTCGAGCGAAGGAAATCAACGTTTTGACGTTCGTCTATTAGTGAGTGCCGAAGCCGAGAAATTTTACGCGAAGCGGTCATTGTGAAATTTCATCACATAGAATAATATAATTTAGGAGCGCAGCTCTTTAATGAATGCGCCGAGTCGCGAACAATAAATTTTGATCATGATTTACCGGTACGAGTTCGTTTAATCCTCTTACCCTTCAGCTTTGATCTTAAAACGCTTGCGCCGATTAGTCTGGTGTGGAGTACAAATACCACCTCTCTCCCATGTATGATTGTATATAAGTATATATGCTATTTTTTTTATTTGTACCAATCACGTGGAAAGGGATAGCCGTTGCCAAGTAACGGTGACAAAAACTCCTTAGTTTGTTTTCTATTTCAATAAAAAAAACCGTGATGCGCAATTCAGTTAGGCAACTGTAACACCGTAACTCCCAGCAACGACTAGTCATGGTTCTGAAATCGCATAACAATACATAACAACTGGCCACGGCACTCAAAAACAGTCCCATAAAAATGATATAACATCATGTAAATAGTAACCTGACTAGCAATTTACCATCCCGAGGCTTCTCGCTTGCCTGAATATTCTTTAGCGTTTCTTGACAGGACTGAAATGACGAAGCATCGCGCGATGAAGAGTGACGAGACATCTCACCATTATAACCCAGGTTGCAGCTATTTATATCGCGAAGATCATACAACATTACAATTCATGACTTGACACGTCTAGCTAGATGAAGTCATTCTTAGTACTATGTACCACTTGCATAAACTTAGTGCCGCTAGCAACAGCATGGAATTACTAGCAAGACTTGTATATATAGCTCGAACATTAAGTCTGTTGTTGATTTCAGCTTCTGGCTACTTGTCTAAAAAACAAGACTTGGTTACTATACATTTAGAGTTATTATTGAGACCAAGCTGCTACAGTTGACCATGGAAGCAAGCACAAACGCTACCAGCACACTCGCATCAATCTGGGAACAAGCGTATGGTAAGGCAGACGAGAAAAGTGAGAAGTCAGATAACGAGAGAGGTTTCATCTAGCAGAAAGTATTCCATTTAGCAAAAGGACACGAAGGAAGATTCCATCTAGCAGAAAGAAAGGAAGAACGACAGCTACATAAAAGGCCATAAAACAACTACAACTAAAGAAACCATAGTAATAAAATGAAAATGAGTGTAGGTATATTCGTTTTATGCATGACTAAAGGCAATCCCAGCAAACTTGAACGGAGATTTCCTCCGAAAAAAAAGGTGGAGGGGCGGTGGGAAGAGGAAATTTCGTTAACAAATCGACTCGTAGTGCCAAAGTTATCTTTCGGTGTTGGAGCAAGCAGGCTTAGGGAAAATCCGGTACGGCAGAACAAAAATAACGGATAATGACAGATACGACACCTAGCATTTTACGCGTACTGGAAAGAATCACGAGAATATATTCCGTAACCTTTCGCATTTACGCACTTTTGCAACACCCACCCCATTCGACACCTTCTCGTGTAGGTCTTCATCAACATTTTATTCTCTTTTTCTGAAAAAAAAAACGAAGACATAACATGTTCCATTGAAGCGTACGCGGGAAAGCTTCTTTGAGACTTAGTTGGCTCTCCTAAATTGTTGGAAGCTAGGCTGCCTCAACTTACAGTCTTTTCGAAGGAAAAAAAACCGTTGCCTAGCACCACGTTCGAAACTCGTAAGAGGCCTCCCGTTTTTACCAAGATCTAGCAGTGCGTTTCACGTTACTTTCCCACAGTGTGCCACAACACGAGATCCGTCTAATAGGTTTGCGCTCGCGTCGATCGAACGGCTGCACCGTCTTTGTGTAATGGCGTCGGCTCGCAAACATTTTTTCGCTTACAACGAGCGGAAAGGCTTAATCTGAGGGACGTGCTTCCGCAGACTTGTCTCTAATTGGCTTCCTGAATTCCTGGTTTCCGGTATGTCTGTGTTCGGGAGCCTGACGTTGATGGTAATTTATTTTTGTTCCTTCATAGCTTTCTCATGATGTTTTAAGGTTTCCTGCAACCCTGCTTATTCCTGAGCAGAAAATGCTGCCCATTGGCCGTCTTGACTCCTAAGAGTACGACCACAGATTGCAGAATTGATAAGGCTTCCAACTTAGAAATTGTTCTAAGTGCACTAGAAACACTTCACTGTACTCTCGGTGAATGTTAAACTGAGTGACGACACAATAAACCCAATGTCTGCAACCATTTACTAATTTTAACATTGTGAGCTGTATAGTCACCACGGACAACGCGGTATGGCGCGACGCGCTCACTCGCGATCGTGAAGGTTACTCTCACGTTCGAACAAAAAATACCAGGCCTGTGTGGCGCAAGCTGCGCACTCATAGCTAAGTGAGGAAAAGCAGTCCTTTTAGAAGTTCTTGTAAAGCGTTTTGGGATGACTACTGGAAGTGCTCTATCAAAGTACCCATTAGGACTGAAATCGCCACAATTTTTGTAAAGTAGGAAGAAACCTACCATGTCATTTAACCTTATTCTACGAAAACGAGATACCCGGTACGCTAAGACATAATGCGCCCGTGGGTGCTGTGGTTGATGGTGGTACGAAAATTGTTGCTCAGCTTTTTTTTTTAATCAGCAGGGACCTTTCAACGATGTCATCGTTTAGCGATTCGCATTTTGTGACACCTACATGCTCTAACGGAATACCTTGCCCGACACCTGTGTAACGTCTTCTTGAGGAAAAATCTCAAGCTCCAGTGTTATTCTGGGGTAGTACACATTTCAGTACGCATTTCGCATGATGGTGGTTAGAGACACTGGTGCTAGTGGACAACAGACAAGAATCGGCTGTTCTTTGGTAGTGATAACAGCTTTCGCTGTAATAAAAAGAAACGAAAGAAAAGGAAGTGTTTGAAGTCACGATGTTCACTGATGAACATGAATGGTTATCTCTGTGCCCACTGATTATTATTTTACATTTTGGACTCACATATTCAGTAGTTTGCCCACTACGCCATACTTCTTCCACTCGCGTATCAGCGAATGGAACGAAAGGCAACACACGAATTCACACTGCTGTTCCCATCGTAGTGTTCATTGATCCCCACCCTATATACAGCTGCTCCTATATCAGCATTCTTGCACTCGCTCAGAGCATCGCTGGATGCTACAGTATCACGACGTGAAAAGTGAAGACTTAATGGCTTCTTTGCTGGAGCTGGCTCCCTCAGTCTCACCAGAGATGGCATGTCAGCCGAGCAATCTGCGCATGTGCTGCCGCGCAACTGACAGGGTGAATCTAATCATCGATTATATATAGCCTGTCTACAGGCTACGATATCTCAAAGAAACGCGAAACTGGCTTCTGAAAGCAGAAACTAGGGGACGGTCAGAAAGGCACGTTTAAGAGAAGCTTACGCAGTATGCAACCAGGCCATGATCGAATGTACTGCAGCCGCAGCTTCTGTCCATGCTATTTGTGAAATCAGGCAAAACATACCTTTCGCTCGTGGCAACTTGGCTTACAAGAACTTGACCACAGCCATTTCATAAAAAAATAATGGGCCTTCTGTAATTTAATAATCAGCTTCTGCTGCAGTATTTACACCTGTTATCCCCACTCTAAACTTCAGCCAAATTGCTGTCTCATTCTAACGACAATGTGTTCCGACCAGTGCGTGGTGCCGGTCCCCTCTCCCGAAACAATAAACAGAGAGAGACTCTACACAATACAAAAAAGCAGTATGAAGTGAACATATGGGCTAATAAGCTCTTGCATCTCCCTGTCGTTTTCTGCGTATCTCCAAGAGCTCAGACAGAGATCTTGCATGCAGGAAAAAATGTGCGTGCATGTGCACCGTGTAGCGGTTAGACAGCCGTGGCTCTATTGGAGCGCTATGTGCAGATCCGATAGGGAGCTAATGCGGCATCTGGGTCGACACCGGTCTTGCTATGCCGGATGGTGTTTTGTACCAGGAGCTGGCGGTAGCTCTCCGTATTATAAGCGCCTTTCATTAGCGCACCCGACAGGCTGATTGTCTGAAACGCTGCTTATTAACCTGCTCACTCTCCCTTCTACCAATGGAGTGCTTGTTCTGCTAGCCACTTCCTTTCTGCGTCCCACCACACCCTCCTCTACACTGCACTACCTTCCTTTCTGACAGTCTGAGATTAGATGAATAGGTGGGATGCGATAGCACGCTTTTGTAAGCTGTATAGGATGGTTACATTGTGGGACTGCTGCTTAGTCTTTCTGCTGCGTCTCGCAGTCGTCTCTATCGAAATGAACTGTCTGTGTGTACATTAAAACTGCTACCGATCTGCGTAATTTTACGAGAATTGAAGCGTCGAACAAGCGAGATTTCAAATGTTGTTCTGTGCGCGTTGCGGGCTTAAGCTTGTGCTTCCGTGTCACCCAGTTCTAGTGAGCTTTCGCATTACGAGTACAATAAGAACAGCTATTTGTACTTAATTGGTTATGAGTGGGCTTAGAGATTTCCTTTCAGTCACTACAGCTACTAAAAGGTTCATATAAACATGGATGGATGTTTACTCTAAAAAGTGTGGTGTTTTTATACACAATTGTGTGAAATGCATTCGCCTGGGAGCCATCTAGCCGATAATATATGCACTACACCATATAGATCCCAATATGTCTATACGTATCACCATCGACACCTTTTGTGGCGGAAAATGCTCAGTGGTTTATACACAACGAAGAAATAAAGTATAAAATAGTCACAGTTAGCCGCAAGAGAAAAGCAATGAGTATGACCGCAACAAATGAATATGTTGTTCAAAGTTAACTTTGAACAACATATTCACATAAACCACAAAAATTTGGCATAAGGTATTGCGGCTACTCCAGAGGGCGAAGTGGTTTTTGTGTGATTTCTTGCTTTAACGCAAAATACGTGCAGAGAGCCCCACGTGTAGAAGGATATGAGTGCTGTTTATTGGGCGACTTCGAAGTCTCTTTGAAAAGGCAAGTGCCAATAGACACGGATGAAAGGAAGACACAGTGACACACAGACGAAAGCGCTTTCGCCTGTGTGTCAGTCTGCCTTGCTTTAGTTTGTGCTCCCTAGCGCTACCTTTCCAAGTTCCAACGTTATAAGCCCTATTCTGATCACAGCCGGGATAGCACGTGCGCATGACCCTTGTCCACGTACTCTTGGCCGATGTTCTCTTTTGCTGCTCAAGCGAACAGTACTTCCCTCTCCCTACACACGGCGCCCAAACATCCTGCTTCACCCGACCAATGCGTTTCATTTCTGCTTGAGCAGCACACGTCTGGACCTTTAGCAATGTCTCACTCAACTAGAACTTACAACTGACCCGACAATTCTACCGATCTAAGCCTTTACACGGAACATCACGGAAGTGCGACAGGCGCCTCGCGTGTCATTATAATTTCTATCGAAACAAAAATGACTGGCCTTATGAAGTTCAGCGGGGTATTTTGCACATGGTCCATAGCTCAAAAGAAACTCCTTCACGAGTTTTACTTCGAACGTGGTAGTCTCACAAAAGGCTATGGCGCTTGTGGATTTGAGCATTTGCGTGTAATCGAAATTTACATTCAAGTTCTCTTCGTGTCGCAGCACTAGAAGCGTAAACTAAAAGCACAATCACTACCTTTTTCGAAGCATTCTGTCTCTTTACTTTTTTGTCCTTTCTTTGCCTGGTGTGTAGATTCTTTTGAGATGCGATTGAATACATTTGCTCAATTTTTTTTCTATAGTATACCTTACCTGCCCCTTTCTTGGTCATACGGTAAACGCGATCAAAATATAGGCATGAAAGAGCATTTTTGCTTTTATTTTAAGCAAGCTGCAGCCAATTATGAAGGGTGAAAAAAGGATTAACTTTTGCAGATGTTGATAAAATTCACACGAGGGTCACGCTGTACCAAAATTCTTGGCCTTTCAGGACTACGTCTAAGAGGCACCACCGTGGCACCACGTCCGCATTACAATTACCGCGATTGCAGGCTAATGCACTATTTTTTTCCTTTTTGCTTGGTGAAGCGATAGGTTTGTTTAATTGCAACAGCAATTATATAGACACTCTCCGCTGAATTTCACCGCCGGCGTCGGTGTCGATGTCATGCACTGTATATGTATACGTATCTGTTTATATGAAAACGCAAGAAAGAAGAAAATTCAGAAAACAAGACTGCGGCACGCAGAATCGAACATGAGAACTCCACGTCTTGAATGCGAGGCGTTAACCACTGAGCCACCGAGAGGTACCTCCATCTACGTTCAAACGGCAAGCTCTTTTACCTACCACTTACCGCTGTTGGCGGGCATCGGGGGGGGGGGGGGGGGGGGACTATCGTGTTTTCAGCATTATCAGCAAGATGGCGCAAAGAGCGCGCGGCAGCTTTCATCTCTCACACATTCGTTGGCCCACGGAAGGAAGGGGAGTGGACAATCTATTGAGTGCCTTTATCTCCCAGTTGAGAGGATCATACGTCTTGATTGGCGGTGGGCTTGACTGTAATGATTATGTTGTAGTTACAGGGCGCACAAAGGTCACTGAAATCGTTGCGCAGCCTCCGTTTGCGAAAAGGGCGTGCTTTCATACACGGAGAAGTAACAACTGAGACAATTGTTCGCGTACATCTCTACCTGTTAGTACTGTAGCGGACGATGACGCCGGTGATCGCGATAATTTTATTTGTGTGCGCATACCAATTCGTATGTCAAGGCGCACGGCGCAGACGCGGCCAACATGCCTCACGTTATCTCCGGAGTGCCGCGGAAGATACGCAGCCACGCCCCTTTTGGTTGTCGCTTTCGAAGCCTGTTTTTCTTGGAAAATTAACAAGTCTTGTCCGAAATTCAAGGCGTGTAGGTGCCTTCTTTTCGCGCCTCCGTGGGGCGAGTACGCTACAAAGTGGTGACCTAGACGTTTGGAAAAACAGCAACCATGTCAGACGAGGAAGGCACTTTAAGCTCACCCACAACCAACGCCTCGAAGTTAAAGCTTCCTCATTTCTGGCCCATTTCTGGGTGTGGTTTAGCCAAATCAAGGCCCGCTTCGAGCTTCGACCCATCACATCGCAGTAGTCGAAATACCTGCACGTCGTTTCAGCACTGCCACCTGACATCGCGGACACCGTAGACGATGTTCTTGCCTCCTCTCCATTGGAGAAGCCCTACGACGAACTAAAAAGCACCATCCTGAAACATGTATAGGTGTCCGAACCGAGCAGGCTGCAACAACTCCCGTCTCATGAAGAGCTCGGTGACCAGTGTCCCTCCCAACTACTCCATCGATTGCGTCAGCTGCTGGTCCAACAAGCGTCAGAGGAGCGTCAACATCCATTGTTTCGTGAGTTGTTTTTGCAGAGACTGCCACAGTCAACACGGATGATACTCGATGGCTCGGATAACGTGACTCTCGAACGTCTGCCCCAACTCGCCGACCGCATCACCGAATGCACTGAGCCACCAAAAATGTCTATTGCTGAAACGGGAAGGCCCGAACATGCAGACCGGTTAGGTCGCTTAGAGGACAGAGTTGACCGACTGGCTGCAGCAGTTGAAAACTTCGCCCTGTCCAACAAACACCGGCCTGTACGTCATCATTCGCCGTCCCGTGCTCGAAGCCCGCAGCACCGTGGACACTCAAGCGAGGCAGAGCAGAACATCTGTTGGTACCACCGTCGTTTTAGAGAGCAAGCCACTCGCTGCACCCATTCATGCTCGTGGACGGGAAACGCACCGGCCAGTCGCTAACGGCGGAAAGCGACACGGGCCATCGTTCAAGCCGCCTCTTCTTCGTTGTCGACTGCATCACCGGCACACGCCTCCTTGTCGATTCCAGAGTGGAGCCATCTATCCAACCAGCAGCAGCTCAACATCGCCGGGGCGGCAAGTCAATTTCGAGCCTAATTGCAGTCAATAATACTGCTATTGCATCATAAGGAGTCCAGTCAATGACGATAGACATCGGACTCAGGCATACATATCGATGGCTCTTCGTTGTGGCCGACGTCAGAATTGCCATCCTGGGAGCGAACTTTCTGAGCCACTTCAATCTTGACGTTAGCATTCGCGATCGTCGTCTCAAGGATAACGTCACTTCGCTCGCTGTTATCGGACTGAAGTCTGACCTGTCTTCATGCGGCATTTGCACTTTCAACCCAGAGTCAAACTTTCAAAAGATTTTGGCTGAATTCCCTGAAATCATCAGACCTCGGAACACTGAACTGCCAATTAAACACAAGGTGACGCATCACATTGTCACCACCAGACCGCCCGTCACCGCTAGACCTAAGAGACTCGCTGGACAAAGACACGAAGTCGCCCGCCGTGAGTTCGACCACATGCTCCAACTCTGCATTATTCGACCCTCTTCCAGCAACTGGTCTTCCGCGCTGCACATGGTGCCAAAACAAGAGTCTGGTGACTGGTGGCCTTGTGGTGATTATCGGGCACTCAATGCTATGACAACGGCAGATCAATATCCTCTCCCTCACATCCATGATTTCAGCGCTCGCCTCGCGGGAAGGGCTATCTTCACTAAGCTGGATCTGATGACTGCTTATCACCAGATTCCAGTAGAACCAAGCGACATCCCAAAGACGGCCTTGACAACGCCTTTTGGCCTCTTTGAATTTGTTCGTATGCTGTACGAACGGAAAAACGCGGCACAAACTTTTCAGAGTTTCATAAATAGGGTCACTCGCAGACTGCTCTTTGTTTTGTCTACTTAGACAACATTTTGGTCGCCAGCAAAACGCCGGAGGAGCATGAAATTTGCCTGCGCCTCTTCTTCAAGCGTCTAGACGAGCACGGTCTGGTTTTGAAGCCCTAAAAAGTGCATCTTTGGTGATGAAGCACTAGATTTCCTAGGTCATCGAATCAGCCCGCAAGGCATCTTGCCGCTCGAATCACGGGTGCAAGCAGTCAGGGAATTCCCCACCTACCTCTTTCCACAAGTTGCGCAAGTTTCTTGGGCTAATCAACTTCCATAGGCGCTTCATCTCATCCTGTGCACACATTCTACAGCCGCTAACTGACTTGTTGCGCCGGGACGGCAAGAAAATGCCCGAGTTTCACCAGTCAGCGGAGCACGAAAAAGCCTTCCAGGACGCGAAAACTCAGCTTGCCTCCGCAACACTTCTGATGCACCCGCTTTCCGACGCGCCAACGCGGCTCATGGTTGATGCTTCAACGACGGCAGTGGGAGCAGTGTTGCAACAATACGACGACAAGGACTGGAAACCAATAGGTTTCTTTTCTAAACGTCTGAAACAGGCAGAAGTGCGCTACAGCACCTTTGGAACAGAGATGCTGGCCATTTATTCCTCAGTAAAGCATTTCCGTTTCTTCCTAGAAGGCCGCATTTTCCACATTTTAACGGACCACAAGTTGCTGACGTATGCGTTCAAGAGCAACAGTTCCTCATATTCGGAAAGAGAACGGCGCCAACTTTCTTTCATTTACGAATTTTCTATGGACATTCACCGCAAAAACAAAGCTGCCGACGCACTCTCCCGTATCGACCCCGTTTCAGCGTCCGTCGACTTTGAGACAATAGCCGCCGCCCAGCGGGAAGACCCAGAGCTAACCGAGATGATGCAGAATCCACTTTCACTGGTGCTCGAAGAGATCCCGCTACCATACACAACGACTATGGTCACATGCGACACATAGCAGAAATCTGCAATACCCTTCGTCCCCGTCCAGTTTGGGCGTGCAGTGTTTGACAGCCTTCACGACCTCAGCCACCCAGGAATCTGCGCGACGCAGAGACTCGTCACTGACCGCTTTGTGTGGCCCGGAATTAACGCCGACGTTCGACGCTGGGCGCAGACGTGCCGAACATGTCAAGCAGTCAAGGTGACTCGTCACACGCGCACACAGCACTCCAAGCATTTGGGCCACCAGAGTGTCATTTCGACCACGTGAACTTGGACTTCGACTTGGTGGGACCTCTTCCTCCTTCCCAGGGTTACAGATACCTGCTCACTTGTGTCGACCGCTACTCACGGTGGCCCGAGACAACGCCGATTCTGGACATCGCAGCCGGGACCGTCGCACACGCGTTTGTGGCCACATGGGTTTCACGCTATATGGCTGCCCAATGCGCATAACGACCGATCGTAGACGACAATTCCAGGGCAATCTATTCTCTGCGCTGGCAAGGCTTCTGGAAACAGAGCTCCAGTACACCACGGCTTACCACCCAGTGATCAATGTAATGGTGGAGAGACTACACCGTCAACTGAAGGCATCTTTAACGGCCAAATTGGATAGAGAGCACTGGGTGGAGAAGCTCCCTCTCGTTCTTCTGGGCCTGCGTACGGCGATAAAAGAAGACCTTGGATTCTATGCTGCAGAAATGCTGTACGGCTCTACAATCTGACTACCGGGAGAATTCTTCGGTGAGAAAACAAGCGCTACGCCGACGCCTTCAGAACATATAAAAAGGCTACATTCCTGGTTGGAGCACCAGCAACCCAGCGCGCCACGCGTCAGCCGCAACCAAAGAGTGTTTTCTTTCCAAGACATGAATGAGGCAACCCATGTGTTCGTGCGACGTGACACAGTGAAAGCGCCGTTGACTCCAGCGTACGACAGGCCCTTCCGTGTGCTTTGGCGGTCGCACAAAACTGTGACCATTCGTGTTCGCGACAGAGAGGACGTCATTTCTCTCAATCGCGTGAAACCGGCTCACCTCATGGACTAACTCGCACATTTGCTCGTTTTTTTCCAGGCTCCACGGTCTAGGGGGGGACCCCTTGTAGCGGTCGATGACGCCAGTGATCGCGATAATTTTATTTGTGTGCGCATACCAATTCGTATGCCGAGGCGCACGGAGCAGACGCGGCCAACATGCCTCACGTTATCTCCGGAGGGCCGCGGAAGATACGCAGCTACGCCCCTTTTGGTTGTTGCTTTCGAAGCCTATTTTTCTTGGAAAATAAACTAGTCTTGTCCCAAACTTCAAGTAGTATAGGTGTCTTCTTTTTGCGCCTCCGTGGGCCGTGTACGCTACAGTACGTTTCATGCGTCATTTGTGCGTGAGAAACGCGGGGCACGTTTCGATCTGCTTGTCATTCTGCGCATGACTTTACAATTCGTTGCTATTGCGTTTATTGGTACGCCTTTGCGGCAAAGCTGTGACTTTTTGATCTTAAAATTATAGGTTTTTTGAGGAATGGCTGCAAGCCGTTGCTCTTCGCTTTTGTTCGGTATTAGTGTCGCTTTTTTTACCTGGTGAAAGATGGTGCTTAGAAAAACCGGATTAAGGATACTTTGAAACGAGCGTCTTGAGAGAGTGGTTACTCTCGCGAAATGACTCGTCAGTGATGGATGTTAGATCACTTTTCTGATTATCAATCTCTTTGAGCAATAACAATACTGAAAGGCAAGAGGCAGAGTGTCTCTGTTCTGGATTAAGGGAAATGAGCACAGAAATTATCACGGGGATCAACTTGTTCCGTGGTTGCTCGCATTACTCTGTTGCGATCTATGTAACGGTGGCATAGGTGGTGACACGAACACTATTAGAGCCTTTAGTGGCGGGAAAAGATATGAGTAACAAAAAATGTATAGAAAAAGGCGGGGTAATCGAAAGAATAGCTTTACGCATCTGTTTGTAACGAATCACTCCACATGTGATACGTATGGGCTGGGGTACAACCAGACTTTTTTTTTTAACAAGAAAAGCTTACGACCTGTTCAGACTTTGCTGATAGAGTCATGCTGCGTGAAAACCCAGGCGGTGGCCTCACCCAGAATTGCGGCTGTCAAGGGTGCACCAGCCACATGAGTGCGCATACGCTTTTGAATAAACCAAAATAACTTGCACACCCTCAGACTGTGAGAAGAAATTCAGAAAATTATTAAAATGGCTGAGAGTCTAGTTTGTTCTTGTTCACGCATACACTAAATATAGGCACGATGCACAAATCCGAAATCGAACCAGGGACTTTTGTACACATATTTCAGAGACATCTGTAGGACACTCCCTCTCATAAATGTTGCTCTTCAATACACATCGCACTCACTTTAAAATATATTAGCTGGCGCTCTTCTATCTATCTATCTATCTATCTATCTATCTATCTATCTATCTATCTATTTATCTATCTCCTTCGCATAACTTTCATCTGGTCAATCTGCATAAATGTTCATAAGATAAGGCGCAGAGACTTGTCATCAACTGTGACATGCATAAGCAATGGGATTGTGTTCTACACGTATCTCGTTCTGTGCAAAGCGTATTTCTGGAGTTCGCGGCATATATCAAACTATCTTCTTTCATACAAAATGCTGATTTTTGTGACAGATGAATATAGATAGCAGAAAACCAAACACGGAGCAGGTTTCGAGCATACCTAACCTGACTCGAAGGCGCAGAGTGATATAAATAAAGCCTAAAACCAAACTCGCTCCTTCTGGCTATATTACTTCATCCTATACTACGCGGTTTTTTTTCTTCTATCGCTTTACGCATGTGTGTTTTGTTCACGCTGAATTATCTCAGTGAAACTGGCAGGGCGTAGGACTGCTACATCTCTTTTCGTATGAGTGTTCCTGTGCAATAGAGAACTGTGGTAACTCGTACTCACGGTTTTCAGCTGCTGAGCCAAACATCATGCGTTTGGTCCCGCTCGCAAGAGCTATTATTCGATGAAAGTAAAATGTTAGAAGTCTATGTATTTATGGGTAAGTGGCAGGTTGAAGAAAACCTGCATAGACTAAATTAGCGAAACTCTTCACATGAGCGTCTCTTGTAGTCGTATAATATTTTTGGCGAGTAAAAGCCCTGAAAACAGAATTTTATGCATTGGGGGCGAAAATAAAGGAAAGAACGTGTTTGATATTTTCTTTACAGGAATCGGTACAAAAGGAAAGTGAAGTGGGTTTTGAAAGCAGTGTATTGCACATTGTTTAGGCGCTGGCATCGGGATTGAAACTTGGGGTGGGCTCTGAGGTACATTGGGCAGCCGTAGTCTATGGTTCTGCCATTAAAGGTGATTTTTCTTCTGGCTTCAACTCACTCTTTGCGCCCTTCCCACAATGGCACACAACGTGATCCTCCAGGAACCGGTGCATCTCGATGGATCCGACTGCTCAAGATGCTCAAACGACTCGATGCAGTGACCATTGAAATCCTCCAGGACCAGTGTACCACGGACGACGAGGTAACTACACACGCTGGCGGCTCTTGATGACCAGAGGGCACCGGACATGCGTCACCATTGCGCGGCTCTGGGTGATTCCGTGGCTGTTTCGACTGAGACTGCTGAGCCTGCTGAGGAGGGCGTCGAAAATGCGGATGGCACTACTGAATCAGTGAATCTGTAGGATGTGGAAGCTCCAAGACGCGACGCGGAGTTTGGTGATAACAAGAGCGTTGGCGACGAGAAATACGCCGTATTGGTCAAGGATATCGTGAATGATGAGGCCGCAGACTGCCAGGGTGGTGAAGAAGGGGCCGCTGAATGTCGGCACTTTGAAGAGTGAATCGGGGAGTCACAGCTTGGCTACGATCAATATCAGAAGTCCACGAATAGAGAAGAAGAGATTGTTGAGGAAAGTGAAGTCGAAGAGAGTGCGAAAGGGAAAGACGCCACTAAGAACTGGGAAGGAGCAGCTGATAGGAACGTGAAGACAAAAAAGTATTTGTTATGCTCGTTAGTGTGTAAGTTTTCATATATTCAGTACTAACACACACACGCGCACGCGCTCGCGTGCGAAATTGAAAAACATTAAGGGAAAGAAAATCAAAACCTCTCCATCAGTGGCTACGCCACGGCTGACTATAGGTTTAAGTGGTATACTGGCAATGATTAGGAGGTAATACTATAGCTAGTCAGCCTTTTAGTAATGCGCTGCTTGGCACAACACTTGAAGGATGCCATCTTGTGTCATTGCACGGCGTTATTTCATGCGATACCAGACACGGGTGGGTTCGTCTGTTCAATCACGGAATTGATGTTTAGTGTGTCCATTAACCTTGGTCTCTGTGGGACAACATGGCCGTCGCTCAAAATTCACGCCTCTTCCGGTGCTAACAAGTAGCCCATGACGAGTCCTGCCTCACCTGGATAATGCAGGCAAAGTGGTGACCCCGAGTGTCTCAGAAATTTGGGCCCTATACCCTTTTACGGCCTGCCCGCTTTCGTCGACGCCCGCTTCCTTCTTCTGAATGCCAACCTCGTTGTTTTCTTTCTGATACTCTTCCTCACCTTCATTTTTCTAGACGTTATCCCTCAGCTCACGTTTCAAATCGGAAACTTTCGCGTCACTGACGCCTGTAATCTACGTGTTCTCTTCTTGTCACCCCAGAGAAGAAAAAACTGGCTATGTGAACCAGTTTCTTAGTCACACGAAACGTTATTACCAGGCAGTACCCTAGTCATGACGCTGCCCTATCTCCAATCAATAGCTTAAGTCATAGATTATTTCTCAGTGTTCGAAGCGTCAGTGAGACTACTTGGATCACGAACGTGTGTTTTTGTCCTGTAGTAATTATTGCTTGATTGCAGGGCTGGCCTGTAAAACAGCCTAATGAAAAAGAAACTATGCTATCAATAACAAAATGTACGTGACTTTGTCACAGAATCCATACCCATGTTTTATTTGTAGCGTAACGTGCAACGAATTGCCATTATCCAACCTTGTTACACGCACACGCGCCATTCAGCATTCCTCGTTACTTCTTCGATCAGAGTACCCGCGATCACAGCAACGTTCATCTAGTTACCTGCGTTTCGTTTGATCCGTCGGGCCACCTAAGTGCTACATGATCTCCACCACCATTAATCTATGTCAGCCGATCCATCTTTCCGGTCGGACTCCTCATTCGTCAAAGCTGGTCCTGCGGAAACCACTTAATCTACCCCTTTGTTTGCCCTATCTGCCTGTCTCTTCTAGTTTACGAAGTACATAGTCAGGAAAGTAAAAGTAAAAGCGGATCACGTGACGTCGAACTTTCAACTATCACTCAACTGCTGCCACTACATGCTTAAATGAAAGGGGAAACTGGGACAGGGTATGTGGTTCCTGTGAAAAAAAAAATGCAATATCATAGTGCATCTTTTGCGCTTGTCTTGTGTCCATCGCTTGTCTTACGTGCGGGAGTTTTGACGCTTAATGTATCTTTTATTTCTGTCTCTAAATGTAACCCATATAAAAACATTTAAACAACCTCGATGGGTGCATGAAGAGAATGAGGTCAAAGCGGGACCTGTTGCTGGCTCTGCGCTGTATCTCTCGCAATGATTTCATCAAGTAAACGCACTTCATCGTCACAATATCTTTTTTTCTGGACTTATTATCATTACTTTATTTAAAATTTTTGGTCTCTACATTTACTTATTCAACTAGCACTACTTGCTCGTTCAAGCTTGCTCATTTTGCATTTCACAGTTGTAGCTTGTGTTTCTAAATCTGAACTACTATTCCTAGCTGTGCAGTGCATTCGCAATGTTTTGCATTTCCTGAATATATCATCCATTTTATTTTACATAAAAAGGAGAAGAGTAGCAGGCACATGTACGAGTGTCCATATTATCACACAATACTCAACATCTACAATATGTGTGCTTCGTGCGTTGCAAATGATGTTGCAACAATTGTTATATGTTTTCATGCAGGTTCTCAGGCGAGTGCAAAATATACAAAACACCAACAAGGCAACATGTGCTGGCGTACGCAACATTCCGGGAAAAGGCGACACAATAGTATTAAAAGAAAGGAACGTTCATCTATGTATAGCCAAATATAATTTTGGATGAATTTTGCGGAACAATACCTTAGTCATCTTGAATTGCTATTGTTTAATATGACGTCATATTGTGGCTTGATCAGCTGGGAATTTTTCCCATCACTTCGTACATACATGCTACTGCTAAAGTCACCAACAGCCACTTTTTGTAATTGTCAAGACGTGTGACGCGGCTTTAGCTTAAGGTATTTAGGTTGGCCTGGTCAGCCTGCTACCATGCACCTAAACATTTCTCCTCTAAAAATGTCAAGGACCCAGAAGTTGAAAAACATGTGTAAAAACTATGAGTATCGTACGCTTCCACGGCGAGCACGAAGCCCTGTACTTTCCTCAGAAGAGACAACTGCCAATTCTTCGAGCATTGTCGATCGACTGTTTCAAAATTCTGCCTGTTCATCTTTACGCAACGTTACTGCGATGCGAATTCATCCTACGCAGCTTACGACGTCGTCTTCACTGCGTCTTTATTCTAGTGCACTCTCCTCATTCCCGGCCGTAGATGGACAACTTCAGAAGAACATAGCAGAATCTGTTGCGGATGTAATAATACTTACGTCATCTCTGTGAAGCCCTTACGTTTGATAGATGACATAACCATGAGTCTCAATGGTTAACAACAATTATTATCAGTCACTGGGCTATCCTCAACGTTAAGTACAGGGAATGAACGATCTCCAAAATCTTGAGGTGAAACCAGTTTTATATAATAAAGCTCATTGTATATGTAAAGAAGTCACTAGGTTGACAGAAGCAAGAAGCAGAATAATGCAATTTGAAGGCAGCCCTAGAAGTTCAATGAGGTGTTTGTTATTGGTACGAGTAAACCAGCGTTCTCGTTTAGTGGTGTATTTTTTGCGTGAACTTTCTGCTTCGTCTAGTTGTGGAAGCTGATCTCGACAGCCTCGTAGAAAAAAGTGCGTGGTTGATATCTGCTCCACCAGATGCCTCAGCAATTCGCACTGGTCGCAAGAAAAGTCTTTGTTCTTGAAGTTATTCATTCGATGATTATTCAGTATGTATTTGTACGGTTAAATGCCCCGACTTTAAAGAAGCTTAAGCGCCTATATCATCTGCACACCTCAACGCAACTTTAACCACAGAGGTCACAGCAGTTTCATTTTTAGGAAGACTTTTTCTGAATATTTGGAAAATCAGAGGGCACTCTTATAAGCACACACCGGAAACATGTTCTTTTTGATACATGATCGCCTACAAAGCAGCTCCGGTCCAGCATCTACAGAGTCAGCACCTATGTCCTACATCTGGTTGTGTCCTTCAACCAGGACCATTTTGTTCGGCTCTTCAACTAAATTAGGGCAGAGTTCTACCGTTGTGCTAGTTGCCGAGGTGTATGATGTGCGTTTTCTGCTAATCCTTTATGAAACTTCTACCAAGATATCAATTCCTGGTAGATTGTTGTCCTGCTGAAATTCCGGCGTGGAACGATAGAACTACTGAAACTGTTAAGTAGTGGTCGCTCGAACACACGTCTAATAAGCCCGCTCAGGCAAGGCCAAGTTCTTCAGAGATGCATTCCCTACCAGAATCAGTGATATATATATATATATAGTAGTGGGAGTAGTGGGAGACAGTTATAGTAGTTGGAGACAGATATAGTAGTGGGAGACAGTAACACCAAACGACCGTGACTTGATGGATGGAACTATGGCGAGTCGCTTACAGCAAGAAGAACCCGGTGGCTGCTGGCATCGCGTGCCGATGAATTAACCTCTCTCACTCACATCGACCATTAATGGGGGCCGCCTTAGGAAGGCTTTTCTACCTCAGTAGCACAGAGATATTAGAGCATGTGATTCAGAACAAAACAAGAATAAAATAAATAAGCTCAAGCGAGAGAGGAAGGAATGGAGAGGAGTGACTGAGCCTGGCGTTGATGGCGATGACGAGCGGCTGCTCACGGTGATGAGGGTTTTCTCGTGCAGGATGATAGAAAAAAGAGCTCTACCTGTGAAGTATCCTAACGAAGATATTCGGCAAAGAGATATGTGCGTGTGATCTGAAATGATTTCTTGCACTGAAGTGTACATACGTGTTTGTGCTTTATTGAGTTCAAGAGCCGGTGGCTAATGCGTTCGGTCTCGAGTTTTCTTCTGTCGAATCTGCTAAGCCTTTCACATTCGTCATAGAGCATGTTAAATTCCTGTTTATTTTTTTTTTTGCTGGTTTACTAGGCGTAAGTGCGTTATTTTTCGCCCTTGCTTCAGAGTGGCATTTTTGACGCACTTGATAGATTAACACTGTTATGCTTGTCATACGAAAGCAGCCTTCTTTTCTTTTTAGGTGAACGAAAGGGAGCATCTCAAAAAGAACTGCCTGATAATTTCCCGAACTAGCCTTAAAGCCAAATTCACTTATGACAACGCTCGTTCAAAGTGGCATAGCTGTCCATGCGTTTACACGAGTGTGTGATGAGCGTGTAAAATAGGCAGTTGTAGGAAGGTTGTCAAATACTCACTATGTAAATGTTGAATTATGTAAATGTTGAAAGCTCATTATTTAAATGTCTATTTTTATTTGTGATAACTCAACACAGACACAATTAAGCACCCCCTAGAGCACTAAGGCATTATGTTGAAAAAAATGGTAACAGCAGCAGAAGAAATATCCCAACAGCTAGCGCAATAGTAAAAATAACACTACCTGTACCAATACAAACGAAAAAAACCGTGACATGGAAGAAAAACAATCAATACCAGCCTAAGTGAGCCATTTATATACACCGCCTTCTCAGCCGTAACTTACGTTACGTGCAGCTATATACAGCTGCAAGAGCTCTTGCATGCCTGCCTACCACCACCGTCTAATAAAATCTGTTCACATAATCTCACCTCGAAGTAAATTGGCATAACAGTTCTTTAAAAAAAACGATTGCATAGAAATGGGAAAGAGCCCGGGAATTTGCGAGCCATGGCCTTCTCTGCGTAGCAATCGAAAATATGGACCCAAAAAAGCAATTTCTTAAAGTGTACTGTTTCGAGAGGACTTAGATTGCGCCCCCATGTCTTATCGACACGAAACACTTTGCCGGAATAATAAATACTATGTTTAAACGAGTGTGAAATCAGCTGTTTTGTCTTATTACTCTGTTTGTATTTTTTCCCTTATTCCTTTTTGGACTGGAATTATAGAATTAGAGAAAAGGAAACAATATTTGCGCCGATCGATGCAACGAAGTGGCACTACGTTCCTTTCACGATAGCAACCAAGTAGAATTTTCTTATTTTGATTTGAGAAACAATTTGAGATTTTGCACCTTTATTGCAGTGGCATGGAAGTTTAAACCGGGCATTTCAAGTGCATCACTTGCGCAATAAATGTAACCCGGGGAACTCAAATGCCTGGAAAACTTGAACCAGCGCAAAAAGGATAGTTTGAAGTGTTTGTGTCGCCTCAATAAACGCCTGCGAGCGCAATAATATATTGATAGGAAGAGCACGTCGCACGACGCCCACGTCAACTACGCCTTCACTTACAATACAAGCTTCCGTAATATTGGCGTGATTGCCTTTTCGTGTCGAAGCACTCCAGCAGATGATTTCATCAGCAACTAAAAAAAGGGGCGAAACTTAGTGATCCGAGAAAGATGTGCGAAAGAATGTTTATCTAGAGGGAAGGAAGCTTGATCGTACCCTTTTATTTCAGATATTTTTCTTAATCAGTTCATCTGTGAAGGCCATCTCTCGAAATGCATTTCGGCATCAGTCTTGTTCTTATCTTCTATTTGTAATATTATCGCAGGCTTTCCGTTTCCCCCTCTGTGAGGCAAACCATCTTCTATCATTTTTTCCTTTCGACATCTTTCAATTCATTCTTGAATCTATATTCGTGTTATTCTTTATGCCTTCTTTTTCTTATCCTTTCTGTGCCTAGAATCTTGCCTGCTTGAGCATTTGATGCTCCCACGTGGCCTCCTCTACTTTCTCACCACTTCGATTTTTTTTTATTTGGGAGGAGCCATACCCCATCCCACTCTCATAGAAGCATGCTGGTTTCGCCAGACTCGAGCGAACACCTATCGGGTTACTTGGCCTATAGATACTCTGCAAACTCTCCCTACCCAATTCCACAGGAAGCCTTCTCGCTGTAGCCGCCACTACCAATTTACCATATATATATATATATATATATATATATATAGAACTTGAAGGGAAGGCACGGCAAGTTCTATATATATATATATATATATATATATATATATATATATATATATATAGAACTTGAAGGGAAGGCACGACAGGTCCGGGTACTTTCTATATTGAATTAACTTGCAGATAGCACATAAGAAAAGGATCGTATTTACTAACGTTTCGGCCGTGGCACGGCCTTCGGCAGGACTCTGACGAAGGCCGTGCCACGGCCGAAACGTTAGTAAATACGATCCTTTTCTTATGTGCTATCTGCAAGTTAATTCAATATATATATATATATATATATATATATATATATATATACGAGGGCTGTACAAACAAGCTGTACTTTTTTCCGCTCCATTCTTTACCCCGGCCTGTAGCTGGCCCTCACTTTTTTCTTGACCGTCTACTCTTTCCATAGGCGTATCTATATTTTTGTAGTGATTTTGCTGCCCCAGCCCGCATAGTCGTTGGTGTATCGCCCCACGAGAGGCTTCGCTTGTCTCGCCTTGGTGGCTTCGTACAGCGTCACCTTTGCGTCTCCTGTCCTGCCAGCATAACGGTTACCTGCTCCTTACGGTCTCCGAGGAGGGAGGTACAGAGAGGTGAAGCAATTTTCGTTCCCCTAGTGTGGTGCATCGTAGTGGTTAAGGCGGTCGGTATTGAGGCCGTCTTCTCTTCACTTGAATGCGGCCTTTTTTATTACCCTATTTCTTTTTACCGCTCAAACTCTTTCTTTTTCTCTCATGTACTTGGCTGTTGTTCTTTCTGTGTGTGCCTTCTTCAGTTCTTTTAAGGACATCGTACGGAAAGACTGAGTAGTTTCATCGCAGAAGGAGGGATGTGGTCAAAGCGTGTCGCTTTGTGCGAGAACAAACTGTTCATGTCATTATATACACTTTTTTCTTTTATTTATGTGTACACGTAGAAGTATAAAACAGATTATAAGGGTTACAGGGTTTTCGTTCAGCCTAATTTTGGGTCCTGCCTCTTGCCTGACTTAGTTGCTTCCTACCCCTGCTGTTGTGTTTTTTAGGCCACATACCTTTACTTAAGTGCTAAGCAAAAAATCACGTACATACATGTGATGACAGCGTCTCTTTATTGTCCGGAGAGCCAGGGCCATCGTGAAGGGTCGTCACCTTCCTGTGCCGCCCTGGCTGAAGCCGCCGACTGGCTGAAGGGGTCTTAGGACATCCTTAAACTAGTCCCTCTCGTGTTTTAGGAAAGTTCTTTTTCTTTATGTAGTGCAACTCGTGTCTTAAGGAACTGCATCGGCTTCTCGTTTGTGTTGTGGCACGTATTAGGAGAACGTGTAGCCTGCGAGACGCGCGAATATAGTTTCTGGGATTCGACCCGATGACCTTCGGGTTAGCACTGTAGCATCATAACCACTGGACTACCATGGCGGGTGATGTGTACGCTTGTGAGGTTGCATATCTTGGCCTCGCATCAGCTCAGCGCCAGTTATTTGTGTGTTTTTATCAGGAGGCGTTTATGATAAACTTAATGAAGGACTTGCTCAATGTCAACTTCAATATTAAAGAACGATCAGATTCGTAAAGAATGAATCAATGAAAATCTCTTAATACAAAATTTTATCCTCGACTGCAGTTTACATTGGAGATGATTGGGTGTGTCCTTATTCCTGAACTTCATTGGACTGAGCTATGATCCGCGCCAGCTCCACGAGACTCGACGGATCCTCGGGGGTCGGGCTTGAGAAAGCCTTTACCTACACTTCCCAGGTCCGCTGTATAAATTCCGCGGTGCTTCTATTAGACAGGCTGGACCAAATGACATGAATCAGGTGGGCATGACTTCCGTTTGATCTACACAAAGCGCAAAATTTTCCTGGCTATTTTTCTGGCCTATATATTTTGGCTGCCATTTATGGCAGCCTGAATAGGGCAGCCCTTAGGGAGACGAGGGAGAGTTCATCCATGCAGGTCATATTGCCGCAGTACATCAGCGTATGTGTCAGTCTTAGTCGGTGTTGATTGCCGTGTTCTGTGGGGCCAGTAGACCCTGTTCGAAGAAGGAACGCTCGGTGGACACATTTAGGTTTGCAGCGTTCCGCGCTGCTCTGATTCTCTCATGTGAAGCTCTTCATACACTTACCACGCAATAAGTACTCATGCTGATGAATGAACAGTGTAAACGAAAAAAAATAACCCATTGTAGCTCGTGGCAGCTTGTGTTCAAGCCGCTCGTATGTCACCACACATGTCATATATGGCTTAAACAAAACGTCAGCAAAACAGTCTAGATTTATTTTGGTAAAATAATGTGTTCAGCTTACTTACTTTAACTGAAAAGGCGTTGTAAGCATCGTTACTAATTCGGCATAGTTCTCCATCGGCGTTCTTCTAATAGCAGTTTTGCTTTAACTGTCGTTTGAGTGCCACAGAAAAGCTTATGCCGACTATTTATAAAATAAACTGAACAGCAGGCTTAACGAGTTAAGCCTATTGTCTGGGCTAACGTCCAGGGCTGCCGTCACTCGAGAATGCCATCCGACTAATCACAATAGAGGCAGCGAAGCGCAAGGCAAACATCGCTCGCGCGTTGAATAAATAACCTTACTTTATCTGGGCATTCCGAATATCCACTGTAGCCTGCTACCTGATTGAATGAAACGGCACCCACTATCCCAAGGCCACGCTTTCTAAATAATTGGCGATTTCACAGGAATGTAATGTCTCTTATAAAGGTCTTTTACGTGGCCCGCTATATTGATTGCCGATGATGGGATGTCGGGCTAAAGGCTTCTCTCGCGCATTGATGTTTAGGCTCTGCATGTGTTCAAAACATTTGGATCTTGCTTGTGCGTGTGTTCAAAACAAACTAGCGTGATATTGTCTTTAGTTATTGTAGTAATTTAATTATTGTAGTGTTGTAGTAATATCCCGCCGCGATGTGTCTGTTGGCGCCCGGCCTCCAGGTTTCGAACATGGAAGCGTGAAATGTCGATGCATATATTACGAACAAAGTCCACGTTGTCTCTGATGCGAGCTTAAAATGAAAGAGTTGTTCCAAAGCTAAAGCCTATGGGCAATGGGTGTTTTGCGTGGGCTTTACGTACTTAAGAATCAGAAACTAACTAAATGATGGATATAGGTGAATGGAGAGAAACAGCGATATCTTTACTAACAAAAAATTAACCAGCTCTACTTTACGGTCGCCGATAGAACAGCCTATAGCTCGTTGCGCTCCCTTCGTCAACCTATCGCACTTCTATACTTTGCAAGTATTACAGATATGTTTTACCACTACTGATTGTTTAACACTCTCTTTTAAGTTTACAGGTGTTACTATAGACACCAACTTTATAACCACTAAGTATCGTGGTGGTATAGTGTAATTATGGTAGCGCTCACGCCACTTGGGCAAACTGTTTAATTTTCCATTTTTTTGTGAAAGTTGTGCGTAATGCAATAGTGTCGGCTTCGGTAGCACATACGCGTTTATTAAAATAATGGTACTATGATTGGCCACGTGAACTGCTGTAGAACGTACTCGCTTGTACAGTGATAACTCTTTCGCGAAGTTTCAGTGTGCCAAAGGTGAGGTGTGGGATTTATTCAATATCTGGAGGAGGTGCATACAAAATCCCGATACCCCCAAATGTTACCACAGATCCCGATCATCAAATGATCGACTAAGAACAGCATTATCGTTGAAACAATTCACGCGGTTCCTTATGTCTTTGCTTTAGATGACCTGTCACCTGTTTGCTTTGACATGTTGGGCTCTAGTTTAAGGATAAAGTTATTCGGCATTGGTATGGTGTTTATGATTAGTGTGGTTTTGGTCTGTCATCATTAAAATGCCGCCGACCGGTTTATGTGCTTAGGGACAAGTTTTTATTCTCTCGTGCGTTTTATTTGTGATGGTGTCACCATGCGATCAGGGTAGCGTAGATGAGCTGCCCCTGTACATTGAAATTTGGTGCAAATGTCCACATCGAAGTCGAGTAAGTACCATAAATGAAAAAAACAACTTTCACGTGGCACTCGTCTTTATAATAAAGAGTGAACTAGAGGAATAATTTATGAAAAGAATAAAATGAAGTTGTTAAGAAATAAAAAATATAGAACGTAGGCATCAATGCCTACATTAACACACTCCAGATTGTAATCATTTCCAAGTCATAGAACTTGGTCTCAGGGATATGTTCACTTAGACATCTTGTGTATCGGTAAGAACTCTCACCCTCACCCTTCCACCTATATAACGCCAGTAGCGGGTATTTGGCTTTACTGAACGAAAAAAACTCAGACTATGAAGCCTGGAAAGTAGTGCACACTCGTAAGCGAAATAAAACGGAAAACAAGAGTTGTGTTAATGTTGAATGATAAAAAAAACAAATTGAGAAGATAGTGAGGAGAAACGGGTCCCAATACGCAAAGAAAACACAAAAAGTATAAGAGAAATTGCATCAAATTAGGTAGGAAAAGGGTGTGGTGCACTGAATTCAGCATATTAAAACACAAAAATATTATAAAAGGTTACAATTAGGAAAAATGATGAAGTACACAAAAAATGAGGAATTGTGTAATGCGAGCCCTCTCTCGACTTTTTTTTTTTTTTAACGTGAAGAGGGGCGTTTGTAAGACCTCTTTCCTGAATCAGGGCTAACGACGCCAATCGTAGACTCTAATGGCAAGTGGCGTCTATCGATCTTCCTTTGATGTCACAGAGAATGTCAGAGATAAAGAGGGAGAGAGGGAGATCAGTGAGTTCCTGTAACACTGATCCCAGCGATTTACATCCCCAACCGGAGCCGACGGCGTGAGATATTTTTCGCCTTATCAGACCGTGGTAACGACAACTTATAGCAGCACTTCCTGAGCATTTCTTAATGTTTCTTCATTGTGTCCAATAAGGTATAACGAGGCCCCGAAGCCTTTAGTGATTTAAATATTTTCATTTATTTACGTTTATTTTACGTTTAATTTTACGTAGATGCTTGAAGCGCAAGAGACGGAGCTTGGAAATTATACACCCTTTGAGGTGAATATTTATTCCAATCATTGAAGAAAAATTACCCGAAGTTCCCTGTGTTCTCAAAAAAATTAACGAATAACAAATATCTATTAAATTAACGATTACACATATGTAAACTCAAAACTGCAAACTGCGTGTGTTAAACCAGCTTTGGCAAATTATTATGTGCCTTAGACGCTGTTTGTAAAGCTATACATAGTTTAAACGACAAAACTGCGCGAAAAAACGACAATAAACAGAGAAAGCACACATACGAGCGGTGTTTCTTGTCGCTTTTTCACGCTGTTTTGTCGTTATGAATTACCGACTGACCCAGCGCTCAGTACACATAGTTCAAATAGTGAACTTCAGTTCGTGCATCAATTTTTATCTTTCTTGATATGTATTATAATCTATCTATCTATCTATCTATCTATACTTTCGTATGTCTGTTTTTTAATTCCTCCTACGACACATTCGATTACCAGTAGAGCACCTACTCCTACGCCTATGGACGGTTTCAAGGTCACAAGCGTTCTACCCCAAAAAACTTCCGGTCACCTCATTTACCAGCTCCTGACGTCGAAACAAACAGCACGTTTTCACTTTATTTTCAAGTGTAAGGAAAGTATCTCTTTCGTTTTTCACTTAAAAGAAACGTGCGTGAAGTACAAGGGACTGTACTACAGTTTTTGTGTAGCTCAAAAGAACACTTCTTTGAATATCTTTTGCCAAATAAGGAAAGAAAACTTTAGGAAATTGGCGGACTATTTTCTAAAGATCTTGTGGTCCACCACTGTTATTACAGCACATCGGTGGACAAAACCGGAAGTCATCATGGGGCTGTGTTTGTAAACCTTGAAAGGGTCTATTGTAAGTCGTCAATCGTACAGGACTCTACAGAAGAGGGGAAAGCCTCTCCCCCCTACCCTTTAACCTCTTTTTCTTACAGCTCTCCCTTTTCATTCGAGCTCACCTACTAGAAAACTACACCTACAGGGCCAAGAGAGCGAGTGAAGGTCCACACTCAGAATATACGCGCCGAAGTGAACGTCCGGTTCTCTTCATAGCCTGTCGCACAAAGCAAGAGAAATGAGAAATAAGCAAACGAGCAATGAAAGCAAATAACAAATATCACCCAACAATATGGCGCCCTCCACCCCCCTCGCTGGCACCGTGCCCTCTCACTTCTTTCTTGGAGTTGCTGTCAATGGGATATTGATAGGCGGCACACAAAAAGGGATGGTCTTTCTCCGGTGAGACATATAGCCTTCAAGGCTTTCAGGCCACGTCCCTGGAGTTCGTCGTCTGTTGCTCATTTCGTCACCATCTTTATAGAATTTTGCTTCTAGTTCGAAGCAGCAGGGCTCGACAGAGGACATGTTCGCACAGATGAAGGAAAAATATTTGATAGAGAAAAAACAACCTGCAAGAAACAAAGGTTAGACATATGAAGTGTAGACACCCTTTCAATGTGCTGCTGTTGGGCCATTCTAAATTGAACATTTGGGTAAACCACGCTCGATTATTTCATGAAATATATATATATATATATATATATATATATATATATATATATATATATATATAATGTGGTTGCACACTTACAATAAGGAGTAGAAATTTGAACATTCGTGACAGAAGGAAGAAAAACTTACGCAGAGAGGGATAACCCACTCAATTTCTTTTCTAATCCATTTCGCCACCTTGCAGAATTCTACACAACCGATTTGGAGTAACGACAAATTCGACGTAAACTGATAACATTAATAAACAGATATGAAGGCCAGTCTACCGACCATTGGGAAGATTAAGTGAAGCTGCACAACGTCTTTTTTTTCGTTGTCTCGAAGGAAGTCGCTACGGAAAACATCAGAGCACGAGATACATGTATAGACTTTAGAGCTCTATCGGTTTCTCTTGAAAGATTAACCATACCTTTCCTCTGCCCCATCCGAGAAGGAAAAAACAGGGGACATGTGTGCGAATACTAGAGTTCGAGCACGAATATTACAAACATCGTTTCAAAGGCTATTAATTTTCACTTTGTAGACAGTGTTACGACTATTATTCTTTTGTGAAGGGGAACCAATTAATACATGCGTTGGTATATACGTCAGAGCCCAGCACATTTTTGGGCAGCTATTTCAGAGCCGTTCGAATGAGGCAGTGGAAGCTGCTCACACATTGCTACATGTCGACAGTGCTTGGAAATGTTAGAGGCAAACAGCTTAGAAATAACAGCCGCATATTATTTGCTTTTTTTCGTTGTTTTAACGACCCTACAAACAAACAGTGCTTCACAAATGCATGTTTGCTCGTAGTTGTCGCGATAGCTGCAACGGCTGAAGCTGAATGTACACGAGAAAAAGACCGAGAGAATACTGTTGAATATTTTGATATTTCAGTAGTGTTGAGCGTTTCCCTTTATTTCTCAAATGACCAGCTTTACTCAACATCTTTAAACTGATACGTTCATTTGACCAAGTAAAGCTGCCCATCACTGGTTTTAAAAATCTGTCTTTATTTTTGAAAAAAAGGTCATTCTCTGGCAACTAAAAATGATGCTATATCTTTCGACTAACTCGTCTTGTAGTAAGGGCCCTGAATAACTAAGAAATAGCTCTGTTTTACTACAATGAGCCGAGAAACTCTAGGAATTTTTTAAAATCCAGAAACTCTGCATCAACTTCCCATGACTTCAAAATCACAAAATAGTACATCACCCCTATCGTATGCGACGGTAGCCAAGTGTGCTTCAGCTTAGAAAAACAAAAGTACATAAAACGGACCATAGAGGACGATCACCAAGCGTTCAGAGGCAGAGAAGCGAAAGCAGGACACCGCAACCACAAGCAACTCAGGATAACCATGTGAGCACACCTTTCACCTCGTCAAAGCCAAAGGCACAACTGCAACGTGCACTGAAAACAGGTGATGTCGATATGGTTATGTCGATGCTCTTCCCTGCTTTGAAGGCAATTCTGCGTGTATTTTCACAGGCCAATGACATTCTAGAGGTGAGCACAATCATTTCATTAGAGCCTCTAGCAGAACAACAAAAAGTGCTGTATAGCAAACTGGCTCTAGAAATCAATAACTTGAATGTAAACATTCGGCAGAAGTCTGTCTAGTTGGGTAAGAAACTGGGAGATGATTTAGACTCCAACCCAAAAACAATCAACAACTGTTTCCGCAACATAGCTGTGTTTCAGTGAAATGCCAATGGCCTTAGGTCCAAAAGCGCCGACTTTAGGAAGTTGGTTACTCAGTATATCTTCCCCGTTTTATGTCTAAATTCAGCCAACGTTGGCCCTAATTTCTGGATTTGGAATCATGTCACACATGCATCAAGAAGAAATCCAGGCTTGAGCATGGCACTGTTGTGCGTATACGGCGCGAGATACCCTCGTTTCTTTTATAATCGTCGGGCTGCTCGGATGTTCCAGAATTTGTATGGTGCAAAATTCAATTCCAGAAATATACTATCCCCATAATTTGTGTTTCTTTGCAACCATTGACGGGCATTCCCCATATAATTCCTGGTTCCTTTATTGGGTTAAGCCCTGGAACCTGCCCTCATCTGTGGAGATTTTAATGCGCACATTACCACGTGGGGCAGTACTCATACCAATTTTCCTGCGTGATAGCACGGGCGATTTACGGTAACACCGAACAACCCCACTTCTTCACCTACTCATCGTGATTCACTTTGTAGATATGCCGTGACCTTTTTTGTTTTTTTTCTGAAAGAACAAAAAAGAATAATGCACCAGTAGCAATGGTGCCTTCCGAATGACCGATATAAATCCGTGCCTGTCCACCGGCGCGAGACTAAAAATATTCTCTTGTTCGCAGTTTTCAAGACAGTTTATGAACTCTGTCATCCTGTTTCTATTTTTATCCGTGGAGGTAACAAAATAATGGTGACCATCGCGAAAAATAGCGCGAAACTCGGAGCCTAAGGCTTTCCTCTACAAGATGAATGGTAGGACCTTCGAACCGTGACTTTCAGGACAGATCTCGTCGCGGGAACGACTGCTATATATTTCCTCCCACTTTCCCTCTCTCAGTTTCTGTTCGCAGGTACACGGCGTCTCGGAACTGATCCTCTTTATATTTTCACTTCCTTTTGTGGTTAGTGTCTTTGTTGTATAAAATGCGGGCTTTCCGCAAAGAGGTCATACTGTGGCTGATCGCAGGGGCGAGGGCCGATTTGCTACACATCCCGTGATGTGGATGAGCGGTATAAACCACTTTGTCTCTGCTGTCATCTCTGATGGCAATCGGGATAGATAGCTCTCGCTATAAATTGCCTTTTAAGGTGGAAGCTCTATTTAGCTCATCTAACATGAAGAGTAACCACCAGCGTTGGTGCTAACACAAGCGATGAAAAAAAATAATAATCATTTCACATGCCACCCATGACGTCTTATAAGGAGGCGTCACCTGATGACGACATTCAACGACATATTCGCGTGGTGTAAGGTGGCCCAACCCGGAGGACTTGCAAGACCATGTGATCAGGAAGAAATTTCTATTGCCTCCTATTTCAGAGGCAAAGAAAAAGCTGTTGAGTGAAGCAACAATTATAGTCGACTCAGAAAAAAACTATGGTGGTCGCCTTCTACCTGTCTTAAGTAAATAAATTGGGGACTGTGAAACTAATAATTGTAGTTCTCTGAAGAGGGTTCACATTGACGCCATTTCAATGCTTCCACTATCTTCCGTTTCTCTTTTGATTTTGAGTCAGCGCTTTCGCGGAAATGTTTGAACACTTTATTTCCGTGCCTTGGTGTCAGTAGTCTCGTTAGTCAGTAAGAAATCACTGGGTCAACTCGAAAGGCGGCCGTATTGAACCCCCCCCCCCCCCAGTAACACACCACGAAAGCACGGACAATTTAGAGTGGGTCCTTTTGGTGAGCACCGAACGCCAGATGTGGTTCAAGTAACGAGGCAGTGCAGAGAATAGATAACAAAACAAAAATTATTCTCAGATAAGGCTGGACAAACAACACACAAACGTGCACATATGGCAGTTATCAACTACAATACAACACCACTCGCAAGGCACTGCAATACATGCAAAACAACGGGCACATACATCAGCACGCGCTGCAATGCAATCTCACACATCAACTCACCATTACAGTTATAACCGAATATGTTCGTCAAACATATTCAGTCCAGAGTTCTTGGAACAAAACTTCAGCGCTTTACTTTCACGAAACACTCACTCAATATCTAGCGCTGCTTGCGTGTCCCGTTGCGTCCGAGGTTTCTCTTCTAGGAAACTTTCATTTCGTCAACTGACGACACTTCAATAGCAAAACTTCTTCTCCGACAACACGTCAGCCACTTAGGTGCTGCTATTGCAGGTGACGTTTTCTGTCCACTGGCCGAAAACACTCACTTTATCTCCGGCTTTGTGGCAGTAGGACGAGCCTTCGCCTTCATAGGCGACCTTGACTGACGACCGAAGAAGTGTGCACTGGCAACACTGGTGTACACGCCGGCAGCCGACAGGACAAGACGTGAGCATAAGAATCTTGCCGAGAAGCTCCTAAAAACGCGCTACTCCCAGAATATATGAGTGTTGGAAGCGCATTTCATACGACGACAAGAGGTCAAGCTCGCAAGATTTTTTGCGAGACCTGCGTGCACATTAAAGAATACCAAATGGTGAAACATTTCCTTGGTAGTCCACTACAGTGTCTTTCATAATCAATGCTTTTGGGACGAAAAACAGAACAAATTTTTATTTTATTTTAAATATTTCTGTGTTATTACTTCAGCGATATTTTGCTGTCAGTTACCATTTATTAGGCAGCCTTTCGAGCCAACGCTGCGTAAAACATAGAGCACCCTTATAAATCAAGCATCACTCAGCATTAGCCAAGTACTTGACATCGGCACCGTGTTACGTATGCTCAAACAAAGATTCAGTAATAATATTTGCATATGCTTGTTACACAGAGTCAATTAGCGCGTGAATCTCATCAAGCAAGTTTAGTGCAAGCGAATTTCCAGGGAATTCTGCGTCTTTTTCTTTGCAAATCTAGCGGGAGGGGGGGGGGAGGAACTTAAACAATCTATCTTTGTGCAGGAAAGAGGGCAATGAGACGGTAATGACAGATTGAGCTATACGGTGCTTTAATTGCACCAGAGGTCATGCTACATCATGGTTCTTTGAAGCCCGGCCGTCACCGTTTGAGCCTTCAAGTTGACTTGGAAGAGGCGACGAAAACAGCTCATTTGCCATTCAAGTGGCGTGACTACTTAAGTTCTTTAGACACTTCAGGGGACGTGGAAGTCGTAGACTCCACGCCAAGAAGCGGGAACTTGGAAACCCTATTACCTTTTTTTATTGTTGTCCAACTAGCCCAACTTGCCACCTTGCTGCAACCCTATTACCGTTGTGCGAAAGCGCCATCGGTCTTTCTCCTACTTTGCTGGAATGCCTCCAGAGTTTTCTTTCTTTCTTTTATTTCGTTTACCTTGCCATTCGCGACCAATTCGCGCCTTCTGAAAAACATTGCCTGACCAATTTCATCACGTTCCTTCAGCATGACACCGAATGAAAGTGACTAACGAGCTTTTCCGTCTTTCGTGAAATCGTTTTGCTGCGTTGAATGAACGTTGAGAATGATGAGAACGTAAAGGACCAAAACTGGAAAGCGAGAATGGTAGGGACAAGGTGTATCTCAAGTTCAAGGTGGTGGTTTGTCTCTGTTTTTGAAACTAATCGATCAAATAGTACTTTCGGTGAAACTCATCGACGAATGAGCGCCGGAACTCTAGGAATACCCGACAGCGCAAAACTTAGTGACATGGCTTTCCTCGTCGCGGCGAGGCATTGAACAAGATAGCAACAAATTCGTAATTTATGCGCAGTATGGCGAATAGTTCGAATTGGAATGATATACGAACCAATTGGAGTGTGATACGAAGTACGACTAGTGAGTTTTTCCATCCCGAGGGCAACCTTTCGGGCTCCTGCACGTGGTGAAGCCAAACGGGGTATTCATGTCTGTTTGAATCACGCCCATTTGCAGCCGTCCCACGCTCTCTCTCGCACTTTGAGAATATAGGGCACGATGAGATGTCATCGATTCAGATTTCATAAAAAAAGCATGACGGCTACGGCGACAATACGATTCGCGTGTTTGTAGAATTCCTATCGCAGTAATACCTGCACGAAGTCGAAAACTGAAGTTCGCTGCGCCCTAGTCAGTTATAAGATATATCAGCGAAGCGGGCCCCAACGGCCTGTGAATACCCTTGTGGGCCTTTGTCAAGGCATAATGTCACACGGCAGAGCTTTGCACACTGGCACTTCGAAGCTCATTCACAAATTGAAATTCGAACGTGCACATGCAATCTGCTGTCTATATTACAAGATCCTTTCGTTTATTCCTCGATGCCATCTGCTGTCTATATTACAAGATCCTTTCGTTGATTCCTCGTCTATTACCTCGAATAAACAGTCTGAAGGGAGTCAGAGACATACGCACGAGGAGGTGGTCTAACTTCAATCTGGCCTCGCCTTTTGATTACCAAAATATAGTCAACGTAAAAAGAAATCTCCCCGTGCTTCCAAATTGAGACCGCGAAGCGTGCCCCCAATCGTACTCGTCACTAACCCACGGTGCAGACGTCGTAAGCGTACGTAAAAAATAACAAAAAAAGACGCAGTAGCATTCCTTGTGAAGCGAGTATTCATTTCGGATTTCTTTATTTGCTCTCCCTACTATTACCATCGGGCTTCTGTTTTCGTGAAGACCTCAGAAAATGGGACGACGTGGACGAGAACTATTTAGTATTGCAGATCACACACCCCCATAAACAAGTATTCACACACACACCCACACAAACACACACAAAAATTTGTTTTTTTTTAAATAGGCTAAGAAATAAAAAATGGCATGGCAGCACAAGAAAAAGAAAAAAAAATCGGAACAGGGAAGCACATAACAAAGCGGGAGGGTAAGGGTTGTCATTAAACATTAGCGCCACGTGCTCTTTTTGGACAGGTTGACTCGTATGCATGCAATTGAAGTGCTTGAGCTAAAAGCTATACAATATTTATGTTCCTACAGAGTCATTATTCTTCGCAGAAAGCTGATGCCCTATTCTACTGCCCTACGAAATATGCATACTTATAGCAATGCTCAGGCAGCTTGTATTGTGGTTTGATAAGTGTATACGATGCAAGATTCTGCGTCCTAAAGCTCTTACAGCCGCTCTACTTAATCTATCTATCTATCTATCTATCTATCTATCTATCTATCTATCCATCTACCTATCTATTTATCCGTCTATCTCTATCTATCTATCAATCTACCTGTATATCTATCTATCTATCTTTCTGTCTGTCTGTCTGTCTGTCTGTCTGTCTGTCTGTCTGTCTGTCTGTCTGTCTGTCTGTCTGTCTGTCTGTCTATCTATCTATCTATCTATCTATCTATCTATCTATCTATCTATCTATCTATCTATCTATCTATCTATCTGCCTCAAATCTAAAAGATGTTGGAAATAAGAGCGCAGAGCTTGTGAGGTGACCCAACAGCCTTGTGCAATTTCATAAAACACTCATACTTCTACAACAATATAATAATCAATATTGATAATTAAGAGAACGTTCTATGAGTCACAAAATTCTAATAATGTGGCGGCTTGGTCACCGCTTTCACATGGTTTCTGGTGGACGCAAGTACTGCCATGATATGAGACGCTGTTTTCCAATAATTGATGTTCTCCGTTATAAATGTGGGCTATCTATGATCGGCCATGCCAAATATTTCGATTTGACTTTTTATCAAAGCTGACTGGCCATGTCACGCTGTTATATCTATTGGTTACCTGAACATGAACCCGTGTTCATCGTTGCGGCTTGTAGCAGCAGACGTGTGCTGCTGCCAAGCACGCAGATAAAGGTTAATTTCACAGCGTGTATGAGCACTGCACAATGCTATCGAAAAAAAGAAACAAAGAAGAAAAGAAAAAAACGGAAACTTTCTCACTATAGAGTAAGAGCTCTTCAAATTGTTTTGACTCTCTTTTGTTTCACTCCTTTTTACGCTGGGCCGCAAAAGAAAACAGTAAGCGCCCCAGAAACGTTTCGTTATGCAAAGAGAAATTAATATTGAGACCCCTTTAATTGCCCCTGCACCAATAATAACGTACAGCATTATCAATATTGGCGTCCACACAGAAACAACAAAGACTCCTCCAGCTCACACTATGCCCATGCCCCTTTTCGTCAATTTGCGGACGCTTCACCGAACGACTTTTCCTTTTCCTTTCCATGAGGAGCATATGGTCACTCATCTCTCCAGTTTAGTTTTTTTTTTCCTTTCTTTTTTCTGCGACCCACGTGTTTGACCGGCTGGTCATAAAAAGGCCGGGGTCAATCGATATTCTTTTTATTCGCGCCGCCTCTCGTTTTCCTCCGGATAACGGGGCGGAACAATCATAGCCGATGATCGCACTCTCGTTTGCCCGGACGATGGCTCGTAGCAGTCTTGCCCTTTGTCTCGGCACCAACAAGATTGTCTCGATTCCGGTCACCCCCACCCCTGCAGTACATTTTTACAACTTCTTTTTTTATGTAAAATATAATTGATGATAAGCCAATGCACGAGGCAAGCACTTTTTTGTTATTGGCATGATGAAACTGCAGATGTTAGCTTTAGTAAATCCCACCGGGCACTGGTCATTGCTGACAGCTCAAAACGAGTGGTTACGAAAACTCGCAGGGTCCCGTCTACAGTCACTCAAGATGACTCTAGGTCCAAACGCATATATATATATATATATATATATATATATATATATATATATATATATATATATATATATATATATATATATATATATAAATATATATATATATATACATACACATATATATATATATATATATATATATATATATATATATATATATATATATATATATATATATATATATAGCCGTTGTATAGGTTCGCCTCATCCTCCAAAATGCTATACTGGATCTTAGATAGCAGGCGTTGCCGACAGTGCACAATTGTACAATTGTGCACTACCTCCATGATCCGGCCCTCTACCACCAAAAGACGATGGCGTACGTCTGATTACGTCGTATAACGATAACACACATTTTGGAAATCTGTGACGTCATAGTAGTTTAACTTTTTCGCGTGAATCACGTTTGCGTGAATAGTCAATTATACAGTTTGGTGAGGCATCTGATGCTCTCGCCTTGAAGAACAAACAAATGTATAGGGAGACACTTCAACGCGTAGAGGATGATATTGTGTGAAACTTTAGCGCAATCTGCGAAGTTAGAGATGAGTAGACGGGGATCCACTGTTAAAACGGAGCATGGGAGCCGCTACCTCGTGTGCAGGTCGTTCGGCAGCGCCACTGGCCGGCGTCTCCAACGACGTGCTTTCTCGTTCTCCGCCACCATCGGCTGTCGGGCATAGAATTACTGTAGAGATTTGTTCATATCACGGGAGATTGGCGCGCACAGTTTTCATTGCAACTACGCCATATTACAGCGGCGAATGGCGAAGGCACCGATCGGCTGCCATGCGCATTCGATGCTCCCAATGACAATGCACTATTTTGAGCACCCATTTTTTAATGCAAAGCATTTCTGAGCAAACTTTGCGGACTTTGAGCGTATCTATCTGTCTGGCTATCTATCTATCTATCTATCTATCTATCTATCTATCTATCTATCTATCTATCTATCTATCTTTCTATCTATCTATCTATCTATCTATCTATCTATCTATCTATCTATCTATCGAGCCGCTTACGTTTGTATGCTCTCGTAGTCACCTCATTAACTTGGCGTGAACCAAGATTAGCATGGGAGAGTGAGATGGTTTGACGAATATGACGCTTTGGTCAAGGCATTATTAATGTCACAATCCCGTCGCGTGCGTCGTCTAACACTTCCTGACAGACACTGGCAAATATTCACGGGTGGGTATGTGCCACTTGTATACGAATATGTGCCACAGGTGATTGACCCAAAGTATCTACCCAGGAACAAGAAGAACACACATGGGCAATTTTAACGCGCGAGCGTTGAGAAATACCCGACATCGGTAGCGTCGACTCAACAAATATAAAGTGTCCGGTCCCAGCTGGAATTGAACTCAAGCATTCTGCGTGGCAATGAAGCATTTGAACACAGAGCTACGCCGGCATTCGGAACTGCTTTTCAAATAGACGCAAATCTTCGTGAAACGCCAATAGTAGTTGCAGTGCTGCCTATTCGATTTTTCTGAACATTACATATGTACTCCATTGATACAGCCGTCACGTCAAGTTAACGTCAATTGTGGTTATTTGCCATGCGCTGAAGTTGATTTATGTAGCAGTGTCCAGGGCTAGCATCCTTATGTAGCAGTGTCCAGGGTCGGCACTTCATATATGCTTCGCTTGTGGTGTTGCTAAGATGCATGTTCCAGTTGGCATCGTTGCGCAAGTACAAACAACTGCTTATATAAACATCAGCAACTTTTCAACGCATGTCTGTGCGTGCAACATTTGTACATATCGTCATTTCAAGACGTGTCGCTCAAGAAAAAAAACTGCAACATGGTCAACTTTCTTCCGCGTGCTTCGATTAACGTTGATTCCCTGGTACGTGGGATCTGCCGAATTTTTTTCTCAGCGTTTCAAAATGGTAATAACAACAGCTTAGCTGCAACTGTGACCAGCAGTTACAACATTACGTACATTTTCGGTCAAAGTTGCATCTAATAGCGACCGTTATTTAGGAATCGAGGGTGTTGAATTGCTAGGGCCCTTCTGTTCTAACCACACTTTTCACGCGGAAACTGTACGAGCAATTACCATGTCTGGTATCGAAACATTGGCATCGTAGTCTCCAATGATGATAACCCGAATAATGTCATCACGCCTATACTATACGAGATTCGTAGTCACAAAGTTGACAATATCACGCTTGGGTGTGCCTGAAGATAAATTTTGAGTATATTGCTCTGTCTACTAGATCAAAGCGCGGTCACATTGTAAATAAAAGACCTTAAGCATACCATCAAACGTGAAACTTGACCACCAGAGCATTCAGCGTCCCGCAGCGTTGGCGTTGAAGCAAACGGTGCGAAAAAGTCAATACGTGAAGTCTTCACCCGACCACACCATCGCGAAGCTACACATCGCCAGAATGTGTCACGTCTCCATGACCTCATCATACTGTCAATGTAAAATCACATAACGTGACGCCAACATATGACGTCCTCACTTTACATCATTGCTTGCTCACATGTAGGTTGATCATGAAAGCAGTTTACAACCAAGTGGTGAGCACACAGCTTGTTCTGCATTCAATGAAGGAGGCAGTACGGACTACTTTAGGCAGCGAGTGTATAGCATGTGGGTGGGGAAGAATCAGTACATGTACTGAAAAGACTTATAAGATGGCTTCTGTCTAGCAGTCGTCTTGAAAGAATGCCTAGGTGACTCTAGCAGCTTTTTCTTTTATTATTGACACAAAGACGAAACATACATACATACATACATACATACATACATACATACATACATACATACATACATACATACATACATACATACATACATACATACATACATACATACATACATACATACATACATACATACATACATACATACATACATACATACATACATACATACATACATACATACATACATACATACATACATACATACAGACAGACAGACAGACAGACAGACAGACAGACAGACAGACAGACAGACAGACAGACAGACATATGAACCTTCTTTGCGTCCTCGGATGAAGGTTCCTAAGAACCCACTGATGGCTGCACCCACGATGGGGGTCGGGGACCAGTGGTTCCCGATCGCTTCACAGGCTCCCTGGACCGCCCGGAGTTGTTTCGCAAGGTGTGTACTTGCAATACAATTTAAGAAGTCTATCTTGTCAACGCCTCCTAAAAAGATTATGCCTAAAACGTGAGCCACGAACGCGCGTCCCAACCCTTTGATTTTGTTCTCCTCCTTCGGTACGAAGGCGAGAGTCTCCGACGGCCACCCCCTGCAAACACAGCAATGCTCTCACAGTTGCCTCAGAGCAGTCGTGATGTCACGTGACAGCACGGTGTGGTTATGTCATGAGACTGAGCGGTACGGAGGTGAGCGGTCTCAGCGGCGCCCGGTCGCAACACAAGGCAGGAGGCATAGCCTCCGAGATAGCGTGATGGCAGGAGGCTCCCAAGTTAAAGAGAGCGACGTTCCAGGTATACTTTTTCTAGGAGGCGTTGGTCTTGTTTACTTGATGCTTCCTTGCTGAAAGGGATGCAGCAAATACGTTGGACATTAGACGTGAACAGCTTGACAATAAAAAAAAAATGGGGAATAACGAAGCATCTGGGAAAGTGTGTTTCAGAACGTTAAACTTGTGGATGAGTGAGAGAAGCAGCGTGTTTTTCTTCTTCTTCCTCTTTTTCTCTTACCTGCTTGGTTTCAGTTCTCTGCGGCTTGAAAGGAATGGTGTTTCAGTCCCCCTAATGTCTTAGGCTATTTGTTGGGCTTACTGTGGCCTTCCTTATATTTTTGGTACTGGTGGCGAGGAGGTGCATTTGCCCACGCTCGGTCACGCATACCCGTTTTTTCATGGTGTACTTTGATTACGTGTCACACCGTACCGACATTAGACACCAAGAAGCCGAAACCCTAAATTGGTTCACCACGTCATCATTGCGTCACAAATTTGGCGGACCTTGCATCGTCAGGATGCCGATAGTTATAGCGCGAGAAGAAAACGACGACACAGAGAGAAGAAGAACACGAAGGACGCAAGCGCTGACTTCCCTTCGTGTCCTTCTTGTCTCTGTGTCGTCGTTTTGCTCTCGCGCTATAACTATCGTAATGCCATACCAACTAGCCCAAGCTGCCACACTTCTAAGTCACGATGCCATTATAAGATGACGCCACAATATGTAGTTAACTTTATGCTGCATCATCAGTACATGACCTCTGACGGTAGCAGACCCCAACAAGCCAAGCCTCTAAGGTGCTTGGCACATAAAATTAAGGCACACAAGGTGAGACACCAGGTGTATGAGGCGCTGTAAGCAGTGGGCATATCGTCACTAATGTACTGCATGAATTCAGATTATTATAAGCAAGTAGACATTTTTTTATATGCGTACACCTGAGATTTTGCTTTTAAACATGATTTTTTATGCTGCATCCATCACGACTCTGCTGACGTATTTCTGTCACAGATATGACGTTGAAAATTTCAGATTAACAAATTTCATGTGTTTAAAAAATTTCGAGTTTAGAAAAAATTTATTTCCAGCATGTACAGAACACAAAGGCTTCATACCATTCCAGTAACAGGCATATACACTTTCATGGAAAAACAATAGAACGACTTACGAATATTATGATGTTGGTGAGACGAAAAAGCGTGTCTAGGGTCATGAATCTAAGCCTTCTATTTTCTTCTGGTTAACAGCTTTTTATTATGTTCTTCTATGCTCTCTGTTCTCTATATGCCTTCATTTATGTGGGGGTAAATGTTGTTTTTTTTCCCTGCGCTGTGGTCTTTTAATAAGTGTATTCTGGTTAACTACCTTTCGATAGTCTTTTTTGTTGTTCCCGGATGTTTCGGTTTCTACATCTGCTCTATACATCGGGTAGCCATTTATGGAGCGAGGGATGTCGTGTGTTCTTAAGTTGCTCGCCTCTAATTTTTCGTCGCCAGCCACCGAACCTACGACCACTCGCTCCGCAGTGCGCAGCGCAAACCCACTAGGCCACAGAGCGCACGTGTTTGAGCACGTTAACGCCAAGCTATTTATTTACACCATGCGCAGCTGGTGGTCCTCAGAGTAGAAGTACTTCTGCACATTTTCATAGTCAGTAGCAAGATGGCGTGGTGCGCTTTAGGTAAAGCCTTGAGCGTGTTGTCAAGGTCGTCAACCCGTGCATTGTGGTTCGCGCCCCCCTCCACAGGGCGTGGCCACTCGTGTGCATGCGTTTATCTTGTCATGCGAGAGCTTTGCTCCGCTTGAGCTTGAGAAGTGGTTATCAGAGGGAAAAGAAGAGAAAAGTGAGCCCCATAACTGCCTACATCAGGGTGCGACACCTGAAGAGTAGCTCACAAGGGAGGGGGGCGAGGAGGGATTAAAAGGATAGGAATAAATGTATAGAGAGAGAGAAAGAGATGCGCTGGGACTGCGAGCGAGGACATATCGAGGGATAGCAAAGATAGGGAAGATGGAAACACGGTCTCAGAAGTCCGAGGACGGGGCACCACTTGCGAGAGCTCTTGTCGGCGTCAGGAGATGGCGTAGAGCAGGTCCAGTCGGTCAGAGCTACACGGTCGTCGGAGGTCGGCATCAGGAGATGACGTAGGGCCAGCCCAATTGTCCAGAGCTACGCTGACGTCGGAGATCGCGAAGACACAACCGGTCGGCACGGAATCCAGCGAGCAAGTCCCGCTTCAGCTTCCATCGGGAGTTTGCTTTGAAGTTGCCATTGTTAAAGATAGCACGAAGGTCCCTTCGCTCATTGACACGCTGCTCGCACGCAGAGAAGTAATAATTGCGGCAGTTGTTCACTTCCAATCAGTGTATATTTAGGCTTTTATTTCGTGCGTGTTTCTTTCTGTTTGAGCAGCGTGATTCAAGTGTCGAGCCGGGAGAGTTGTATGCTCATTTCTAGCGTACTGCCTGCTTGAGGTGCACACTGGAAGTTTCGAGCTTCCGGCCGCTCTTGGTGTGATATTGCAATTTGTTTCTGTATAATTCATACTTTCGCCGTCGCAGTGAAACGACGCACAATAAACTCTCAACAGCCTCTGTAAAGACACGTTTCACTTTCGTGTTAAGCGATATCCTAGACACAAAGATCAGCCGCTTTTTTTCTTTCGTGCCACATTGTGTGCCACGGAATACGCAGGGAAGTGAAACAGATGAAAAGCTGAAGCAGGGGTAAACAAAAACGGAATGAAATGGTTTTTGTTTGCGTTCTTGTATCATGTATTGAAGATTGAGAAGAAGACTGAAAATACACTGCCTTTCTAAACATGAAGCACTATGCCACCGCCAATCATCAAATGTTGTTCAGCAAAAGCCTCACGCGCGCACTGACAACATATGAACAGAAAAAGAACAGAAAAATACAAAAGGCTCGGCGTTCTTTTTAACAAAAACAATATGGAGTATACTAAATTGAAACATGTCATGAACGACTCGACCACAACAAGGAGGGTTCTTCACGCTTTCCGTCAGCCTCCTTTGATGCGGGGCGGACCAAACAGTGAACTGGGAAAGCTTCCCGCGTCATCCTTTTTTTTTGTAGTCTAAGCAAATACACATAAAAACTAAAGCCATTTTACTTTTATTAACACTTTTTTGTGCTATGGACGGCCTCTTGATGGCTTAGGAACAATGACACCAATGGAAGCAAGCCAAGCAAAGTGGTGACGACGGTGGGGCGACGCAAACCAATTGTCTCTCTACGCTGCCCCAGGAGATTTTCAGCAACTCTGGGCCCTCAAAACTGTCTATTTCTCGTTTTTTCTGTTGGTTGTCCTGTTTTCCAATTTTTCTCGCTCACATTTTTTTTCTTCATCAACTCTTATCGGCTTTAGTGCTTCAATATCCTCTAGTGTACAACAAAGAAAAGAGACGTTGAAATCTTTTCCTTCTAAGGCTTTAGACCTTCCCGATATATTGGACGGAACCTAAAAGAATCGGGGAACCTTTACATTAGTACTTTTTTTTGCAGGTAGACTTTTTTACTACCATGCCCTGATGGAAGTGAAAAAAAGATTGTCAACACATGACTTTTTCTTCGTAGCATATTTGACGTCATGGTCTTTCTCGAACTTTGCATGTCGTTTCACGGTGCTAGGATGGATTTCATGGTGCAAGTTTTTTTTTTTGTATTTCGTTGCTAACCCGCTTGTCGAGGAATTCAGTTCGGGTCTAGGTGGACGCTTCTTGAGGGACGTGAAAGGCTATAGCCATGTGGGCTTAAACTTAGGTGCGCGTTAGACAGGCGTTCGAAACTCCCGGATCTTTGCACTATGGCATCTTTCATAATATCGTCGCCTTGAGACATCGTCAATACTTATTGTAGTGAATGACAGATGGCCGTGAAAAGAGAAACAGCTTCGACATAGTATGTTCGGTTCACTGCCCTGCTTAAGTGGTCAAGTGATAGCAGCACCCGCATTCAATGGGAGAGGCAGTGGCTTCAATTGACAGTTTCACCTCACACCGACGTGCTTTTCTTACAGTGAGGTGGTGGATCAGGAGCTTAGGTGTTCGGTTGTTGGCCCCGAGGAGGAGAACAGAAAAATTGGTTGACCCGAAGGTAGCAGCTTCGACCCCGGCCGCGGTAATCGCATTTTGGTGCAGGTGAAATGGTAGAGGCTCGTGTACTGTACAATGCCAGTGCAAGTTAAACAACGCCAGATGGTAAACATTTCCGCAGCCTTTTCACTATGGCGTCTCTCATAATCGTCATATCACAGTTGTGGGACCCCAAACCTCAGAGTTTTTCATTATTATTGCGTTGAGGCAGCACAATGAACAAGCGTTCAGTTGCACTGGCGATGCCAATCTTAATGTTGTCTGTCTTTCACGCTCTCTTCCATATTTCGCTCACTTTCTCCATGTTTGTGTGCAGAAATCGCAGTGTCATGAAGCCATTCTTGCTTGCAGAAAGTGTCGTGCTTGCTGACCCCCCTACCACACGCATTTACACAGCAAAAGCGCCCTTCTCACAGAACCCAATACCTCATCTTTGCACTGCACTCGGATTGTGAAGGCCTCATGGGGACACAGTCGGAAAGAGTAGGGGAGAAGGGGTATACTATGGTGATAGTTTTCCGGCGCATGATGGCGAACCATGCGACTACCTTCGCCTGCAAAAACTATACTGTCCTGCTACGGAAAGAGTACGAGAAACCCGAAAAACAAGAAAAGGTACTTTACGTTGGTGTCTGAAAAAAAAAACGAGTGTCTGCCATAGAACACTAAGGTCCTTGGAAATTTAGATACTGTAGGAAAATTCGAATTACATTCTGGCAAGTCACCAGAGGTCCAAGTCGGTTCGTGTTTAGGGCAGATTGTCCAGCTGGCTCCTGTCATGATAGACTTGTCATGATAGACTTGTCATGATAGACTTGTCATGATAGACTTGAGAAGCCTTACACTGCATTTGTATGGAAGGAATGCACAACCATCATTCACGTAGTTGAGCCATGTGCGAGTGCACCATAAATCGCACCCGTTACATGTATCACTAGACACCAATGGGAAGCAGCTTTGTACAGCTCAGACTTACGGGCCGACTTGAACTGGTTCAATCAATCAATCAAATAATCAATCAATCAGTCACGTAGATATAGAAATGGGCCTGAAGACACTATGACGTTTTTATTTCAACAGCGATCACTTCATTAGGATAAGAACAAATCTGGTAAGCGATGAATATGCAAAAAGGTGTTACAATATGAGCTGTTTCTCATTTTTACGGGCAGTGAAGACGCGCCTTGTGATTTCGTTGAGGTATGCACAATATATATCCCATATTTATAGCTAAAATTTCAAATAAAGTGCGCGGCATTTGCACTGTAGTCCAAAAGTTAGCTCACATTTCCGCATTAGCTTTTTGTTTTATTAAAGAACCCTAAGAGTGTGCTTCAGACAACGTTGACGCAGAGGTTCATGGGGATAGATTCATACACACAAAAATTACGCCCAACACAACAGTCACAATTTTTTGTGAACAAACCATTCTCTACCTCACTGGAGCTTTCCTGCTTTGTCACCCAAGACACGAAAATTCATTGGAACAACAACAATCCAAGAAGAGCAAAGGTTTCTGGAAGGAAAAGGGAAAAGATCGACGATGCTGGGAACGACACAAGCAAATGTAATCTATTCACTTCGCTGGGCGGCGAATATCCGCAGGGAAATGAGAGACGTGCATAGGTACGAGATGGCGACAAAAGGAAGAAAAACGGTGCTGTGCACATTTGTAGAGGGCGTGAGTGAAGGCGTACGAGCGATCAAAGGAGAGGAGAAGTAAGAGATACACCGAGGAAGGATTCGAAAAAGAAGGAGGAGGTACAAGGTCAGAGGCATAGAATAGAATTGATAAAAAGGAGCACAGAGATGTAGAGATCAAATAAGGGAGAGTGAGAGAGAGAGAAGCGTATGAATATACAAAGAATGTTATAGAGATAGATGGAGAGGAAAACGTGGATTGGAATGAATAAAAAGAGCAACGTGGAAAGATCTGCATAGGTAAGATAGAAAAATAAAGAGATATAAATGAAAATACGGATATAAAAACAGAGCAAAATGATGATAGAGATGAAAAGAGAGATCAAGAAAAGGGCAAAAGTAACTGCACAGAAATGCAAATTGGGCTTGTTAATGTCGATTCATTGAGTACAATGGGCGACAAACGTAGACCTCATCCTGTGGGGTTTCCTTCTGTTACGTGTACGTTTGTGGCACTAATCCACAAAGAAAGTGAACTAAATATTGATATATTAACTGTGCGAGAGTGAACAGATAAATAATATGGGGTAATATTAGCGCGAAACTTAGAAAAAAGCAATATCGAGAGGTATAGCCAGATACATGAAGGGAAAAAGACGTACAAAAAGTAAGCGATATGAAAAGAGAGAGGAGGGTCAACAACGATAGACAGACAGAGATAGCTGGAAAAAGGAAAGACTAGGAAGAGCGAATGGTACAGAAGTGAAAAAAGGAGCAAAGGGAAACAGAGGGTGGAATCATCAAAGAAAAAGGGATTGCAGGATGGTGGGTAGAAAGGAATAGAAAGACAGACAGAAAGATTAAAACTGCGCAAAGGCCATGGGTGCCCCTTCGAGGTCTAGGCGCTTATTCTCTACGGCAAAGCGCCTGTCCTGGATACTGTGTAGTTGTCTTTCTCTCTAAACTCTAGGCTTTCATTTTTTTTTTTGCGTGCTGCTTTCTTATTCCTTTGTCGCCTGGCATCGGCGAACGAGATCGCGACATGTCTCGCTTTGTTGGTCGCGCCACTTTTTGCGGGGCACGCGGCGCGTCATAGAAGCACAAAATGGCCGAGGCGATACGTTGATTTCAAAGAGACATCTGTGTTCTCCAGAGGTTCGTGCTGCATGTTTCGCCCCGCAGGTGCTGTAGACAATATCTCCTCGTATCGCAATTCTCTCGTAGTGTAAGCGGTGAAGATGCCTATGAGTCAAACAAAAGAGGAAACAGACCTTGGCGTGCCCGACGAGGATATTAAAAAAGGCACATTTCGACTGGAAATGGTATCTAACACCGCCTCTTGAACACAAAAGCCACGGAAGAGGTACGCATGAAACGACCTCTAACTATCCAAGGACGTGTTTACAGAGAGGGGTCACAAGCTTATCACTTTCTTGAACTATTTATGCACACCATTCACAGGGGGAGTGCTTGTGTTTAGAAAGTTGGAGCGTTTATCTTCTAAGGTAATTCGTAGCTTTCTGAAATGTTTTTAGTCTCTACACTATGCTTATCCAGTGGAATTTCCCTCTTATATTGAAATGACTACTGACATCAAAGCGAAATAAACACTTTCCTAGCGGTCTTTTCATCTATCTATCTATCTATCTATCTATCTATCTATCTATCTATCTATCTATCTATCTATCTATCTATCTATCTATCTATTTATCTATCTATCTATCTATCTATTTATTTATCTATCTAGCTAGCTAGCTAGCTAGCTAGCTAGCTAGCTGGCTAACTCTGCAGCAATCAGTTATAACTGTTTTTCTCGTCGAGTTTCTCGTCGATAGCGTAGACGCAGATTTTTTATGCAACATTTCATTTCCACCCGTCTATGCGACGGCTTGCGTCGACTTGCTGCGCATATTTTGCATTGCTCGGCACGCTACTGGTCCTATTTTTCTACTCATCTCTGTTTTCACGCCTCTGTCTGCGAATGGTAATAAATTCAAACAGCGTGTGTTTAATGCGGAGGCCTTTCTGTTGATCTCTCTGCGTGCCATAGAAGCGCCTGTAAAATATTTCACTTTTATTTTTCACAAGGCATATTGGTATATACTTCATAGGTAAATTGTATATGCTGTTCGCGCATACGAAGTCACCATCGTTTCGAATAGAGATGATTTAATGGTGATTCAACATTCATGAGGCCCAATCGAATAGAAGTGCGCTAAAAAACAAATTCGATAGAATAGAATGCTGAACAAACAGGTTTAAAAAATTGCTGGAGTGAAAGCTCCCATGCTTTGCCAGCAGTACTGAAGCGAACTTTTTCCCTCCAAAGATCTCATAAATATTCTGTTTTCTTGATGTGGATGTGGATGGCTTCGATGCCGTAAAAGACCACTAGCGAGACCTGGTCATGCCAAAGGCTTCCAGCGTGAAAAATGCAGGTGTTTGGGCGTACTGCATGGACAGCACAACTTAAAATTATCAGCTTATTCGTGTTGGTGTGCTTTTCTAGTACGGTAATTAAGCTTTCTGTTTCTTTGCACCCACATTTCGTTATCCTTTCTTTGTTCTGCGCTTTGACTTGCAGCTGTTTCAACGCACAGCGTTTTTAGAGGCCCCTTTCACAAATTTCACAAATTTTAGAGGCTCTTTCACAAATTATTTTTTTTCACTCCAAGTGGAGTGTGTACACCTTACTGTGGAAGCATTGGCAGTGCTTCACTTCAGCCGTTGACACGCTTTCGTTTTATTGAGCAAACCATATACGGTGTAGCAACTTGCGCAGCAAGGCAAAGAAGACGTGCTTTCAATCTTTATTCCTCTTCTTTCTTGCCACTCGGCATGGTAATCTGCAAATGTCATCAAAAGACGATAGTCTTGCGTGTAGAGAGAGTAAACAAAACATTTATTTGATGTTCTGCGCAAGAAAAGCGGTGAATGGTATTCTGAAGGCGCTGCGTTAGACTGCCTCGAGCGTGCAGCGGAGGCGAACGAGTGCATCAAGTCACGTCACGCGTGAGACATGAGCGCTATCTGTCATTTATCGTGGAAAATGAAGCGTGCGGCTCTGAGACGGGCGTGCGTACTCGTCTCAGAGGTGATAAGGTGTAGAACGCAAGGCGACGGGTAGGTGCCACCACCGTATCGTCTTAGCAAAGCGTTGGAAACACTTGCATTTTCGTGCAAGCGTTGCAATGTCAGAGCAGCGTGATAAACGACACACTTTTTAAAATTACTAATGCATGCCTTTTCTAGCAAAATACGCACGTACAGAATATATACTTGTTATGATGCCTCAGATAGGCGCAATAAATGCTTTTGATTTGACGATTTCACAAGTACGAACGCTGGATCTTGAGCAATATTCGTGGGCGCTGTGAATGGGGTCAGCCGTTTAGGGTATCGGCTAGTGCCATTAAGAGTAACCGGCACCGTTAAGCATGGTGCCGGTTACTCGTAACGGCATCGTTAAGGCGTGCGCACTTGTCGCGGAGGCGATAAGGGGTAGAACGCAGAGCGACAGGCAGGTGCCATCAACGTGTCGTCTTAGCAGAGTGATGGAAACACTTGCCTTTTTGAACATCGCGTTACATTGTCAACGCAGCGTAATAAACGCTACCATCCTTAGAATTACTTATGTGTGCCTTTTCTAGTATGAAGAGACACATACAAAACATTGACGTGTTGTTATGGTGCCTGAGATATGGAAAATATTTGCTCTTTAATTGACAACTGCACAAGTATAAACACTGAAACTTGAGCAATATTGGTGGGCGCTGCGGATCAGATAGGCCGTTTGGGTATCGTTTAAATCTGTTTTGGTATCGTTACGGTGGACAAACAGTCAAATGTACAGACAAACAGACAAATGCACAGACAAACAGCCCGACAGACAGACCGACAAACAGTTAGACCGAAATTTTTACGTCAAAGTACCATAGGAGAGACTACTTTAAAAGATTATCTCTCTGAAGGGAATTCTGATGGGATGCGAGCCAGCAGCGCTGCACACGGGTGGTGTAAAAGGTTGAGCGGTGCTAACGTGGGTACTGCGTTGAGCGCTGTAAGAAAAGCTTGAAGCGATGGCGGGCCTTGGTCTCGTGGATAACACGTACACGTTTCAACGCCTGCGTTAGGCGCTCGTCAGTTTAATTCCACTTGCACTGACTAGTCGGCATTGTGACCAGCAGCGGTCTCGGCAGTTATTGCGGGGGAGTGGACTAGGCGGCAGCTGTGGGTGCCGCGTTGAGTGCATGGCGGGCGAGGGAGAGAGGGAAGTCAGCGCGCACTGCGAGAGGATCGTAACGTCAACGCGCAGTGGTCGCGTGATCTTCTTGGCACCGCACCAAAACCTGCAGCACGCGGTGCGTCCGTACGGAGGGACAGCGTTCACAGGCTTGTCAAAGATCTGCTTCGCATCTAAATATTGTGAATTCATGTCTACGCCCCTCAAGGGTAATCAGTGCACCACAGCACAGCAAGTTTTCGTTTGCAGCCCTCCGGCAGGTCCCTGTTTACTTTGTCCGGCGCATCCGTATCCATTTCAGCCGGAGTCTTCTGTCTGCACGGGAACCGTGATAGCAGAACACGTCTCTTCCGCAGCAGGTCGGGCCCACTTGACTTTTCCAGCCTAGTGCGCCTCGCCAAGCAACTATAAATACACTGAAAGATAGCATCGGATGAGAAGGTCAGTAAGATATTTAATCTTGAAGCCAAGCCTGCATTGCACCCTCCTCATGCTTAGCTGACATCCCGGTCACGTGTTATCCTTCCTGCTCCGGCCCTTCGCTCTTCATCTCTGCAACCCAAATCTCTTTTCTCCAATTTTACTCTCTTCTAGTGTTTCCGGACAACCAACGCATTAACACGGCTCTCGCTTCATGCGTTGTGGCTGCATGTGAGCATGCCCATGAGCCGGCCATTTAATCATTTTGAGCAAACGCGCAAACAGCTGAAGTGGACGGATTTTTCGTGCAGGCGAACTCATTGGGTTGTTCACGCGTTAACGAGGCTAATCAGGTGAAAGGGCTTTGCCGCGCAAGCCTTGTTGTTTCTTTTTTCATTCGCTGTTCTCGGTGAATCTTGTGGATATTGCATTGCTCTTTCTTTGGGGAAGAAAGAAAGAAAAAAAAAGGAATAGGTTGCTGGTGCACTGTGGCGAGGTTATCTGGATGTAGATGAGTATAAGGCAGTCGGCTAAGCTTCGCGGGACATGCGTTGTCCAATTAACGCTGAACGTCTGAACACGTGCCAGTGTCTGATCGGCTTGTTCTTCTGTCGCTATCCCTAACTTTTCTATAGGTCACTGTGATTTATTATAAGTTTTAAATAACGTGAATTGACGAAGTGTGCAGAAAAAATATAGCCAAAAAAAGTCACGCCGTTCGTCATGCGCTCGCAGCACTTAGAGTCACGATGAAAGAGTGCAGGGGGCACTAGCTTCTCTTTCATTGTTTTTAACGGCTCGGTCCCACCTCAGCCTGTGAACTATACTTACTACACCACCAATTCGTCAAGGGCTGAAGTTCGGAAGAGGTACCTTTTTGCAAAAAAAATCATAAAGCGGCCATTTCCCGAATAGTGATTCAATATATTTAATCGCAACTTTTTCGTTCATGTGGTGAATGTCGCGCAGGAAAGCAGGTAGCATCGTACTGCTGCATTCATTTCCTGAAGATACAGTACAGGACGTGTCATCAACCTGCGCTGCGGAGTTTCTTCATGACGCGCACTGTTTGAGGAGGCGCCTGAACATGGAGCTACCTGCTCATGAATTAGCGAAAGTTCACGTTTGTCTCCTTATGCTGCCACTTACTTGTCACTAGTTGAGCATTAAGAGGCTGCTTAGCGCTAATGACGCATGCCTTCCGCCTGCACTTTTAGGTGCACAGAGTTAACAATAAAAAATATGTGTTGTTCCTGAGGTTGTCAATACATACAGTCAATAAATATTCTGCGTTCAAGCTAGTGTTATAGCTACGAGCTTACATATTCTTTAACTCTTCGTATCACCGTAATGTTTTGCAGCAAAAGCTGTGTATGGGTGGGCTGAACGAAAAACCGTTAGTCAAAAGAAACGATCAACGTCTCCATTGGACGCTCAATCAGCCCCTTCATTTTCTACGTCGCACCCAAGCGCGCACGCTATTGCATGTGCCGTCAGGGATGACGTTCAACTTTTCGAAGCCGTGCCGCTAAGCTCACGCGTAGAAGTGTCGACGAAGTGTCCTTGAAAGAGAGAAAAGGTGAAGAAGAAAGTGCAGTGCCATAACAATCTCCCTCAGTGGTGCTCATTCATTTGTGGGGATAACTGTCACCCTCTTCATTTTTGATTGTACAAGTGCTTAGTAGTGGCATTCAACCAATTTCTGCGGCACGTTCCCGCGTATGATGGCGATAGTTTTTTGGATCAACTTGCAAGGAATGATTTGCTAAACATCTTCGCTCCTAAGAAAAAATCAACGTGAGCTTACGATACAAACATCCACGCATGAGCACAAATCATTTGATCAAATTAACGACTGCTGCGCCAAAGCACCACCTGCATCATTCCAACATCTTGCCTCATGAAAGCTAAGAAATTGGGATGAACAATGCCTATGAGACAGCCAAGATTATATGAAGAAATTACTTAGTGGCGTCGTTTTCGAAGCCGCATTTGCTTCTTCATCCCCGAGCGTAGCGGCGAAGACTGTCTTTTCAGTCTAGCACTTCGAATGGTGCCCCCGCAAAACGAAATTCGTATTTGTTCGTTTACTATTTTTATTTTGCTGTACCTTTTCTTCAAGTGCATTAGCCGTCTCTTTGCATATCTAATTTCATGCCGTGTCTTTCTGAAAGCTCTTTGCCTGCACTTGTTATCTATGCGCAGTGAACATTTTTTGTTTTTTGTTTTTTTTTCAATGACGGCGCTCGTCTCTCATAATACGCTCCATAAGGGGCCGAATGGTGCGTTGATATGCATGGCGGGAGTGGTTGCGCATCGCAGCAGTAAAGTGGTGAACCGGGGACGTGAAAATTAGTCAGGAATGTCTCCGAATTCCACCTTGTATCCGTGTCAGCCAGAGCCGGAAGGCCATGGAGACTCTAATATAGATAGATAGATAGATAGATAGATAGATAGATAGATAGATAGATAGATAGATAGATAGATAGATAGATAGATAGATAGATAGATAGATAGATAGATAGATAGATAGATAGATAGACAGAATAGATAGATAGATAGATAGATAGATAGATAGATAGATAGATAGATAGATAGATAGATAGATAGATAGATAGATAGATAGATAGATAGATAGATAGATAGATAGATAGATAGATAGATAGATAGATAGATAGATAGATAGATAGATAGATAGATAGATAGATAGATAGATAGATAGATAGATAGATAGATAGATAGATAGATAGATAGATAGATAGATAGATAGATAGATGGATGGATGGATGGATGGATGGATGGATGGATGGATGGATGGATGGATGGATGGATGGATGGATGGATGGACGGATGGACGGATGCATGGATGGACGGATGGACGGATGCATGGATGGACGGATGGATGGATGGATGGATGGATGGATAGATAGATAGATAGATAGATAGATAGATAGATAGATAGATAGATAGATAGATAGATAGATAGATAGATAGATAGACAGATAGATAGATAGATAGATAGATAGATAGATAGATAGATAGATAGATAGATAGATAGATAGATAGATAGATTGCACTGGTTAATATAATGATATAATGACGCAGTAAAAGTTCATGTTTAAGAAAAACCTATATTCACACGACGCACCTGTAACAGACCGGACTGCCTGATATCAGCATTGGCAAACATGGAAGCTGGTCACGCCGAGCGAAAGCGGTACAAGAGACTGCACCACGATCACACGTGGTAAGAACGGAAGACCATGAGCTCCTGAGACGGAACCGACAACACTTGCTGCGAACGGACGAAAACTTCAACGACGAGGTCAGCCCCGAGGGTAATTCGAACCCCGACGCGAGGCCCCCGACGAAGTTCAGTGATGGACACTGAGGCAACACCACGCCGGACAACCCACTGGGAAGTCGCCAGGCGCAACCAGCTCAGCCAGAGGAAGATTATAACGCCACCATTTCTCCAGACACTCCAGGAAGCCCACTGGCTAGCCTGCGCAGGTCAGGACGCCAGCGCAGCGAACCGAAGCGCCTTCACTACGGGGCATCCTTCTATCAAGTAAATGAGTGCAAAAGAAATCAGTGTTTTGAAAATGTGTGAAGAGAAGATGTAATAGACCGGACTATCTGCTATCAGCATTCGCCCTAGGCGATATTGTCTCCTCCTCCTCTCCACCGTTTCGTGCGCTTTACTTTCCTTCCTTTGCTTTCTTTCCTCCTTCCCCGCTGTGAGCGCGGCTACTTAAGCCCAGCAAATAAACGGTCAGGTGTCATTCGTTATGGCGAGGCCCAGCCAAGTGTTCATTGTCGTCTTGTCTCTGAGTTAAACGTTACAGCACCCTAATGTCTTCATCTGAGGTGACCCGAAAGGTGAAAGCAATGTGCTTCTTTCATTAGAGTAATGTATTGGTCACCCCCTCTAGCCCCTCCGTAGGCTTTGCGTATCTTCCGTAATTTCACACTTCCGATTGCGAGATTTCTCTCTCATTAAAGGGTTTTGCCTTGTCTACGGCATCGTCCCATCCTTGACCGAACGAGGATGTCCCGTGATAGCATCGTCATTCGGTGAAACTCTGTTCTGAGCTTGCTAGCACACACTGTCACCGTGTGTTCCACTTTTAGTATATAGACACGCAATAACGCATACCTTAGGGGCATTAGGAGGTTTCTGTGTAATATATATTAAAAAGAAATGATGGCCGCTTCCATCTATAGGGGTACCAAGACGGAAAACACTGCGGGGCAGAGCAGCATTTTTTGTTTCTCTGCAATTTTCTCTTTCTTTCACTTCCCCCCTCTTTCTTTCCAGCTGTCTCCTTCAGCTTTACCATCTTTGGTTTTATTTACTTCTATTTTGCCTCGTTCTTTTTCCTCTTTCTCTATTTCTCGCTTCCTTCCTCTTGAAAATTCGTTAATAATGGTTTAAGTTTTCGTGTTTCATCAGCCTTCTGTAGTTGTGTTGGCACTTTTTTACGACACTCGAGGTTCCCGGTGAACAAGAGGAAGACGTGTTCTCACGCAACACTGGGCTACGATATATGTATTTTTTGTCGGCTCTAATGTCATCAAGCAACTCAATGAACAACAGGAAAAGCACTGCTCTTTGGTGCAAGCGCACACAGTGTACGCTATACGGCTGGCTATGCAATATTTGGTTCCGCCTGCTTTGCGCCATGCAACGACGGCAGCGCATACGAGATCCGGCCACCCTAAAATGATCTGCACTCCAACCAGTAACCTCTGGGTTTCTATAAGTACACACCAGAACCGCGTTATGTTTACGACACATGCCGTAAAGTAATTTATTTGATTTATATGCGGATTTTAACGTCGCAACACCCCCATATGATTATGAGAGACGCTGTAGCGGAGGACTCCGGAAATCTCGACCACCTGGTGTTCTTTAACGTGCACCCAATTCTGAGCACACGGGCCTAGAGCATTTCCGCCTCCATCGAAAATGCAGCCGCCGCAGCCGACACCGTAGAGTAGAAGCCCTCTGGTGTAACGATGACTATCCGATGCTGTTAATTATGCGTCTAATTCTAACTAGACGAGGTGTTCTAGCACATCACCTGCAATGAACCAGGATGCCCAATGAATGCACTAATGAAAAGGCAGATCAGCATTTTGTGACGGCGCTGATGAGTCGGCACTTGCCGGTCGTTGAGGATTGCGAAACGTGATGGTGATCCGTAGCTACATATGAAGCTACCATATTCTTTGTGTAAGGGGCTTCCATGGCAGCATTTCGTCATTCTGCGAGTCAGCGTGGATCGTCGGAGTTAATACCGTAGTTACCTTGCACCGTGTCGACACATTCCGTTCACTCGTTCCAAACACAGTTATCGCACATATTTTCCGCATGACAGTGGCGGAAACGTAGTTTCGGTAGTTATACGGAAAATTTCCGCTGAAAGCTGCTGACACGAAAAATCGTAAGCAATTGTGCGTACTCAACAAACAGAGACTTGTCCCCAGATGATTGAATAATGATCGATGCAGCTTCAAACATGACAGTCTCTTGGGATACTGGAAAGAAGAGATTCTGGTTTATCTATCTATCTATCTATCTATCTATCTATCTATCTATCTATCTATCTATCTATCTATCTATCTATCTATCTATCTATCTATCTGCCTGCCTGCCTGTCTGTCTGTCTGTCTGCCTGCCTGCCTGTCTGTCTGTCTGTCTGTCTGTCTGTCTGTCTGTCTGTCTGTCTGTCTGTCACACGATTTAGCCACCCGGTCAAAGTTCTTGAACTTGTGGCTACATTACCAGTACTTATGAATTGTCAATCAAAAAGAAAATATTACACATTTTTATTGCCATCATCAAAACGTGGTTCGTGTTTTTCCTTACGATAAAGTAAATCAATACGTAATTCTAAAGTTCCAATTCTTTCATACACTGTGCTGCTGATGCCACACTACGCACGAAAAAGCCCTCCGATGATGATATAGTGCTGCCACCTTGCAGGACGAAAAGATAGAAAAACAGCATGACACGTGGCCGCGGATGAGACCAGGACTCAAGTAGAACGGCCAGCAGAAGAATATTGGAGAACATTTGCAGCGAAGCGTGCTGATTTTAAAGATGATAGTCTTTCTTGGGGACCTTCGACGGAAAAATTTTGGTCTGTCTGTCTGTCTGTCTGTCTGTCTGTCTGTCTGTCTGTCTGTACAATTGTCTGTTTGTCCACCCTAACGTTACCTCAAACGGCATCAAACGGCCAACCCCTTCCGCAGCACCCAATATTGCTCAAGGTTTAGCGTTCATAGTTGCGTGATTTTCAATTAAAAGCAATCTTGCGCATATCTGAGGCGCCATAACAACACATCTGTTTTGTATGTCCGCCTTCATACTAGAAGAGACACACACAAGTAACTCTAAGGACTGTAGCGTTTATCGCTCTGCACTGACAGCGCAACGAGATGCTAAAGAAGGTGTTTGCAACGCTTTGCTACGACGACACGGTTGTGGCACCTGCCCGTCGCTTTAAATTCTACACCTTATCACTTCCGAGTCTGCCGCGTCTTCCTCCGTGGTTACGCACGCCTTCGTTTTTGAAGATAACTGTCAGATGGCGCTCGTGTCTAACGTGCCTTGATGTGCTTGTTCGCCTCCGTTACACGCTCGAGGCACTCTAACGCAGCGCCTTCAGAATACTATTCACCGATTTTCTTGCGCAGAGCATCAAATAAACGTTTTGTTGACTCTCTCCAGACGCAAGACTATAACCTTTTCAGGACATTTACAACGTAACAAATAGATTCGGGCCAAATTTTTTATCTTGATATATTTTTTGAAATGTCCCTCCTGCTATTGATTTTCTCGGGCAGCCCTGTGTTACTTGTCGGCAGTGGCAAATCTCAATAGAGAAGCAAAAGCATATTTCTTTTGTTGTTCAATGTTTCAACGTTTAATTTGAGAATATGGGCGAAATCAGCTTTACGGCTCACCTGAAGGCCGTTGAATTGATTGTTGTCAGCAGAAGCGGCATTGTGCAAGAGACAAAATGGTCACGGCCTCTGCGCCTAAATTTAGACGCACGTTTAATGATCATATATGGCTGAAATTGCCGGATTCCTCCGCTTCCCTGTCCCTACTAATCCCATCCAGGTATTTGGGCGTGCAATTTCAACCATTTTTATTAGCATGCGCTAAATTTCATGTAATTCAAAGGAAATTTTTATGGTAGTTAACTTTTTCATGTGCTACTAATTGACTAATTTATTATGGTATGTTCAATCCCCCTGCGAACTTTAATTGCAACTGCGGTAATTTACAATATTCTTGCAAACGCCTGGTTAGACCATTCGCGTGCATAGAAATACTTCATTTATTTAAAAATCAAGAAAGCTGAAACAAGGCGCCCGTAGAAAGAACCTAATTACATAAGCACGAATGCTAGACAAATAGACTGACTATGCATGAATCCTAATCATCTTGTGTAACTATGACAGTGCCACTTCTTCCTTTGGTGGTTCGTTACAGAAATACTTTCTAAGACGAAGTATTGCTTTGTGTTTTTTTAAAGTTGTGTCAGCGCAATAATAGAAAGGAACCTAAAAAAGCATGGCTGATTCACCTGTCATAGAAATCGGTAAAACATCAGAGCTAATAGCGTCTTCACAGAGGTGTTCGAGTATTTATTGTGCATTCTTGCATCAGAATGGTTAAGCAATGAATGCTATTGCGACATATTTTGATGTCATGCGAAGAACTGCAGGCAGCTCAAAACTTGCAGCTGGCTCGTCAGGCAGAAAAAAGGCTCGAAAAAAAAAAGAAACACAGTGAAATAATAAGTGTCACGGCTCGACACTTTAAGCATACCGCTCAAACACATTCTTATGTGATTCTTAAAAGAGAAAAGAAGAGAAAAGTGAGCCCCTAACTGTCTGCAACACAGTGCGACACCTCAACAGTTGCTCACGAGGGATGGGGGTAAAGAGGGATTAAAAGAATTGGAATAAATGTATGGAGATAGAGAGAGCGTGGCGCAGGGGCAGCCTCATACGGAAGTAAGGAAAAGAAAGGAAAGATGAACATGGTCGCAGGAGTCCGAAGACGGGGCACCACTCGGCGAGAGCTCTTGTCGGCATCAGCAGAGGGCGTAGGGCGAGCCAGTCAGCCAGAGCTGCACTGTCGTTGGAGATCGCGGGGGCACAACCGGTCGGCATGAAATCCAGCGAGTGAGTACCCGCTCAAACACATAGAAGCACGCACAATACGAACAAACGAGCATGCAAAGGACGACAGCGAACTGCCACAATTGCTACTATTTTCGTGTGAGCAGTTTGAGGAGTATGCGAATGCGGTGCTTTTATCTCAAAAGGAAAGGCTCAATTCAAGCTATCATGGGAGAAGAATTCTGGAAAAGATGGGATATACATTGCGACCGTTATATTGTGACGAGGAAACGGGGCTAATAGATGCGGAAAAACGCACACATTTAACTGTGGCGCCTATGCCCAGAAATATGCATCCGACGTAACACGCAGGAAGGAGGAAAGCGAGAGCAGACTCCTTACGCAAAGCATTTCAGAATAGCTCAGAAGCCGTCTTTACAGACGTAAGTAAAGCGAGCAGAGGGTCACATGTAGTGGCAATTGTAGCACAAAATCACATCACAATGGCGTCGGTTAAAACTTGTTTCACACGAGTGGCAGAGGCGGCAGCAATAGCCATAGCCATATCCAACGCAGAAATCAGGGGAGAATCAGTGGTTGTGCTCTCCGATTCACAGGCGGCATGCCGAATGTTTCTCCGAGGAACGCTACCTAAAATAGCGTATAAATTTTTAAATAAACCCATAACAGGAGACCATCACATTATATGGTGTCCTGCTCACGAAGGTTTGGAGGGGAACGTCGTGGCAGACCGTATAGCTCGAGGCATCACCAACCGAGCGACGGCAGGCCACGACGTTGAACCTCTTTCCAATTCGCGTGACATCCTCCTCCAACAAAGGAAGCAACGAAAGGAATATGGGCTTCCACATAAGGACTTGGATAGCCAGCAAAGCAAGGATTGGAGACGCATACAAACCAATAGCTTTCCCAATTTGTACCATCTAAGTAGAATATATCCCGCAAGATATAAAGACACCTGTCCGTGGTGTTCACAAGTACCAACACTCAGCCACATAACATGGGAGTGCACCCAGAGGCCCACACACATCGACAGCCCACACATCACGAAGCAACCACACATGTTTCGCCACAGGCAGTGGGAGGCATAGCTTGCGGACGAGTACAAGCAGAGCCAAATAGCTTTGCTTGACCAGGTCCAGCGAGCCGCTCGTGCCAGCGGAGCCCTAGACTGAGGGCCCGACCAAACTGCCTGCATTTCAAAAAAAAAATTTTTTTTTCTCTGAATAAAGTTTCTTCCTCCTCGTGTGAGCAGCGCGGTTTTTTTTTTTTTCGCGAACGCAGTCGCTGTGCAAAGTGACGTTCACACTCTCCGCGACTTCAACGCAAAATTGAGATGAAAGCACAAGACGTGCGAACTACCCCTCTTACTAGATAAGCGCCTGCGCACGACGACAATGTCCTATAAAGGCTGTTCCACATCGTAACCTGCTAAGTGTTCGTGTCACTTCGCCAGTCACAGCGAGAACACGCTGTAGTGCCATCGAGCTCCGAGTACCACCAACAGTGAATGGTACATATATATATATATATATATATATATATATATATATATATATATATATATATATATATATATATATATATATATATATATATATATATATATCTCGACGTGAGTGCGTTGATGAACGTACGGTCTGTGGCTGAATCGTTTCGCGCTGTGTTCGGTGGAGTATGAGGTCATATAGATTTGACCCCAGGTGACGAAACACTTTCTTGGCTCTCTGGAAGTGTATATTTTACATCGCCCTATCCGTGATGAAAATTCTTCAGTACAGATGTGGTGGGACCCAGTAAAAGATGTTCCTGTTGAAAGATCATCACTAAGGAATTTTGAATATGGGGTTAACCAGCGGGAAACTTGCCTTTCCTGTGTTCATCATTGGTTTGACCCCGATGGTTCAATAAGGTGTTCAATCTAGATAGGTGCTTGTCGTTTGTGTGTTCCTATGTTCATTTATACTGAAGCAGTGGGTAGTTTGAGGGATTAGTCAAATTAATGTGCCCCGTACATCCTAGAGTTTGAAGGGCAGATAACTGACAGAGGGATCTTGGCTTCGCCAATGCACATTCAGCTCCGCTGTCAAAGCAGGGGAAACAGTCATCAAATCTTTAATCAATAATGATGTTGCAGCAACATACGTTAGTTGTAGATGGTGCAGCACTGACTTTCTGTAGAATTTCACGAAAGCCAAAAAACTACAACACTATAAGACTCCACGAAACACGAAACACTGTCATAGCGAAAGGTGAATGGGCAGTCTAACTACAGCCCCTTTGTAGTTTCTGCTAGAATGACCATACTGTAACTACAGTGACAAGGTACACACTGCTTCATAAATAATTCATAATTTTGTGTAGTATGATAAATATCTCTCAATGAACCCTTTGTAATGTGAGAGGCTCTGAACCACCCACAGCTTACTTAATTCACATTGTGTGTAACATGGTTTTTAGTTTACTTTTATAAAGCCAGCTGTTATGATCGTGGTGTGCTGCGTGTCATATACAGAAAATTATCATTATCACCAGCCTGGGCACAGTCAAGTACAACCCGAAATTTCTGTACAGATGGTAAGGAAGACGATCTGAACCATGGGCACAAAAAATTGAAAGATAAAAAGAAGCAGGAAGCAAGCATCCTGACGAGATACCACAAAATCTATTACCATCACCTGTTCCAGCCATGAAAGCTTATTAGCAAATCCACGCCCACTAATAGAGACATCACCCGGAACCACCGCTTTACAGTGAATAGCCTGGCGGAGCCCAATTGTGCCGATATGACTGTGGGGGCCCCTTAATGAAGTGTGAACTTTACAGCATAAAGCTGAGCATATCAAATCTATGCAGGTAGAGAGAGAGTATAAGAGGTGATAGGCCCTAGCTTCACTGTTCCGAGCTTCACGCTCCTTAATGCAAAATTGCGAACTTTTAGCGAAAATATTTCAAGCACAGGAATGGCTCTTTGGTAGGATACCCAACTACTACGTCGAGGACCTGGATTCAAATCCTGCTCGACCATGAATTGCGGCAATGTCGGACAACTGCGCCACTAAACTGCTTTCACTGAATGAAAAAAGTAGTACGTGTGTAAGGATATGCTCGTAGGGCTAAAATATTGCGTGTGGTAGCGACTCAATTGGTGCACTCATGTTAGATGTACAGTATACTCACGGATCAGAACGCGAAAATTGAGGACTGTGTTATGGAACTTCATTCGTTTCCGACACTTGCAGTTCTCGTAATATCGAATACTTGGAAGTATCTTATCCTGCATTACTTTCAGCCACAACATTGTCTGTGCACTCACAGAAATTGCACTCTCATCTGCAAGCGTATGTGAGTCACACGCGTAGAACTCTCTTTAGTCAGGCTCATTGACTCTCTTCTAGAAAGTGATGCGTCTCACAACTCTCCTAAAGAGAGTCACGATTCTCATTTACTCTATACGTAAAAGTAACGTCAAACAGCACATTCTTTTTTATCTTAGAATGTGACGCGACACGGCTTTCTCGGGCTATGACGCATTCCAGTCGCTGTACTCTATACTTCGAGGTCGAGTTTCTGAACACGAGCGCATACCACTGAGCAGAGCAGAAATGCTATGAGCATTTTTATAGAACCAACTGCGCTCTGGTGCCCGATGCTCACATTCCGGTTTTATGCACTGGAAGAAAGTTTGCAAGAGACACTAGCGTAAAAGCGAACAAGAAAAAACGTGAGCGGCACGTGCGCTGTGCGTTGATCGATGAATGCGTCCACGCTTTGCAAATCGTGCAATGGCAATGCAGCCTTACACTGCGTACGTGCCTACTCTGACACTTTGCATTTCTGATGGAAAAATGTCATGCTCGGGTATATATCGAAACACGAGAACTGCTGCACACATAGCGAGGCACTGCAATCCGGCGCGTTGATCGATATTCAAGTGCGTAACTCCGGTCTCGAGAGACGCGATACGGGCGTGAGTGTAGAAAGTGCGATTGGGAATTCGAAACGTTTCGGCACGAGTTCTTTAGGAAAGTAACGCGTTATGTCGGCATGCGCAATGACACGTGCGCACGAAGTTGTGCTGGAGTGACTTCTGTGCTTCCCAACACCATTTTTCAATCTCGCTGGTATATCGTTTTTTTTTTTTTTGTGAGTGTATAAAATATGCAGGCGAATAATTTGAGTAGCTTCCGTTAAGTTTCTGAATAACTTAATAAATCCCCCCTCTCTTGATTTTTTTTGATATTTCCGTTTCATGCGACGAACTTTGGTCAACCGAGAGAAGGCTCTTCTAGTGTTCTTATACCTAAAATTACAATACATCCTCACATTGTGAATCGCTTGTCGCATATGCATTTCCACGTTGATTACTACAAGCGCAAAGGTGCTGCCCTTATTTTATTTCATTAAAGAAAAACATAATATTTGCTGGTTGGCATGTTCCGCATGGTTTGGGTGGATACTGCATTCATTAGTATGGCTTCTAGGGAGCTCTGATGTTGTTGTTGTTGATGATGATAATAATGACGACGATGATGATGATGATGATGATGATGATGATGATGATGATGATGATGATGATGATGATGATGATGATGATGATGATTGTGGTGGTGGTGGTGGTGGTGGTGGTGGTGGTGGTGGTGGTGGTGGCGGTGGTGGTGGTGGTGGTGGTGAATGATGGTAGTGCGTGCAAGTTACTTTGGTCTTGCAAGATATGAAGGACTTTGTGAGTGCAGCTTAGCTTTGATCGATTTGTCTTATACGGTCTCATCACGCAAACAATATAGCACCTAATACCAGTCATTACAAGATAATTAGTGTTTGAAATTTGGTTAAAATTAACCAAGAAATTTTAAATAACATATTTGAAAAAATAACTAAGTAGTAATCACAACGTTTTGAGAAATTTGCCTAAGATATTTCTTCAAATCAGCTGCTAACTCGAAGCTGGAGAAAAAAAGGGCACTTATACAACGCCAAGCGAGTCAATACACTTGTTCGAATGCCTCTCCCCAAAAGTGCCGTCCGCGGCATCTGTGAGAAGACGGCTGTTTAACACCATCATGTTAATAACCACAACGACCATGACCACAGCGACAGCAACAACGACGACAGTCACGGAATGAACTACAACAGTGACCACAACCACAACAGTAAAAGGAGCGATGATGACTGCAGCAAAAATTAGGATGGAGACAACAACGACTATGGTGCGCTATATACCACCGCAACAAATGTGACAGCAGCAACTGTCGGCACAACAAGAACGACAAGCACGACCTGGGCAATAGGTGCACTGGTCACAGCAAGAGCTACACCACTTACGATGACAGCAACCATCGCAACAACAGCGGCGATCATTATAGCAACACTACAGCATCAACAAGAACAAGAACGGCGACGATCGCTGCGAAACTGGCAACAATGACGACGATAACCAAGATTGCGGCAAGCCACACCAACCGCCATCGCAACAGCGAAAGTGCGAGAAAGGACGCCTGCCTACTTTTTTTTGTTCGTTCTTGTTCGTCGGTGGTTATTTCGTTCTAGCACCAGTGTAGTGGAAAATTAACGCAATCGCGGACATTGTCACGCAATGTTGTCCGCTTCTCAGTAAACATTCACTTGGCAGTAATCCTACGTTATATCTGCACATTTCGCTTTAATAAACCTAGTTGGTGCGCTATCGTATTGTGAAGGACACGAATTAAATATTTTCGTATCTCCACGAATATGCGGAATCAGGTTTCACTGAACTTCACCAACGCCGCTTCCTCGCGGAGGCATATTATTTTTATTACACTCGCTCCGGTTTTACAGGAAACTGTTATCAATCATACCAAGCAAGGGCTCGTTGGAGTATTTTTCTTTAAAAATGGCCGTTGCAGTTTGCCTTATATTAGGAGTGGCTCTTCATATCAAGGTAATAGGCGCAGTAGCGTGTGTACCTTCTGTAGTGGGGTACCACCTTTAAACCACGAAGCCATTATTATAATCACATATACCGACGCCCGTTGTTAAGGGACACTTGTACAACCCATTATTACTGCAATATTTCATGTTGCATTGTGAAGCATTTGTACAACACACGTGTGTTTGCGAAACATGTATGCTACTTTCACTGCATTTCCAAGCAGAGGAAGATCTCTTCACTGTTTTCAAAAGCAGAGACATGACCGTGTGGTAGAACATCCACTTGCCGTGCAAACGACACGGGTTCGGTTCCCACTTAAACTCGAACAACCCTGGTTCGGTCCCCACTCTGCATCAGGATTACTTATCATTTATTCATGTTATTTTGATCGTTCTCAATTTTTAGTCGTGCATAACAAGATGATTTTCGCTCACAACCAACGACGCGACACCAATGCTGACATTGACATCTTGCCGGAATATCTGCGAAACGGGCTCTTTCACACTATCGCGTTAATAAAAGAAAGAAGAAGCTTGCCTCATATAGTAATACAAGTTAAAATAAAGGTAAACGATGAATATATCAAAGAATAATAACATTTTTGTGAAAAATCATTGGATACGTAGTAATTCCGTACTAAGAAAAGAATGAAATCGCTTAAAAATAATGCAAATAATGCAGCCTCTTGTTTTATGTTAGATATGGGAACGTGTTTCAAGCAGATGGGGAAGAAAAAAGAGCTATTCTTTTTCCATAAATTTGGGACTTGATAATAAAATTACTTATGCCAGGCAAGCCTTGTGGAAGTTACGTCAATAAGCACATAAAAACGAAACACGCGTGATGCGTTGTTAAGCTGCAATATTTCTTACATCTTATGGCGAACGAATTATACTAGTACACTAAGTATGACTGCGATCATGTGCTGCACATGGGTGACATGAAACTACTTGAACTTAGGGTGAAATATTCTGATTAGTGTGTTTTGAATGACTTAATTTTTTATCCTCTTTTAAGGTAGTGGTTATGATCAACCGAAATGTTTCCCATCCTGTTACAGATTTCGCACAATACCAGTAAATTATTATGGGTTAATCATTGAGCGTGCGGCGGTAGTATTACAACCACACATACAACAACACTATGTTAAGGCACGCCAAATATAAACTGGTTTTGTTTGCATTAGGACCTTGTTCATTGTGTGCCAATTTTAGGATGGGGCTGTTTTTACACACAAACACACACACACAGGCACACACATATGCACACACGCACACACACACACACACACACACAACACACACACATACACACACACACATTTCTTGTATTGTGGAAGATCTAGAGATCCTGCATAATGTGGAAGTTTTTAACAAATAATGGTATATATCTGCACAAAAAGTGTGTGAATTGAACATAATTCATAAGACGGGAGCAGCCTGCACATTCGTTCTGCACAACAGCGTTTATAATATACGCCGTTAAACGGTACATCTGGGCGTGAACAACAGTCTTCTAATAGCTCTAATCTTCTTTCGTGTGCGATAAAAGGGATCGCGTACCAGTCACCTTTTTTCCTCCAGTTTCAGCACCGTACATTGCGTTAGAAACTCGCGAAATGCGGAAGAATGAGTAATGCTTCGATGTTGTTTCCCTACTGAGTATTTTGTAACTTTAAATATAAAGACAAAAAAAAGAAACAAAAAGTCTCACGACCAGAAATTGCGCCACTGCTGCGAGAAAAAATGAATACTTGGGTACTTCTGGCCAGAGAGCTGATTTGTGAGTCTAGAGAAGGAAGTAAAACACGGACACGAGTTCAGGGAGCTGCAGATGCCTAGGGTAAGGACAGGGGTGATCCCTTGCGGTAAAGGCCAGGAGCACCCCGAGCACGATATGCTGGTCGTGCTCCGATTGCCATCATAAATCTCGGCATCGTCTCTCTTTTCTCCCTCTCGCATTGTCGCTCTCTGTCTCACCCTCTTTCTGGCGGTGACAGGAGCAGTTATGTCCCCACTCCCACATCGCTTCGCCCTTGCCCTGCTTCAGAGAATGCTGACTTAGCGGCAGGCCTATGGCGTTCGTGGTGCCGACAGCTCCCCCACCTCCCCATACATAAAACAATGCAGCTCTGTCTCCCTTTCTTCCTTTATTATTTCTCTCTCTTTCTTTTGCTTTCTCTATACTATCAGTGTCTGTGGGCATGCGCGCACTAGGGCAATGAGTAGAGGCCCACTTTATGACCTTGAATTCTTGTCTTTGGTTTCTGTTTGATGGTCATTACATATTCTAGTTTGCCGGTTTTTTTTTCTTAATTTTGGGTAGGGAGGCTATAAAAGTGGTTTTTCGGTTGCTGATATTGAAGAATCGAGAGAGGAGGGTGAGAAAGGGGTTCGACTTTCGGGAAGACTGGATAGCCAGTACTTCCTTTGGCTCCGTTCGGGTAAAAGATTAATAATAAAAAGGGAGGAAGGCTGATAAACCCCCCACCATGGAAAGTAACTCTTCTTGCGTTTGCGGAACGAACGTGGATACTTGAGTTAAGAAGGATGCTCTTCACTCGTGCACCATGCATTGACAGCTTTTTGGATGTATTCGCTGCAATGAGTGGCAGAAAAAGAAACCGTAAAAACAGAAAGTGAGAAGTGGCATACGTTAGAGTGCCGAATAATGGTTAACACCAGCCATACTTCTACTTTTCGAGAATGAAGAACAGAACAAAGAAGTTATGACGAGTGGATGAGAACATATAAAAGAGAGAAAATAGTGCGGGTGCCTTATTTTGACAGCTTTCGCTTTTTTTATTTGATTTGATATGGAGGTTTAACGTCCCAAAACCACCATATGATTAAGAGAGACGCCGTAGTGGAGGGCTCCGGGAATTTCGACCACCTGGGGTTCTTTAACGTGCACCCAAGTCTGAGCACACGGGCCTACAAAATTTCCGCCTCCATCAAAAATACAGCCGCCGTAGCCGGGATTCGATGCCGCGACCTGCGGGACTGATGATTGATTTGATTTGATTTGTGGGGTTTTAACGTCCCAAAACCACCATATCATTATAAGTGACGCCGTAGTGGAGGACTCCGGAAATTTTGACCACCTGGGGATCTTTAACGTGCACCCAAATCTGAGCACACGGGCCTACGACATTTCCGCCTCCATCGGAAATGCAGCCGCCGCAGCCGGGATTTGAACCCGCGACCTGCGGGTCAGCAGCCGAGTACCTTAGCCATTATACTACCGCGGCGGGGCCAGCTTTCGCTTGGCAATTTTCCTGAAACGTGAGAACACAAGTCGAATACAGAATGAACCCACCAAAAAGTGCCCAAACATTATGCAGGGAAAGAATGCAATAGTGGGCAATTAGGCAAGCTGATAATGTAATTGAAGCTTTATGACCTAGCAAATACAAATCAAGGTGAAAATTGAGAGACGTGGGAAAGTTTTCTGTCCACATCTCATACTTGTTGTAAACTTTTCTTTATGTTTAGTCTTTGTGCACAAATGTAATAAATGCGCTATAACACTGAAAAAAAAATGAAAGAAAAAGCAGAGTGGAGTGAAGTGGGTATCTATCTCAATTTTTTTATACAACGTGAGCGCATTTCACTTAGGGAAATATTCATAAGCATAACACCGAACTACCGTTATCTGTGAATCGGTTGCATTGGGTACATTTCAATGATCGACTGTCACAGGTTGTACAGATATCGCATAATAACATATTACTTTAAAGCCTTGCTGCCCCGCCATGGTGGTCTAGTGGCTAAGGTACTCAGCTGCTGACCCGCAGGTCGCGGGATCAAATCCCGGCTGTGGCGGCTGCATTTCCGACGGAGGCGGAAATGTTGTAGGCCCGTGTGCTCAGATTTGGGTGCATGTTAAAGAACCCCAGGTGGTCAAAATTTCCGGAGCCCTCCACTACGGCGTCTCTCATAATCAAATAGTGGTTTTGGGACGTTAAACCCCACAAATCAATGAATCAATCTACTTGAAAGCCTTGCTTTGCATTGTTCTGGTTCCTGTGACTCATTCGGTAGGTCACTGCGTACGAAGCGCGCTTCAACTGTTGGATGCTTCGTTCATTCAATGTCACTCGAAACAAATACTAAAACCCAAGTCGTGGGCACAAAAGCACAACCAATGGAGTTTCAGTGCCGCGTCATTCACGAAGCGAAGAAACTACTTGCTATGTTTTGGTAGTAGTGTATGCCGGTGTATATCCTTGATGGTCCTGCTAAGGCTGATGTCATTCCATGGGAACGTAATGAAGGGTCTCGCACTAAATATCTGTGGTGCGCATCGAAATTTTGCGTATAACGTGCCAGTGAATTAAAAAGTATATATTAAAAGAAAGATAGTGGTGTAGGCTTTCTTTTTGTGACTTGTTTTTTTTTTTTTTCAAATGCGCAGTCAGGCATCGTGTTCCTCACTAAATTAATGTTGCTAACGAAATCACTCATCATCCACTCAAAGACCCTCTGGAGATAATAAAAGCGGCGTTTGTAATCGTCACATTTCACATTGAGTAAGAACGGAAGGATACCAAATGACCCGTGCATGATGACTGCGTATTTTGCTGCCTGGATTTGAGATAACATTTGCCTAACGATTATCCAATAATCTCGTTATTTTGTTGTTTGAGTGGGTGATGGCATCTTTTCTTTTTCAATGGACTCGGTAGCTTGTTTTTGATGTATTTTGTTGTCAGTTGTCTTTACTCGCACAGAAAAAAGGAACTATGCACCATAAATCGAGCAGCCAATGAGCCCACATCAGTCTCCTAATTACGGGAACACGCGACAAGGGCGGGGTACGGGGGCCCAATATAAAATATACAGAAGCGTATGTCCACTTAAGCCATGTCCAATAATAACGTGGTCACAAGCCCTTTTATGTGGCCACAATGTCACAGAGTCACATACCGTAACGTGGCATGTCGTTTGCGTGATGGCAAGAAAAGAATTTGGCACTTGGGCCTGAGCCCTTAGCAAAAATTAGTGAAGGCGAAACTTTCGCACCAAGAGGATGTGACTGCATGACGTCTGCCAGAAAGGGTGCATGAGTACTTGGCGATAACATACAATGAGTTGTTGGATCTACGCATGCCCAGCGAATACGCGAGACTACATGAGGGAGCTACAGATGCCTAACAAAAGACGGCATTGACGAGCGCACAAAAATTGATGCTCGACATGCCTTTGTGAGAGGCCCTGTCGACAGAAGGACGCAGCCCAACGTAAAACACAACGACTTTTCAGTTAACGCGGTAGGAGCAGCGCGTCGAGCTCACCGGCGCTGCGCTCGAACAATTAGAGGAGCGAAAAATTGGGGGACACTTCAGCTTCTCCTTGGAGAGTTGAACGCGGTCGCGAAATCCGGTCCCTAGTGCGCCTTTCAACCACCAAGTGCATACTTATAATATGCTTCGTTACACACACACGCACGCACACAAACTCACCCGCGCGCAGGCGCGACGTATCTGTAGTAATGATACAGGTTTTCGATCTATTTTAACATCATGAAAATATTGTACAGTGATATAGTCACATGGTCCTGTATCATGAACAGCGCGCAGGCGTGACACTTGTATTCGTAAATGGTCATATTCTGTTGGCCATCTTGCGTTAGTTAACTGGCAATTGTTCGACTTGTTCTTCTGGAGACCTCTTCCGGTCAACCGCAACAAGCATCGCCTTATGGTCGGTGAAACGGCAACTGCAGTACTTCACTTCATTAATGCTGCCGTGAGAATTAAAAGCTAAATCCATGCAAGTGTGGCAGCTTGTTGAAACGGCATTACCTTGAATAGGCATAAAGAGTCTCACAATGCCTCACAGATGGCAGCACAATATCTAGCACTTGCTATTAGCTTGATCAAAGCCTCTGGAAAAGCATGATATGTTTTCCACTAGATGGATATAGTTGTGCATTTATAGAGCTGTTTGAAAGTTCCTGTGTGTTTTCAGCGGAGAAAGCTGCACTATCCCGGCCTTTTTGGACGCAGTTTCAGGCCTTTCAAATGCGCCTACAAATCGCCGCATGGGCTCGTTTTCGTCGTGACGCCTGTCGAACAAAATGCGATAAGGGGACTCCTTCAACCTAACGGCATTTGTGTTGTGTTATTTCCGAATCAGTTTAAAGTAACATCGTTTTCGATGGAGGCGCAAATGTTGTAGGCCCATGTGCTCAGATTTGGGTGCACGTTAAAGAACCCGAGGTGGTCGAAATTTCCGGAGCCCTCCACTACGGCGTCTCTCATAATCATATGGTGGTTTTGGGACGTTAAACCCCACATATCAATGAATCAATCAATCAAAGTAACATCGTGGCTTTGTAGTAGGACACCTGTTTGCCATGCTAATTGCCCGGATTCCAACCTCAATGAGACTGAAAATTTTATTCTTTATCTTATTTCCTTTTTTCTTGATTTTTCACTCACGGACAATTTTTCCCTCACAACCAACAGAGCCGACACTGACGACTGAATTTCTGCGACCTGAGCTGTCTAACTCTATAGCTTTAAAGGACGAAACCGAGCTTGGCAGCTCGGGTTTTGTAGCCGCAAGTGGTGAAGTAAACCTGCGGTGAAGCTGCGGTGGCGCTGTACTTTATCGGAAGCGTGTTGTAGCAACGGGCTGTGCCATGCCGTGCTAAAAAATGACGAGATGGAGGCTGCGCAGGTTTTTGCGCACTGTTTGGTCTTCAAACCTTTGTTGATTGATTGATTGATTGATTGATTGATTGATTGATTGATTGATTGATTGATTGATTGATTGATTGATTGATTGATTGATTGATTGATATGTGGCGTTTAACGTCCCAAAACCACCATATGATTATGAGAGACGCCGTAGTGGAGGGCTCCGGAAATTTTGACCACCTGGGGTTCTTTAACGTGCTCCCAAATCTGAGCACATGGCTCACACCTTTGCTCGAAGCATCGTACGAAGCATCGAAGCATTGTTCGAAGCATCGTAGTGTACTATAATAAGAGCAGGGCAACAACCTCTGCTCCTATTAAAGTACACTACAGATAGAAAAAAATCCAAATTACACGTATTGTCGCTTCTTCAAAAACGTTGAATCAAATTGTCTGCGTGAGTGGCTTTTAAGTTCCATTCACGTTTGTTCACCAGGCGGGTGACTCTCATTTGAATGCATGGCCACAGACTTATTGGTATTTCTGTTCTGCTCGTTCTGCTCAGGACTGCTCTCAAAAACGCTACGTGTGTCGCTACTCTTCAGAGAACGTAATCAATGTGTCCTGAACGCGAAACGTGCGCTGTTTGTCTAATATCTTTCTCCTAAATTGGCACCGCTCGGATCGGAAGCAATTTTCGGCCAGTCGTTGCGGCTCATTCCCATTCGAATAATCCGGTTCGTGCTTAAAGGTACGCTTCGTGGCGCCCTAGACGTACACTCTCGTCCCGGAGCTGTGGTTTGCCGTATTTGACCGCCTAAAACATGCTAACAATTGAGGTCTGTATACCACTTCGACTAATACTGCCACGAAATATAGACGTCACATAATCGGCTGGCATGGCTACTTTTAACATCCGTGCCTGCGCGCTACTTCTTTTAAGGCGAGAGCCGTAGATAGACCTCATCGAACGCCGAAAAAGATCGTGGGCGCCGGCGATGTCAACACTTGCGACGCCGAAGGTCGTCATCGCGTGAAGACGTCCCCCTAAAACCTTATTACGACATCAAATATCGTGTAAAGTACCTGACGTCACTGTGAAGCTACAGGCATTCCGTGACAGCTTCAACACGTGGCGTCATCACTCGGTTAAATATGAGCCACTGCAGGATGCGCTAATAAAAAACATGAGGTGTGGAAAGATTGGAGTGCCTCCGATCAATTCCGGAGGGCGTGTAGAAGCGCGAATGCTAGATGCAAGAAGGTTTCGGAGAGGCGGAGATTATTTAATTTATCAAATGAAAAGTAAATGGTTTTCGTCTTCGAGACTTCTTAGGTGAGTGCGTAAGGAACGCTGTGACATTTTTTTGGGGGGCACACAGGTTTCTTGTTTACCTGTACACGTAAACACCTAAATGGTACACGTAAACACCTAAATGAAGGTTCCCCTTTGTTTAAGTGTTCCCATGATTTTTAGTAAGAGACAGGGTTATGCGTAACATTAGATATGTGTACCACGTGCGGAGTGTGCAATGTATATCAAGCACATACTTATTTGTGTATAAATCGCTAATATGTTTCGCTTTTAGTAACCGAATCTTCTGGAAATATATGTTATAAAAATTTCGAATCACTCAGTACTGGCCACAAGGTTTTGTTGAATTGGATGGTGTATCAAATCGTCTGTGTTCCGTCTGTCTTCTTTGTCTTCCTTAAATTCGCCCTGAAGCCTATCCGAGTATCAAATCAACCTATAGAAGCTCGCTAATGTCGCTGACTCACACGTCGGGTGTGGGGTAAAACCAGACAGTGTGAAAAAAATTTCATCTGTTCTTTCAGTAGAAACACTTAAAAATAACTCCGTCAATGCGCATGCACACCTCATAAGCCCAGTTCTGGCAGTTCACGCATTAAACCCAGACACCCCCCGGTGCTCTGGTGCTCCGAAACTCGTTGCAGATGAAACACCATCTGTCTTTCTTTGTTCTAATGTTGTCTTCTTTTGAACGCTTGCATTTCATCTGATAATTTAACGATTGAAAGCTATATATGTTCTCACACTACTTCTTCACCTGAATTTCTCGTTTTGATGCAGAAGTGCTAGGGCATTCGTGGTTTTTCGATTTTAGACTTTCACATCTTCATCATCATCATCATCATCATCATCATCATCATCATCATCATCATCATCATCAGCCTGACTACGTCCACTGCAGGAAAAAGGCCTCTCCCATGTTCCGCCAGTTAAACCGGTCATGGGCTTGCTGCTGCCAATTTATACCCGCAAACTTCCTAATCTCATCTGCCCACCTAACTTTCTGTCTCCCCCTAACCCGCTTGCCTTCTCTGAGAATCCAGTAAGTTACCCTTAATGAACAGCGGTTATCCTGTTTACTTGCTTCATGCCCGGCCCATGTCCATTTCTTCTTCTTGATTTCAGCTATGATATCCTTAACACCCGTTTGTTTCCTAATCCACTCTGCTCTCTTCTTGTTTCTTAAGATTACACCTACCATTTTCTTTCCATTGCTCGCTGCGTCGTCCTCAATTTAGGCTGAACCCTCTTTGTAAATCTTCAGGTTTCTGCTCCGTAGCTAATTACCGGTAAGATATAGCTGTTATATACCTTCCTCTTGAGGGATAGTGGCAATCTACTTGTCATAATTAGAGAGTGCTCGCCAAATGTGCTCCACCCCATTCTTATCCTTCTAGTTACTTCAATCTCGTGGTTCGGCTCCGCGGTTATTACCTGCTCTAAATAGACATAGTTTTCTACAACTTTAAGTGCACTATTGCCTATCTAGAAGCGCTGCTCTTTTCCGAGGCTGTTGTACATTACTTTCGTTTTCTATAGAATAATTTTAAGACCCACGTTTCTGCTCTCCTTTTCTAACTCCGTAATCATGAGTTGCAATTCGTCCCCTGAGTTACTAAACAATGCAATGTCATCGGCAAAGCGCAGGTTACTAAGGTACTCACCATTAACTCTTATTCCTAAATGTTCCCATTCTAGGCTTCTGAAGACCTCCTGTAAGCACGCGGTAAATAGCATTGGGGAGATTTTGTCCTTCTGCCTTACACTCTTTTTAATTGGTATTCTGTTGCTTTCTTTATGAAGCACTATGGTAGCAGTTGATCCCCTGTAGATTTCTTCCAGGATGTTTATATATACTTTATCGACGCCCTGATTCCGCAGTGTCTGCATGACGGCTGATATTTCTACTGAATCAAACGCTTTCTCGTAATCTATGAAGGCTATGTATAGTGGTTGGTTATATTCTGAGCATTTCTCTATTACCTGATTGATAGTGTGAATGTGGTCGATTGTTGAGTAGCCTCTTCGAAATCCTGCTTGCTCCTTTGGTTGATTGAATTGTAATGTTTTCTTTACTCTGTTATCAATTACCTTTGTAAATAGCTTGTATACTACAGAGACGAAGCTGAGCGGCCTGTAGTTCTTCAAGTTCTTGTCATCTACTTTCTTATGTATTAAGATGATGTTAGCGTTCTTTCAAGACTCTGGTACTCTTCCCGTCCGGAGACACCTCGTGAACAGGGTGGCTAGTTTTTCTAACACAATCTCTCCTCCATCTTTCAGCAGATCTGATGCTACCGGATCCTCACCACTACCAGCAGCAGCAGCAGCAGCAGGACCTTCTATCAATTGCTATTTCAAAATTTCCGTATGAAAAAATCGGATGAAAACTTGATTTCAAGACATACTTCTGAACTGCTTGAGTTAGAGATTCTGCCAATTTTTCATGCGCCTCTTGAGAGCATTCTTCGGAAAGCGGAAAAAACCTCGACGCAGTGCGAAATGAGGGAATGCAGTCCTCAACACAACACACATCAGTGTTTTTGAAGACGATAGTCTTTCTCTGGGACCTTCGACGAAAAAGTTTTGGTCTGTGTGTCTGTACACTTGTCTGTTTGTCCGCCCTTATCGATACTTCGAACGTCACCAAACGGCCAACTCCATCGGCAGCGCCCACCAATATTGCTCAAGCTTTAGCGTTCATAGTTGTGCGATTGCCAAATAAAAAGCGATTATTGCGCATAATTGAGGCGCCATAACAACACATCGATGTTTTGTATGTATGCCTTTTTACCTGAAGAGGCATACGCAAGTAACTCTAAGGACTGTAGTGTTTATCGCGCTGGGCTGACGGTGCAACGCGATGCTAAAAAAGGTAAGCGTTTCCAACGCTTTCCTAAGACGACACGGTGGTAGCACCTGCCCGTTGCTTTGCGTTCCACACCTTATCACTTCCGAGACCGGCGCGCATCTTTCTCCAAGGGCGCGCACGCTTTCGTTTTCGAAGATAACTGCCAGATGGCGGTCGTGTTTAACGTGCCTCGATGCGCTCGTTCGCCTCCGCTACACGCTCGAGGTGCTCTAACGCAGCACCTTCAGAATACCATTCACCGATTTTCTTGCGCAGAACATCAAATAAACGTTCTGTTCAATCTCTCCAGACGCAAGACTATCGTCTTTCGACGACATTTGCAGTGTAACATGCACATTTGGGCCAATTTTTTTTCCATATCGTTTTTCTGCCAGGAAGCTCTATATCTTATTTTATCATAGTACCATACTCTCCTAAAGTATAAGGAGTGAACGTCAACGGTTCACCTAATAGGACACTCTGTAAGGCAACTTGATGCCTTTCTTGTCGCGTTTTGCCCGTTTGAAATTCCCGACTTAAAAATATTCTGCTTTATCCTCAGGCAACAAATAAATTGTACTTTTGGTGGTAAGTAGCTAGATGTATAAGGTAACAAAATAGAAACTCAACTCGTACTGCTGAAGTCATGTATGGATCCGAAAGTTTGGTCGAGTTGAATTCAACCCATTTTTTATGGGCCACTAACATCTTCGCACTAGCTACGTAATTTTCCCCTTGCGAGTGCTGCGAACAATCATGGACACTTACACATAAAAAGTAGTTATCGCTGGAAAAGAGAAACAAAGAAAAGTACTCTTTGTAGTAGCTACAGAGGCCGGCAAAGTCAAAATGTCGTCGCGTTTTGCCCCGTGTCTCTGTTTGCCCCATCCTGCCACATAGCGAGCGTGTGCACGTGAGTTTGTAGAAACGGGCGACATGGTCATCGTCTTCGCTTGCTCTATTTGTCCACGTCATCAAGACTTGATAACAGGAGAATAATAAAAAAATATATAGTCGGCAATGTCTGGCCAGCCTTGCTGGGTGACCAGAGCACACAGGGCGTCGCCTACGTTCATTTCCTCACCCATGTGCCGGTCGATGTGAATGTTTACCCATCCCTATATGCTCTTGTCCTTATAGTCAAGGATCAGCAATAGGGAGTTGGAGCACTTCGTCAAACCAATGGTTAGTGGGCTGTCTCCTGTATCACCGCCTCACGACGTCTTGGGTACACAGCATCTAGCCTTCCGTGCCACTGCGTTCGATCGCAGGCGCATATGTGTATCCCCTTACGATGACGCATCGGTTTCTTTACGCACGCGTGGACTCTGTCAATTCATCAGCCGCCGCGTCAGCGTACGCTGTCGAATTACTCCACCTCATCTCCTCTCGCAGCTTGGAGATCCTTCTTATCAACATCCCTCCCGTTGTCGCATCTTCGGTGGCCGCCGATTCCGGTTGTTTCCCGGAGGAATTAGCAGGGCATTCTCTACGACGGATTCGGGAAGCGCGGTTTTGCGCGTACGCGAGGGGTTTGTTTTGAATATTGGTTTGCCTCGAATAGCAATGGCTAAGCTATGAGAACAATATATCCCCAAGATAGAATAATCAGCCCATCCTCATCGCTTGGCAGCATCTTTGTAAGCTGTCTGACGGTGCCCACCAGGGGGATATGTTAATGATGCGTGCGACACACGCTTCTTGTGAGTCGCGAACGTCATTGCGAGAGTTGTTTGTTCGTTGGCTGCATAAAGAAATGTTCAAGTTGTGCAGTGGTGCATTTGTACTTGTAGATGTGTTTTTCCATCTTCCGTGGTCTGTGTACTTATGGATGAATGAAGTGGCAGGAGGCTATTGCATCAGAATAAAGGAGGTCATAATTTACTTTTTTATATCACCACTAATTGTAGCGATGTGTGAACACGAGGCAATACGCTGGTTTGGATAGGAGAAAATAGGCCAGCATTGCTCGCACTTTTCTAGCAATGTTAAGAGACCTTTTTACAGAGGAAAAATTACGGCTTCTTTGTTTTCTGCATGGTCACATTATTATGGAAATCAATTTACTTGAACCTAATGGGTATAAACACTATCTCTTCCTCACAAATGCAGCGCCTTGTATTGTGCGTTGAGGGATGTGCATTTTATAACTTAATAATAACGGCAAGCTTAAAGGAATTAAATTTTATAAAATCATAAAAACTGGGATTTGTGTATTCCCGCTATTTTTTTTATGTCGCAGATAATTACCGGATCTTCTTCCTGCTTTTGAATTGGCTTTTGCATCTGACTTCTGGTTTCTGAATTCGTAACACAAGGTGGTAACTTCAGAGGGACTGTAAATTGACAGCGAAAAGTATGGCTTACATTAAAATGACAAAATAAGAATTTACACAAGCGAAGTATCAATTCAAGATATCCTTGTCACCTTGAATCATCTGCTAAATGGCTCCACGTTCAAGCTTGCCTAATAGGAGGACGTCACTAAGGTAAATTTGTTTGTTTGTCCTCATCGCCAGCTTTGATTCTGCGTGCCGACCTTTCTCCCTTGTGTAATGTAACCTATCTCTTTCTCCTCACCCCGCGCATTTTATACGCAGGTTTTCTCATCAGAGTTTCTTTGTAGAAGGTATACAATAGTGGTAGCAGTAAAATGCAAATGAAGGCTTTTCGTTCCCCACCTATTCTCTTCAAAGAAATAAAAAATAAAACTCGCGAGCCCCGCTCTTATGAACCTCCTTTCCATGATGAAGAACCAAGCTTTGGAAAAAGAAAAACAAGAAGATATTAGAGAATATGCGTTCTCGTTGAGATACAACTTTTGTGTGACCAGAAAAAGAAATGAAAACAAACTTACAATCGCAAAGAAAGTTGAAAGCGAAGGAAAAGCCAGAAGCTGTAACGTGGGTGGCATAGTTTCCAAATATATTTTCTCCTTGACGCTAGCGTTAGCTGTCTGCTTCCTCCCTTTCTTTCTATTTTCTTTCTTTCTTTCATTCTACCTTTTTTTTTTGTCGTGGTTCGTTCAAAGCATGCGACACGCGGTGCCTCATTTGTGTCCCAAAGAGAAAGCAAGCGGTATGCGGGGCATTCAAGTTTCTGTGCGTGGGACTGCTGCTATAGAAAGGCGCAGCTGGCAGGCAAAGCGGGAGTGTCAGGAATCACAGATTTTTTCAAACACCTTTTTATATTTCGCGGGGGGAACGAAGGCGATCGCAGCGAAATACACAGAGAGAATCTTTTTGGGAGTGGTGGTTGAAGGCACCGCTGCTTTCGATTTATGAAGACGCGATCGAAAGGTGGACGTTCTTTTTTTTATTTTTAGATGCCAGTGATCCGAAAGCAGGGATGCACGAAAGAAACGTGGAAAAGTATGAGCTTTTCTTTTGTACCACCGTGTGTGCTGGTGCAAGGAAGAATGGCTGTCGATCCCACGCCTGTGCATGCATCGGGAAACATACATACCTGAAAAACCATGGATTCAGTTCAGAATAGATCAATAGGTGGAGAGCGTTGGTGATGGTGTAGCAACAGGTGTCAGAATAGTTGATCCACATGTTAGGCGCTGTGATTCTGTAACGTAGCACTTCATGCATGGGAACGGCCAACAGCCATGGAACATCACAGGCTAAGTATTTTTGGTCTGTTTATGCCCCCGCTGATTGACCGGAGCTCCTCGAGCAGCCTGCCCCCTTTTGTCGCTTCTTCCTAACAAACGTCATTTCGGCATCACGCATCACCCAGGTTTCTCGACGCTCATGAGAGTGATGGAATGCATTTGAATGCGGCGGACACAGCCTGTCGAGATTAGGTCTTAGCCTAGCGCATCTTGGAAGCCGTCTATTAATATGAGGCTCGGTCAAGTTAGCTCTCGACCTGGGTTTAAAGCGGTCTGCCGTTCAACGCACCCGCATGAATACGTCACCGCTTCGCGCTCATGTGGCAAGTGGACGCTCTGCTCTTGTAACGTGAGACCAATAGGAACACGTTCACTAGATGGGCAGTCCCAGAATAGTTTGTCAGGTCTTGGAACGGCGGTATATCGATGGTGGATTATGCAAGCAAGACAAAAGAAACTAACTGCATGTTTAAATAACGCATTCGGTGCTAGCACACAAGCAACAAGTTTATGCTTCGTGGAAAATCCAAAGTGTTGTTTTCGGACTAGGCGATTTCGGCTAAAAAACTACAGTTCTTCGTCGTGTTAACAAGTACTGAACTTATCTTTCAACATCATTGTCTACATTGCGGAAAGTATACATAGGTGCTCATTGCCTGAGAGCTCGGCCCCATGTGAACAGTATCAACATTGTCGTGACTGGAAACCATTAGCTGGCACCCAGCTTCCCTACTAATGGTAGTTGTAGCGAGGCCCGAGAAAAAGCCAAGGGAGCATCAATATCTCACCGCAGGAGTGGGAAATCTGTGGCTCAGAGGACGGTAATCTATATTTAGGTACGTCTCACGGGTAGCAGTCGGCTGAGTCTGTTGTGCGTGCGATCACAGGCGTGCGTGGAACTATTCATTATGGGGAACCCCCTCCTCTCCTCTCTCTCCCCACTGAGGTCCTTGTGCTTAGAATGCAGGGTATAAAGACAAGAAACTAGAGGTTGGCGGGGGCAGGGAAATTGTGCTTTGTGGTGTTTCTAAAGGCACTTGGATGATTTTCTTGAAAACACGTAAAACTTCCGGAGATTATTTATGGTTTTGCTGCGTGAAAGAAGTACAGTCCCGTCTGTTCAAATAATAGATGGATTCAGCCTTTAGAAAAAATGAATATAAGAAAACAGTATTCCACACTTGAGAAAGAAGACAATTACCAGCGCTCATATCTGCAAAAGAGACACAAAGAAAAATACTTTTTGTATCAGCTACAGAAGCCGTCAATGTCAATGTCGGGCGTTTTGCCCCACCCAACTCTATCGATGTGCCGGCACACCACGAGTAAGAACCACTATTGATGACCACACATATACGCATAAAAAAGTACGGTATTTCTTTGCTGTGGCGTAGGAGATGCGTAATAAAAATAACAGCGTTTCCAGCAGCTCCCAGTGAATTTTAGCGCAGTGAAAGGCGCCCGAAACTCTCACTATCAGCGTCTTTAGTTCCGCATTTATGTACCTAAATAAGCAAATGTGAGCTCATATAATTGATCACGATTGAAACTAAACTAAAATGGTTCTCGGTTCCCTCCTATAATATTATTCATTTGTCATATAAGAACCTCACACATGGAGTATGCTGCCATAAACCTAATGTACTGTAAAGCTACAGTGAAGTATTATGGCAGACGTCGCAGGACGTTAAAAGGAGTGAATGCTACGGACGCTGTCACCCGTGCCTGTAATCGCTATCGCACAAAACGAGAAAAAAGCTAAACAAAAAACACGAATGACACAATTGGATTGAAACCTGGGTCCCCTGCGTGAAAGCCCACCATACTAGCACTGAGCTATATCGCTGCTTAGAACTTCATGCCAAACTGACCCTAGGCAGGCTTCATATAGGCAAAGAAACAGCAATAAAGTGTGTGATAAAGCGTTTAGAACAGCAAAGAAACCGCCAGGTTTTCCGCCCCACGAATTGTGTGATGAGTGGGTCGTAGAATGGTAGAACCCATCACAATAGTACAAGGAAATTCTTTGTCGTCGTCAGCCACATCCTCCGAAAATTGCACAAAATTCCTCGCAAGTCTGTAGCGGCTATCACGCTTCACCGAAGAATGACGAAACATGGCATAGTGAATGCCTGCGCAAAATTTACGATGATGAATGACGTAGTGGATACCCTGCAAGCGTGCTTGTAGCATTTACCCAAATTGAATTGAAAAAGGCTCTGAAAGGTCACTCTTCTAGCTTTCGCTGTGACTCTGCTGCGTGTTTCGCGCAGACCTGGCGTTTCTTCTTATTCTCTCTCCTAAACGTGTCGTATAGACATTCTAATCTCGCGAAGCACAAAAGAAACACGCGAAACACACAAACTGCAGCCCGTTTGGTTGTCACATACACGGAGGCACTAAAATTGGCCCTTAGAAAGAAGTGAATGATGACAGAGTACCAACATGACTCATGAAAAGAAAAAAAATAAACGTCATCTTCCATCATGGTGTAGCGGTAGCGTGTCTAGCTAACAATCTGACGTGTGTGTGTGTGTGTCCTTTTTATTGTTTGTTAGTTTTTTTTGTCGTAGTGCTCATACTTAGACATTCAGCCATTACTACAATCTGGACGCGTGGAAAACTATCAGAAACAGCTATAAAGCTCAATTTGTGTCCGAGTTTCGCTAATGTTTGTGTGTGTGTGTGTGTGTGTGTGTGTGTGTGAGTGTGTGTGTGTGTGTGTGTGTGTGTGTGTGTGTGTGTGTGTGTGTGTGTGTGTGTGTGTGTGTGTGTGTGTGTGTGTGTGTGTGTGTGTGTGTGTGTGTGTGTGTGTGTGTGTGTGTGAGAGAGAGAGATTTGTACTACTTTCTACTCCCTATGGTTAGGTAACGGTACTATGCTTCGAACAGCGTTAGGTTACTCGGTTGAGGTGAAATTCTTTCACTTTTTTTTGAGAAAACAAGTATACTCTGCCGCAGAAAGAGGTGTTCTACTCGGGAAAATGAGGGAAATATGGGTCAAGAAAATACTTTCTTATGGAGAATGCCTGGCACTCTCTCAGTTTTTAAAGTGCAGCTGATTAATGATGGCCTGCAACTTTTAATTTCGCACCACCAGTACACAAGCAGGGAAGTGATTAATAACAGTAGCAGCTGCTTTCTCTCGTATTTTAATATCGCTTACAATACTCTGCGTGGGCCTCGATAACAATTGTGAAGAATGACAAGCCTTTATTGAAAAGCCCAACCTTGGGCAAGTATCGGCTGGATGATTTTTCATTCATGTTTTTTTATGAAGGCCTTATTATTAATGTAGAACGTCATCATGGAGAAACGGAGCCAAAAGAAAGTTAATAACAAGCTTCTCGTCCGCAGCAGAGCGAACATCGCGGAGTGCTCAACAAAACAAAAAATTTTTAGGTGCATTTTTTTCTGAGATGTGTATAAACATCAGTGGTATTTGATATTGTTACGGGGAAGATTTATTCGCTGATAGTGGGTTCAGATAACGCCATGCAGAGAGAGGGCACAGTATTGCAGGTCAACAAGACAACTCGAGAGTTGAACTTACTACAACAACGTTGTCGTCTTGCTCCTTTCGCGTGTTATTTCAGGGCAGGTGCTGAAGTGACAGTTTCATACACGTGTCATTACCCCGGCCGGTAAGGAACCTTCTTGGTGTCTATTAAATGGGCCAGTCACTGTTGTAGCGCTTAAGACAAAAATGTGGACTACATTAGTTCTGCGGGTAGCAACCGATGATTTTGTTGTCACGGAAGTTTCATAAGTGACAAGTGTGGGCCTTGACGAAGGACTTGGTATTCCTCAACGCAGCACAATAATAATTTTTCGCAGAAGCCAACACGTCGAGATGGGAGCCACAGTAGAAAAAGAAAGCCCGCAGAAAAAACCAGCATCCTTATGTCGACGATCGTAAAGAGACTTCTGTGCTCTCTGCGACGATGACAAACGAGCGTACACGATTGTGCGTGCCATGAGGGAATGGTTGACGGCATCTTGATCGTATGAAGTGGAGGATTGTTGGTCAGACGAAAGCAGGGTATCGAAGGATACTAAGAGATGATGGACGAAGAGTAGATAAAGCGGTTAGTAGCCGGCTGTTTCATGACGCGCGAGTTGTAGGTGAAGGTGACAAACGGCGGAGCGATGGCCCAATCCGTGTGCTCACTGGATACTTCCATAGAAAGCATATTTGTCGGTGTGCGCTTGAGGCGCTCTGTAAGGCCGTTAGTGTGAGGGTTGTAAGACGTGGCGAAGTTGTGAGGAGTTGCACATGATCGAATTTGATCATCAACCACACGAGATGTAAAGCAGTGACCACAATCTGTGAGCAGCTGAGGCGGAGCACCATGTTGGAGAATAATGTCATTGTGCGGGAAATCAGCAACGTCAGTCGCGCAACTCGTCGGTAGCGCTCGACTGATTGTATACTGAGTGGCATAATCAGTGGCTATGGCAACCCATTTGTTTCCATTTGTTGAACTAGGAAAGGGACCTAGCAAGTCCAACTCCACTCGATAAAACGGCTCGGCTAGCGCTTCGATAGGGTGAAGTAGTCCGGTGGGGTGAGTCGTAGGCTCCTTTCGGCTGAGGTCTTCAGATACTTGCGGCGCTGGCATATGTTCCAAAGTTGAACGTAACGGCAAACGGAAATAAAGACCCTTACAGAATTCCAATTGTCCAATACGGTCGTAGCTTCTGAAGACGCCTGAATTTTCAGAAGTTGAAGCATCGTGAAATTACTGTAGAACATCCCTGCACAGGTGATGTGGTACGACAAGTGAAAGTTCTGCGCCAATGGGGTCCATGTTTCAGTACTATAAAAAAAATTTCTTTGAAGCAGGAACCTGCCAAGAGCAGGGTCAGTATTGCCCTGTTAAAGGCGGTGAATGATGGAGAGCAGTGATAGACCTCGGTATTGTTCATAAGCCATGTGAAAAAAAGTCAGTGATGGCAAAAAATGCAGGCATCGAATTCCAAGTCGCTAGGGTTGGCTGGATCAACGGTGCGTCGGGATAAGCAGTCGGCGTTCCTGTAGAGCTTGCCAGATTAGTACAAAACCGAGAACGTGTACACTTGTGATCGTAGTGCTCAACGGCCGAGTCTTCCTGTAGGGCCTTAAGTGTTGACTGCGAACGGACGTTCGTACGGACGGAATTCCACGATGGCCTAGACAAGAGCTAAACATTCTCGCTCAGTGACGGAATAATTTGTTTCCATCTGCGACAGAAGACGACTAGCGTAGGCTATCACTTGATTTGTGCCATACTGTTTCTAAGGTATTATAGCACCCATGACATGACCACTTGTGTCGATGCGAAGCTCTGTTCTAGCAGCTGAATGAAAGTGAGCAAATACAGCTGGTGAAGTGAGGGCGCAAATGAGCAACGCGAAAGAATGCTCTTGGTTCTCACGCCAGGAAAAGGCCGTATTCTTTCGGAGGAGATCCGTGTGGGGCCTAGCAATATCCGCGAAGTTGACAAAGCGTCAGAAGTATGAGCAGATACGAATAAACCAGCGAACATGTGTGGAACGAGCAATCGAGCATTCGCGGACAGCGGGACTTTGTCAGGGTCGTGTGGGACACCACTAGCGTCTGACAATACAAGGTGACTGAATTGTTTATTCTGCTGGCGTCCAAATGCGCACTTTAGCGAATTGAACTGGAGGACAGCACAACGAAAAAAAAATTGCAGCATATCCATGGAGTGCTTGATAATTAGGGGGGCGAAGCGTCCGTACGTCCGTTCGTTCTTGCTTCCGTCCATCCGTGCGACCGGTCATGCGACCATCCGTTCATCGTGCGTCCATTCGTGTGTCCGTTCGTCTGTGCTTCCATACATCCGTCCGCCCGTGCATTCGCCCATGCGTCCGTCCGTCTGTCCGTCCATCCGTGTGTCTGTACCTGCTCCTGTCTGTGCGTCCGTCCACCCATGTGCTTATTCGTCCGTCCGTGAACCTATCTATCTGTCCGTCTGTCAGTCCGTCCGTCGATCTAGTGAACACTCTAAGTACCACTTTCTCGCATCTTTTCATCATATATTGATCATATTGCACCTTCTTATGGCCTGCGCTTCGTGTGTACTTCCCACCTTTCACCGCCTCTAGTTCATGGCTATATACTACTTCATGGCACTCGGCCCAACCCTCGCTAAACTTTGCTAAAAGCAAGGGGGTTACGCCAAGCAAGTTTAACGTGGCAACCCTTTCTGGTCAGATAGTTATTAAAGTGCATCGTTCTGATACTAGTTCTTTTTTGGAAAGCATCAAATTTAAGACAACATTTATTTGAGATTGAGTCACCAATACTCGTCTCCGTAAGCTATTTCATCAGAAACAACTATATTGCTATTTATGACTAACTTGCGCGGGTTTCGACTTCATTTGAATAAGGTGCACGTGTGCCGCTTCTCAAGTTCGGCCGTGCACGTGGCTACCTACTACTACTACTACTACTACTACTACTACTACTACTACTACTACTACTACTACTACTACTACTACTACTACTAATTCATTGTGTACGCATGACCCATGGCTGAGCTTCCCCCCCAAAATATAGACCATTTCCCCGAAGGAAACACTGATGTGAGGCGAAGCAGGAGCAGCGTGCACGGCTTGACCCGGTTAAAGCTGGCGTCGACGCGGGTGCTGGAAGAACGGTTTGAATCAAAACTTGGTGTAGCGTTTACTCGAGAAAACGTTTGTTGCAAACGCAGAGATACGGGAGAGAGGTTGCGTTTCGTTTAAGCTTTCTCGGAGATGAACGAGCCGAAAGTGTTTCTACTCGCCGAGCGGTCGAGCCTTGCAGGCGGTGGCGAGGATGACGCGAGAGAGAAGTGTGATGCGAGCGGCTGGTGTAGCCGCCAGCTGCGGGCGCTGCGGCGAGCGTGTTGCGGGTGAGGGAGTGCCATCTGCACGCACCTGCGAGGAAAGCGTGTGAGAGGAGCGTGATGTCAAGGCAGCTGCGGCATGACATACTTGGACCACTCGAACACCTGCGGCGAGCGGTACGCGTTGCGGTGCGTTCGTACGGATGCACACACGTACAATGTAACACAGAGGATTCAAAGCGCTGCTTCGTATGCACAACGTGAAGAATGGCTGAGGTACGAGACTGGGTGCTTTCACAAGTGGGCGAGCAAACGATGACGCCGTCGAAATACCAAAGGTAGGCCGACCATTTGAAACCATGGCGAAGATAGTTCATGCGTTCAAAATTATACGGAGCATTGCATAACCCAAGAAGCATAACATTAAATTCGCAAAGGCCGTCGGGTGTCTTGAATGCGGCTTTATCGCGGTTGCAGTCGTCTACCGAAATGTCTCAGTATCCGGATCGAAGGTCATTTTAGTCATTTCAGTGCTTATGCTGGAGTAACCGTTCCATACACGTGTTAATAATTATTATTGGATTATGCTTGAGCGGCCACAAGAGTTGTTCTGGCATTAGAGAGGAAAAATTGGGACGGTGCACACACGAGTGAGACGGGGTAAACACACCTAGGTAATTGTGTCGAAGCGTCCTTCAAGCTGTCAAAGCCATGGCTGAACCAGCAATGTTAATATTGTCCTGTCGAACGCACGTCAGGACGCTAGCTCCGTCGACATCTCTCATGAAAGGATCTGGTATATTCTTGAAGCCGCGATGCCCGTGAACTGACCTCTTGTTTAGTGAGGTTGCCAGCCATCCAGCCAGCAGTAGATCGTGTCTGTCGCGATATAGGCTCCAGCAACATTCTTCTTGAAACAATTTCTCCTAATTTCAACACTCTACCACCTTCTCAACTTCTGTGTCATTTTCAACTGTGTAAAAAAGGTACGTCTCGTCTTTAAGGTGAAACAATGACTGCAATAGAAAAAAATTAGCGTGCAGTATGATGACGGTCGATCCACTGATTATGCCGCTTTTAAACTTCATGATAATTCTGCACATAACCTTGTCTAGAACTGCTTCCAGCATAGGAAGTGCTGCAAAGCGTTTGAAACTCACCCGATTCTGCACAGCATCTAGTATCAGCCCAACCTTGAATGTGTCATGTCTTGACATCATAAGACGTTATAGTGGTCATGGTGAAGTCTTATGGTGGTGGCGTCATTGCGTGATGATGAGTTCTTTGCATAACTCATGTTTACGCTCCAACGACAGTTTACTTTCGTGTTTTATGAAGCATCAAACGCTTTCGCCTTAGAACAAGGACGTAGCACACAATATTCAATGGATATATGCGCTGCAGTAAATTATATTACTTCGTGGCTGTGCAGCAAACCAAGTTTTGGCGTAATATCTAAGGAGATACAAAATGATGAAAAGCCCACTTAAAACAAATTATTAGACGCCGTGATAAGGAGTCTCCACATTTTTAGTACATTGTATAAAATTTGTGGTTTAGAAGCGCCACCAAGCCAAAAATAGAGATTGTAAATATGGGTACTTCAAAACTACTGAAATAACGATTGAAACTCCAGCCCTCTTACGCCACTTGGCGAGCTCTTAGGGTATACTGGATTAATTCACTCATTGGTTATTTTTCACAACAAAGTAGGTTGCAGTATTGTCGCATTAAAATACGTCATCTCGTCATCTTCTAACGGGACAGTTTATTGCTTTTGTATAGTAGTCTGATTTCTTGACCATTTTTTTTCGGAAGACACATTATTTCTGGAAGTTGTTAGGAGTAAAAAGTGGCGACGAAGTTTAAGTATTGTCTTGTCTAATGAAAATGTATATCGGAAAACATCGGACGTGAAAACACAGACGTATCAAGAACGCTTCATGAATTTTGGTCACGTTGCCCAATAATGAAAAATAATCGACCCGTATGGTAATCTGGTGAATAACTTCATGTACACGCGCAATATGTTGAGCATTAAAGTGCAATGTGATCCAGATGCGCACTTACTGACTTAAAAGGGCGACCACTCTTTCATTCTCGCAGGTCGCCGCCGTTATGATCACAGAGGCTGTTGACGTTACCGGTGGCGTTTATGGAGGAGCAGCCATTCAGGAACAACAGCAACCGGAGGACGTGTTAAGTGAATGCGAGAGCGGCTGGGCCATGAAGTGTAATGAAGTGTCATGAAGCCATATTGGAAAGGTGAGTTGGCATTGTGTTTAGCGGAATCACACGATCCTCAAGAATATTTAGCCAATGAACGTAATCGGTGCCTACTGCTCTCTGCACAAGCTAGCATGAGCACGGCTCGCCAGTAGTCACTGACCAAGCACTTTGCCAAATTCCCAATCTAAGGAACAGTACGTAGGCTATCCCTCGAATATCGCTGTCTCCTTGGGCTTTTCACGCAAAGCTTGCTAGTAGCTGCCGATTTCTGTGGCACCGCACATGTATTGTTTACATTTTGTTTACAGCATAGCGCGTAAGCAAAACATCACTAGTATATTGTCAACTTCTTAGATTAAGCATAATTATAATAAGATAAGTAGATAAATCTGCTGAATGCATTGGAATGAGCATGGCGCCTTTCAAGCTGGCATGATGAAGATGCCCACATGATATCTAAAAGTTCAATTCTCTTTGTTTGGGCACCACTCTTATTACAATAATTCTCATTTCACACCTGCCATTGAAAATCATGTTTAAATAACAAAATCTAACGTGACTCACTCGTTTTTTTTATCTTGGCCAATCCTCCTATCATGTCCCATTTCCGCATGCATTTGGTCTGACATATATGTAAATAAATAAATTAACAAGCGTTGCTCCATCGCTTGTAAGCAATAGCCAGTATGATGACAACATAAACATTGCTTTCTTACTTGGTTGGATGATTGATTCTCACAATTTCTCTGTGATGTATTTTCGGCCCGTGGTGGCGATATGGTTGTTCACACATTCATTCATTCATTCATTCATTCACTTATCCATTCATTCATTCACTTATCCATTCATTCATTCACTTACAAAACTTATTAGTGTCCTGAAGCCCAGCCTTTTCAGACCAAGGCGGGCCACGTTCCCGTCGGTAGCGTCTAGCCGATCCTTGTGGCGTCATCGTGCACCTTCTGGACTGCCCGTAGCTGATCTTGACAAGAAGCAAGTTGGCCACTGAAACTGAATTGTCGGCAAGAAATGTGTTGAATCAGTGGGTACTACGACCACAACTATGTTACACAGCCTGTCCATTCACGAAGGCATTTATGTAGGAATATTTAACAGTCGGGTGGTCGCTCACATGACTCTGCATGATGATGATCTTTGTTATTACGTGCATAGGTGCCCATCAACTAAAAAACATAAATAGGTCTCTTGCGGTTTTTCGGTTTTTACACCACTGTATATTATGGCGAGATTTTGTGAATAGTGAAAATGAGAAAGCACTTGCAAAGGGACATGCTATAATGAGTTGCAATTCCTATTATTTTGTAGATATTTCGTTTCTATAACACAAAATACGTAATGGACTCTATAGATCATTTGGCCACATCATATCCAGGTGTTACTGGTACGGCATCGAACACTTGAACAGCTACCTTCAAAGTCATCCAGACACACATGAAGTCAACACCGTAAGCGGAATGCCGGTGTTGGAACTGAACACACGGAAAGCACCGGCAGCAAAGGAAGTCCAAGGCAGTAAGGCACGTCATGCTGCTACGCGGTACCATGACTTTGGCGGCCAACGTACGTCGTTCATAGCGACGAAAGTCTATTTTTCTCTCATGGTCTCGGCCAATTATCTCTTTTCTGTTGAATGACTTGGTTTTGTTACCATTCGCGGGTTTTCGGAGGTTATATATGCGATATACATTTCTGCTTTAGTGAACCAGAATCTCATTACGGCGCGCCGCAGATCTTCTGTATTGCTGGAGAGAAATCAAATAAAACACGATGCCGAAGAGGAGATGCCACACTCGGCTTATGACGAAATCAATACACGCGGTTGTAGTGTTGGCTTGTGCGACCACTTAGCGCAAATGCTATGACCATGTCGGTAGCTTTTCCGGCGATTAGCCACATACGAAGGTAGCCTGTCTGCCATTTGTTTGCCCAGTCACTGTTCATGTTTTGTTCTATAGTTCTTTCATTATTTTTCGCGGGAACCTGTAAAAATTGCTAGAGTTGCGAATTAAGTGTTTGTTCTTCGTTTGCCTCATGAGCTCGAGCCTGCTTTCGTACTTTTTTTTCCACTTGGTAAATGTTGCTTGTTCGGAAAACATCCACAGCGTGAGCATTGGTATACGATACATGCCTTCGTGATTCGACTTAATGTTCCCACTAAGGGGAAAGGATCTCACTATCCTTTGTGACCTGCCTTCTTTTTTGGCATTTGTGTTTCTGTATTGAATGAAGTGCACCTAGTTCAGCAACATTCTCTAATGTGCTTCCAGGACTTACAACTAGCCGTTATACTGATCTTTCAAGGCGACAAATACCTAGTGTAATGTTTTTATTATTTTTCATTCGAACGTACTGCAGGCGCTTCACGGCCCGTTTTCAAAGCGTAATATCAAACGAAATATTGCTTACACCATCACCTCGCTTGTTCCAACGAATGTTTTACCATGCTATTTGTTGTCAGCTACTTTTATTCAAGATTCTATACAATAGTTTACAACTGGTTGTACAATTTGCGCTCTTCCATCTGCCTTTGTGACTGTGCTGCGCTTTCCATGCAAGCCTGGTGTTTTCTTGTACAAAATACTTCAGAAAAATGCTAGTGAGCAAGAAAAAGAGAGAGAAAACAGTTATAAGGTTCAAAATACATAGGCCCAGAATGACATGAAGACAAAGACCATCTTCATCTTCTAAATTGATTTACTGATCTTTCCCATCCACTTCAGAGGGCATTTTTTTATTTATTCACTCATTTATTTAAAATTCTTAATAATTATTTTGTAGTACCTCATATGCCTCTATTATTGGTACTGCATCAGAGATCGACATAACTACTCAATGGTTTCCATGAATGCCTTCAAGGATGTGTGGCTAACATAGTGCACCCACTCGGCAGGAAGAAGATTTTTTTCCCAGAGAAAATCCATGTTTTTGCATTTACAGATGCTCGTGCTGTACCTACAACCTTTCATTCTAAGCCTCACACCATTTAACTCTCACAGAAGAAATTTGTTCTTGGTTTTGTTTGTCTAGTCACTGGTGAGCCCCGGTAACGCCAGAAGTATACAACCACGAGCAAAAATTTGTTTAGTGCAATTTTTCAGAAATTAATGTGATGGTTTTTGTGTCTTCCAAAAATACAAGCCATAACAATCTTGTGCGCAGACGACCTCGTTTCACCTAACATCTCAATTTGATTTACAACAATTTCGCCTTCCAGCTGGTATCCTCATTACAAGAGCAATGCAAAAAAATTTTATCTTTACTACATTTGCATTCGACACTTCTTGTAGGCACTACAGCTAGAAAAAAAATTGATAACGTTAGGACAGAAATGGCGATTGTCTTTTAAGAACGTTTTGTCCGGTCAACTTGTGAGTGCCTGTGTGCGAGTGCGTCCATGTCTGTGCGTACTGTTTGCTTTTCTGCACTCTTGGCTCTACCGCGTAAATATAGAAACAAAACATGTGGCTCACTGTACACTAACCAAACCTTACTTTCTCGTAGCCAGCAGGGTGCGAAGTTCATTATAGAACGCTTTGATTTGTGTACCGCTTCTTGGTGTAACAAAAGTAGGGACTCAAGACCAGAAGGAGTTCTTATATGAAGAGCAATTAAGGAGAGACCCGTCCCTTCGTGACAGCGCCCTGCAATGAATTTCATGAATAGACAATGAAAACGAGGGGAGAAAAGCAGAAGCTGGTACCGTGCTAGTCGAGTGGGAACTAAAACGGAGCTGCGTCTGTTGAAGCTACACAAACGACAAGAAAATCGCAGCCTTCTCCGTAATGCTCCAGTGGCTTTTACAATAAGAATAGCCGTGATTCTTTGACTTTTTTTGTTTTTGTCTGTTGCTTCGTTTCCCTCGTTCCTTGGCCAACGTTTAAGATTTCAAAGGTGGCCACTTCAGTTCCATTGTTGTAGCGGCTCTCGAAGACACAGCTCGTTGCAGCATTACTACCTCCCTACAAGCAACGAGTGACATCACTGAAGGAAGACGCCAGGTTTATTTTCCTATTTATTGTTTCAGCTCGTTTTTTTTTATTTTTACTCTTTGACTCCTTTCATTTCTTCTACGCGATGGCTGTGTGCTCTTCTTTTTTCTCTTTTTGAACACGTATATTGTTCTCTAAACATTGCACATTGTCCTGACCTCGCCCCCCACGAAGCACAGTTGTTACGCTACGCCTACTCACCTGAAAGGTTGCCGGTTCGATGCCTGTCGGAGAAGCCGCATTTTAATTCACGCGAAAGGCTAGAAGCGTGTGCACTATGCACTGTTGCTGCACGAGAAAGAATGCCTGAATGTGAAATTTCAAAGAACATTCCACAGCGGCGTGCCCCATCGTCATGTGGTGATTTCAGCGCGTAAAACAATTTTTACAATATAACCGAAACCACAAGAATGAAAGTAAACAGAGAGAATAAAGGTACTTGTCACATCGATTTTTAATAGAAGGATCGTGTGTGAAAGCTTGTGGAGTGCAAGGAAGGGGTATTTTTCTTGAGTGGCTAACAAAGTACGCTTCCTAAACCCACTGCTACTCGATTTCAAAGCAAATATATATTTATTTCTTTAAGCGTACTGCAATTTCCAACGGCTATCGCAAGAGTGAAGAAAAAACCTTAAGCAGAACGAAGAACAATATAGATGCTATGGTTACAGCTGTTAGGAATACAATTATGCGAAATCGTCCAAGTGACGGACATCGAACGTGTCTGGGTAAACGATTTCACAATGCAGTAGAGTGAACTAATACTACATAAACGAATCAGTCCTGGGATGACAAGAAAATCGAGTAACGCATCGATACGTCGGGGGACGAAAGAGCTGTGGGTATGATGTGGCTGGTACATACAATGAAGCCCATTTGTAGCATGTAAAAACTACACCAAGTGACACCAAAGGCATAACATGAAAAATGGCCAAAGCCTACTTGTTTTTTTGGATTGAAAAATCCAACCATACCGTAAGAACTAATACTCCAATCGGCACAGAACTGGAATTGATCTGCAACCAGAGCTAGTTTGATGCCGTGCGTGGCAAGCAGCGTCGCTCGCTGTTACCACAGCCACCAAAGATGGCACTAACCTTGCGAGTGGGACAAAGAATACGATCACGCTGCTCGTATAACAAGCTTCTCCGCATAAGCCAGCGTTAGAACTTCGTTAAAATCATTACTATCAATTCATACTAACGTTAACCTCGCTGTTTCAAAAGCAATATGACATAGAAAAGCTACAGAAGTAGACCTTGCCTCAAGTTTGTCCTATATGAGACGGACCTTAACAGTACCTACCATACCACTAAATTACATGTCTATGTGACTCTTTGTACTTGAGAATACAAGAGCATCTTCATTCTCACTTTTTTTTCATTTTTCACGTATCTGCTTTGTGTTTACCTGCAACTGTTGACTGATTTCTCACTGTTTTCATATATATTTGAAGTTACTGCTGCCACGGTATTCATTTTGGACAAATGGTAAAATTGCAACTCTGAAAGGACAGCTTTTCTCTGCACTCTTTTTCGTATAACTGAAACCAAATTTGCAATCCTATATTCTTTGTGTTATTATATGTATCTTACACTCCTCTCCTGGGCCACTGATATACACATACCAGAGATTTTTTTCTCAGCGAAATATGCAATCAGTAAGATAATCAATCATCTATACGCAATCAGTAAGATAATCAATCATCTATATGCAATCAATAGGATAATCATCTATTCCAATAAATGGTCACTTCGGACTTAGCTGAAGCTCTTTTTATTCTGAGCAAATAGTATTAGGCGTATGGTGTTCCCAAACTGCACGACGGGTACGAACAGGCGGCATCTCCAGCATGTGACTTCCAAATGTTACTTCAACCTTTTTAATCGATGTCTCTTTCGCACCTTTTTTACCTCTGGAGTCCTTGGATTGCAAATATGACGCGAAAGCATTAGAAAGAGAAAACAAATCTATATCGTTTCTCTTCAATTGAAGGCGTCCTTTCTGATAGTTTATTCAGCAAGTGGGTGACAATTTTTAGAGAAAACCTGCCAAGTGTTAACTATAACGATTCTGGTGTGATTTCTTTGACAAAGTTGCGCGTCACTGCAATTCTAACCGTGAAACTTTTTGGTGAATGGGAGGTCTGTATTTATCAGAACTGCTTTTTTTCTTTCGAATCAGTTCCCTGTTCGCAATGCTTAGGGAGCATGCAGATGACCGAGAATTACTTATAGAGAGCGCATAAACAACCAACAATAAATCGTGACAGAGTGTTCCAGAAGATTCCCCGTTGTCAGAAACTCGCCATGTTTTTTAGTGTTTCTCTTAAGACGTTTCAAAGGCAAGCTCCATCTCATTATTCCCCTTAGCCGATGGATTAATTGTCCCCTACCACTTCCGAAAATTTTCAGCACCTTATCTTGCATTGTACGGCCTTGGGAACCCTCCCGTCTCTGACGCAAAGGTGACGTCAAGTAATGACGTTATCGTGTGATGACACATCCTGTGACATCATGAGGCCATTACACCAATCTTTATCACAAGAAACCATGATGAGGTTTCGTGATGACGTTTTTTTTATTTGCTCGTGTCCAAGCCTAGACCACAGTACGCTGACGCCATCAGTTACTTTGATCGTGGGTGACGCATGAGAAGGCTTTCGCCTTAATATAAACGTACATGCTAAAAATACTCTCCAGTAGTGCGTACTTCGCAAATATGCAATAAAACCATGAAGCTACCTTTGCACGTACATTTTCATTCATGCACAATTTTTTGAACAACATAAAGTATTTTGGTTCAGAACAACCAAACGTTTTTTTTAACATCACAATGTAAAAAATAAAAGAAGATACAAATGGTAAGCATCATTTAGCCAGTTCTCAGTTCGCATTACTTTTCATAAAAATATTTTTGTAACATATAACGTGGCGAAACTTGATGCTGCAGCTAAACAGGCACCCTCTGCAGCATGGTCAATAATTCTCAAAGTGAGTTTTTCAGTTCGGCTGTTATGTTGATAATATAATGACAAAAGATAGGTGTTGAAAGAAGTCCTCAGGGAGTACAAAGGAGGTGCGAACGACGTCTTCACTCTTGGAATCCGAAGATGGTCGAGCGAGAAAAACATACGAGGGCGAATGGAAGAACACAGAAGACACACAGGCCCTGAAACACAGGTCCTCACCAAAGAAGCCCAGACAAGCCCACAGACTTTCTCTAACTCTTAACTCCCAATGAAGTCGACAAAGCAAAAAGGTAAATGGCAGCGTAAATGGACAATCGCTTCAAGCACCAACATCTTTCATTCATGTTCTTGCCTAATGTTCTCTTTAAGGAGGACTAGGGAAAGGAGGTAAAAAGAGAGAGAAAGAAAAGAACGAGTACTTGAAGCTAACGGCGCAGAGTACTTAGTGCCGCCAGCCCGGTTCGCTTCACACAGAAGGAAAACAGACTGCTACGACCAAAATGGATAAGACGTTCCTCAATAGATTTCTCCTGTCCTTAACCTGATTTCCTTCCCCAGTCCCGTCTCTCCACGCCATAATACGAAGACGGCAAAGAAAGAATAGAAAGAAAAAAATCTATTCGTGGTTTGAAATGACGTCAACACGCCAGCATCCCTTATCGCCAAAAGGACCACGGACATAACAATAACCGATGATGTTTTTTTTAGTACAATAGTCGATAGAGAAGGGGTAATGATCGCAGAAAATAGTGCTGGTATCTCAGCTCCACGCTAACAGAGGCCCAGCACGTTTCGTAGGAGTCACAAAAAAAAAGAGGTAAAGCAGACAACGGAAGACTCGAAAGAAGTTGTAATGGAAAGAAATGGTCCTACTGTGCATAACGACTCGTAAAGGGCGCGATGGAAGCACTGGGTAGATGGCTGCGAAAGCGGTGAGGAGCGCACAAGGAGCTCGGCTGTTATCGTGGTGCTTCTGAACGAATGCGCCGCAAATTTCTTCCATTCATACAGCTGATAGAATATAAACTCCGTTTGTTAAAAACAAAATGAAGGGAAAGAGGAAAAAGGAGAAAACTTAGTCGGAAGACCACTCACAAAGGTTGCTTGTGCATTGTCAATATACAATGCAAGATAAATGATATACACAAGCACTAAAACGCGCTAAAGGTAAAAGAAACATGCATGCGAGTTCATAGAACCTAAGAAACGCACTTTTGGCCACTCTTTGAGGCGAGTAAATTGTCCTAAAGAGGCACTAAGACGTCGATGCATTATGTGCTGTACGTTTACGCAACACAGTATTACTGCCCCTCGGTAACAGTAAAAAAAAAGTGTGCTGTTTTCTATAGGTCACGCAAAGCAAAAGCACAGAGAAGCTGGTCCTTCTCATGGTTTTCTTTGGTTTGTCTTGGCTGAACTTGGCGGCTTCAACACCATGACGTCATGGTCACACGCTTGGCATCGCTCGTACTCGTCTTCCCGGAAGAATTGGTATTGGCGCCGCATCAATTTATACGCGGTGTACCATTCTCGTGCACGGCTGCCATAACTGATATCACCACCTCATCAACAGGTCTTGCTGAGAAAACATCTTGCAAGGTATTCGTGATCGGCTTGTCTTTACGGTTGTCTCTTGCGCGTAGCTGCCGGCATCAGTCAGCGAAACGTGGGCTCCTCTTCCAGAATACGTACTTTCTTATTGCCACCCATAGAAGCAACTGTCTAGACATGAACCCATCTTTTTATTTAGCTCGGGCTCAGTTGCTGCACGGATATTGCGTGGCGCATGCATGGCTCGACATGACGTCACTGCAGTTGGCGTTTAGTGATGTTCGACTTGGCACGAGTGCACGAGCACAGTCGGAGTGCAGTTGCATAAACAGCTGGTGCATAAGCGGCTCAACATCGCGTCACACCAGCTATTCGAGGTTACCTGTTGCCAGGCGATAACGCATCGAGGCTTTTAGAGATAGGGTTGGACACTTTGCGGCTAGCGTCAACAGCTTCGCTGAATGAACAGAGTCTGTGCCAAAATTTTCCGGAATTTCGTTGGTGAAATTTATTATTGGTACACGATCTTTTCACAACTTTCCAAAGTACTCACTCCGCAGTTTATTTCACAGTTACCAATGATTCAACCAATAATTCAATCAATCATCTTATCCCTTCTGTTGATTCACCCCTAAATCTTTCCGAAATCTTTGTGCGCCTCACCTGGTTTTGCACTGCCTCAGGGATCTTCCCATCGTCCGACTAAGCGGCAACGTTAAGTGATTACTCCATGTGATGACACAACCTGTAACTTCAGGAGGACATTACACCTGCCTTCACCCTAAGACATCATGTTGAGGTCATCACGTGATAACGTTATTTTTATGCCACTCATGTTGACACCCACACCACGTTACACGGACGTCAATGTCTTTCGCGTTCAATGAAGCACACAACCGGCGTCCCAACCTGCTTCATTGAGGACGTTGAAGAATTTTTAGATGCGGAGCATCTTATACTCGCGCCTTGTAGTGCGCCGTCCGCACCGCTTCTCGAACATTCGACAGCTGACGCGCGCGCATGCGCCGTCGCGCCGTCGCCCACTCTTCCACCATCTGTGCATCCCTTCCTCCTCTACACACCGCGCGCGCTTCACTCCTCCACCATCTGTGCACCCTTCCTCCTCTACACACCGCGTTCGACATCTACAATTCTCCTGATTCTCCAGTGGACGCGCATGTGGCGTCGCGCTTCGAGAACATTCAACAGCTGACAGTGCATGCGCCGTCGTGCTGTATATATACTCAAGGTCGGCGCTCGCTCGCTCAGTTGCCGCTCGTCGGTTGGTTTGTACGGCGCGTCGACGTCCAAGGTCGCGGTGAAATGAATTCCAACGAATCCACAAACACAATGATCGACGTCCCTTCGACCAGCGCCGCCCTTTCGCATACGTGTGTACGTGTTCACTCATTTAACACCCCCTCCTACAACCACGTTAACCAATTTAGCCATCGACCCAAGTAAGTCGCAATTTAACACCCCATTTCACAACCACGTTAACCAATTGAGCCATCGACCCAAGTAAGTCGCACTTTAACACCCCGTTAACCAATTATATGGTCCGCATCCTCCTCAGTGTTCCCCCGAGGGAAGCTGCGGGCAATTTTTTTACCTTAATCAACGTCCGGTGCCGCGTTTTTCTTTCGCGTTCAATGAAGCACACATTCGGCGTCCCAACCTGCTTTAGTGAGGACAGTGAAGATGCTTTTACCTTAATCAACGTCCGGTGCCGCGTTTTTTCATTGTTTCTTTTATTTGTTGGGGACAAAATGTACGCCTGCGCCAAATCATGGATTTGCAGTGAGTGGAGCATTGCTTCCACACCCATTTTGGCCAACAACTTGGAGGCAACCAGCGGAGTATGGATCGTTCTCCCAGTCACACTTCAAAAGTTCGGGTGCCATTTTTACACAGATTTTTCTCATTCGAAGATGCTTTGGCTCAAGACTGTCAACGAAGTTTTGGCGCATTACAAACTCTTCTGCCATAATCTAAATATTAGTCGCCGGTTCATATCCAGTACGTGATGCGCTTTCAGCACCAAGTCGTCAGTTTGTGATTTCGACAGACGTCAAAAGTAGTCATCGTCGTTGACTGCCTGCAGAATTTCTCAGAACCACTTGTGCCGCATCGAAGTGTGGCTGCTTCATTGAATCTTCATTCTTGGCTTTCTGAATCCTTTCGAGCATCTTCGCCCCCTCTTTATCAAAGTTTCACACAAAACTTGACTTCATAAAATCACTTCAAGAACGGCTCCATTTTTCTCCTCTACGAGGGTGCAGTAGTGTTCACTGCGCAATGGCATGGCGCGCCTGCAAAACTGCCGGTAGACTTCAAAAACTGGGCTCGTCTTAAAGCTATCCCCGACTAACTTCTGCACCCGAAATATCACTGCACCCGATCTCGTTGCCGACTGCCGAAAATAATTGTTAAAGTTTTGGACAGATCATGTATGTATGTATGTATGTATGTATGTATGTATGTATGTATGTATGTATGTATGTATGTATGTATGTATGTATGTATGTATGTATGTATGTATGTATGTATGTATGTATGTATGCGAGGCAAGTAGCTGTAAGGCAACGAAGAATTGAGGGGTTTTTTTCGAAAGAGGGTTGGACACATTACTGCGGCTTAGACAGCTTCACGGTTAGAAATAATCACAACTTATCCACGGAGTAAATGATGATGAGTGAGGCGAAGCGGCCATCAGCCCGTCCGTGCTTCTGTCCGTCGACACGACCATCCGTGCGTCAATCCATGTGTCCGTCCATCTGTCCATGTGTCCGTCCGTAAGTCCGTCAGTTTGTGCGTCCATCCGTCCACATGTCCATCCATCCGTCCGTCCGTCTGCTAGTCTGTCTGTCCGTCCATCCGTGCATCCACCTACTGAACACTCCAAGTACCGCCATCTGCCATGGGTGGCTGCATACATACATACATACATACATACATACATACATACATACATACATACATACATACATACATACATACATACATACATACATACATACATACATACATACATACATACATACATACATACATACATACATACATACATACATACATACATACATACATACATACTTACAGAGGGAGGAGCGACAGACCCATGCCATAAGAAGCTTCGCCCCTAAAAAAATTGCTAAAGTGGTAGGCATTTTCTCCTGAAATGGAAATGATATCGAAAGGCAATACTTCGCAGAAACCAATAGGTGTCACATAGCAACAGTTCTTCTCGGCGTCTAGTACAAGTGAAATGGATACGCAGTATGCCAGGGAAGTAGTGAAGGCAGCCAATGGCGAAGGCGATGAGTCTTGATGAAGCCAGAAAATATCTGGGTGCACAAACACCCTCTAGTCCAACGCCGAAAAAAAATGTGTCATTGAATGCAAACATCACGATGACAAGAGCTGGGGTTATTGCGAAAGCGACAGAGGCAGATGATCGTTCGAGCAAACCACTGGTGAGATAAGCATTAAAAAAATACCAGATAAGGCAGTAATGTAACCTGAAGAACTGACTACCAGGTGACAGCCAGTTAAAGGCAACAGAATAAGCTGCCACAAGTCCCAGACGCAAGCCTGGTCGTGACGGCGAGTAAAGCTCTTGTAGGATCTGCTAGAAATCTATTATCTAAAAAGCATGAATTTTAACCAAGATGGGAGAAGATGATTTCACCCCATCTAAGAGGAAACTCAGAAAGTCAAGTGCACCATACGGTCGCACCAAGGTTACCTTGGTGTACTTACGCGCGGGACCGCTTTATGCTCTCCCATAGTAGAGTGCCAAGCACTCTAAATCGTTAAGCACTTATATACACAGTAAGCCCCGCCGCCGTGGTCTAGTGGCTAAGGTACTCGGCTGCTGACACGCAGGTCCCGGGTTCTAATCCCGGGTGCGGCGGCTGCATTTCCGATGGAGGCGGAAATGCTGTAGGCCCGTGTGCTCAGACTTGGGTGCACGTTAAAGAACCCCAGGTGGTCGAAATTTCTGGAGCCCTTCACTATGGCGTCTCTCATAATCATATGGTGGTTTTGGGACGTTAAACCCCACATATCAATCAATCAATCAAAGTTACAGTGAAGATCAGTGTTTCCATTGGGTGGATTCGAAAAAGAGCATGAACTAAGCTAAAAGTAGCCAGAGTAGGCATTCTGTTTCATTTTATCAACAAACTTGTAGCCGAATGGAACAGATAACGTATCATTAGAGGAGTTATTACTGAACAATGAGAGAGACTATTTTCAAAAACCATGACATTGAAGTTGTCTGCGATATTCGCATAGGAAATAATAGCTTATGACACACGCCACTTGTGGACGGCTAAATGAGGAGCGTGGCCTTCTTGCGTGTGACCCCGCTAATGAAACCATCATGGTGCCCTAGAGCAAATGCAAAAATGCACAGTCAGGTATGTCTTGGGCTGGCACAAAATGACGGAGACCGGTACTGGAATGAAGGCTAACTTGAACAGCAACCTTTTTGTACCCTTTTGTAATAATCTCAGATGATAATTTAGGAGTAGCGCTCCTACTAGTCGAACCTTGTCCTGCGTCAGGCGTAGCAGTCAGTATCTCCCGAACAGTATATTAGAAGGCGCTGTCTCATCACCATTTCTCCTCCCATTTCCCAGATGGTATTGGTCCAATAGAAGTTTGTGCAATAGGGTGGACAGACGCACGGATGCATGAACGGATGAATGCGTGGACGCACAGATGAAACATGAACGAACGCATGCACACACGGACGGATGGACGAAAGTATGAACACAAGAATGGGCGCACGGACGTACGCAAGGATGGAGGCATGGACAGGTGGATGGATGGACGGACGGATGGACGCACGGACGCACGAACGCACGGACAGACGACTGACGCTTCATCCAACTCATCATCATTCACTCCATAGATATGATGTAATGTTTAAAAACGTTTCAGCCACTTCACTAGCCCACTGTAACCAAAGTAAATGTGACATAGTAATCTTCTAGTCGCCTGCAATGCACAGCATTGGCTATCGTAATGTACAGGAGGAGTTGGGAAGCTTTTGTTAAATCCGTATAAATGAAGCACAGGAACTGCTATGAACATCAGGGATATTTATCCTATAGTACGTGAACCGGCAATCCAAAGCAAATATATGGAAGAAACTTGGCAGGCAAACCAGAGCATCAATGGTGGTAAAATTGGTCAGAAGGCTAGCAGCAAGTCATTCCCTGCGTTTCATAGAAGTGCCAGAATTCTAACGGTTTGTTTCCGCTACCTTGAACGAATTTCTGCTCTATTATTAGAGTACGAAGTACTTTATATCGTATAACGCTTGCTCTAACCGCCTGGCGTCAGATTATACAGTGCTCGTGTTTCGCTACCGTAGCGTTGCTGTGCCTTGCGTGCGCACACGTTAGCGCTACATTGGAGTATAGTGAGCCCTTGATGATGCGCTCGCGGCCGTTTTGCTAGCTCAACATATATGAAATTTGGTGTTACGTGCCATCAATAGATGACGAAAGTATATGACTGGTGCAAACATGATAATCCTGACACGTGTGTCATGTAAGAACATCACAACATACCACAATCATAGCGTGCTCGCGGCCACTTCGCTAGCTCGACATATACAAAAAATTAATATCACGTGCCGTAAATTGATGAGGAAGGTAAACGACACATTCAAACTTGATAATCGTGACAAGGAAATCATGTAGGCCATTATTTACCTTTACCTTGCAACGTTGTGCTGATTTTGAAGTGACATGTCAACCTTTCTCATTCGTGCTTCGCATATCAACGATTCCCACTGTACGTGGAATCTGCCAATTTCTTTTCATGGTAGGGTCTGTCACTTTTGTTCGCCGTGCAATCATGCCATACCAGACCAGTTTGCAACATGTTAACGAAACCACCACAAGAGCTGCATGACCTTTTAATATAAATCATGACATTCTTGTCCCACATATCTTGATATTTATGTTATGACTAGTCGAATATGTTCTTCATACAGTCATGTTATGCCATACCAAGTTTAGTACAGATACCAATATCGAAACAGCCAGGAGAGCTAAAAGTCGTAGGCGGCTGGATAGATAGATAGATAGATAGATAGATAGATAGATAGATAGATAGATAGATAGATAGATAGATAGATAGATAGATAGATAGATAGATAGATAGATAGATAGATAGATAGATAGATAGATAGATAGATAGATAGATAGATAGATAGATAGATAGATAGATAGATAGATAGATAGATAGATAGATAGATAGATAGATAGATAGATAGATACTCTCAAAGTCGCCGAAATTCGCTGAGAAATGCGTCGCACTTAATACCGCTGCTATGTCTTTGTTTGCGTGGCAATCATATCTCTCCGGGCAATGTGTACCACTTCCTTGTGTTTTGGATATCAAGAGAACCTCTGTGTTTAAAAGAAGTGGGTAACGATTGAGAGTACGATGTTCTCCGCTATGGGAGAGCTTAAAGCCGTCCTGTGGGCAGTGCAGTTAGTACCAAGAGATTGGCATAGTACATATAAACGCCAATTAGCCCGGCGCCCGCGAGCTGGCACAAGCTGGGGTCATTCTAAGTGCGCTGGTAAACTTCGTATTAGATCTCCCTGATATTCAGTATTCCATGGTCTCTCGATGAATCAGACCTTTAAATGCAAATCATTTCTTGGCGAACTTCGACGACTTTGAGCGTACCTATCCATCTATCTAGCCGCCTACGACTGTTAGCTCTTCTGTCCATTTGCATAATGGTATCTACTCTAAACTTCGTAAGATATAGCATGACTGTATGCAAACATAACGGACTATTCATAGCATTGAAATCATGTAATGTATGTCATAAATGTCCTAATTTAGATGTCATGTTCTTGCTGATCTTGCGGTGGTTTCATTCACATAATATGTTGCAACACTGGTATGGTGTGACATGACTGCATGACGAGCAAAAGCTACAGACCCTTACATCAAAATCTTGACATGCGTGTCATGTAAGAACATGACTGCCACACTCATGATGTGCTCGCAGCCATTTCACCAGCTTTCCATATACCGAATGTGGTATTCCGGGACATGAATGGATGTCGAAGTTATGTGACTGGTGAAAACATGATAATCATGAGATGCGTGCCATGTAACAACATGACTACGTCCCACACTCAAGATGCGCTCTCGGCTGTTTCGCTACCTTCACATTTGCCAGAGTTTGTTATTACGTCATGTGAATGGATGACGAACGTATGTGACTGGTGCAAACATGATATTCATGAGATGAGTGTCATGTAAGAACAATCATACACGCCACACTCACGGCACCAATACACTTCGACGTGAGCCGGCGCGCGTGCTCGCCGGCGTTCGTTTTATCGCATCACGCCAGTGATGCCACCCACGCCAGGCGCCGATATCCCTCTTGTAGAGATAAGTGGATCTGCGCACTGACCTTCATTGTGGATCTGCGTGCCATATACTCGTAGGCGCGCACCACGCTGCGTTGCTTTGACGCATGCGCGTTTGAGCGCACACGGCGTCCCTCCGTCACGAACAGAGGCAGACGCGGTGCTGTCGAAGAACGTCATCGGCGCGAAATGCAGCATGTCGCACTTCGCGCCGATGTCGCACTTCGGCGCATGTCGCACTTCGGCGCATGTCGCACTTCGGCGCGACCATCGTTCGTCGGCGCGGCTCGGTTGCCACCGAGCCGCGCCGACGAACGCTGGTCGTGCCGGTCGCAGCTGGCGTCACACTATAGAGTGCTCGCATATCGCTAGCGTGGGGTCGCTGTGCCCTGCCTGCATGTGCGTCAACGTTGTGCCGGAGTATATCGAGCCCTTCATGACGCACTCGCCGCCATTGCGCAAGCTTCACATGTACCAAATTCGGTATCACGGGAGCCTTGTCGGCAAGTGAACAGACGACGAAGGTAAATAACACGTCCAAACCTGATACTCATGATATGCGTTTCCTGTAAAACATGACTACATGCTACGCTCAGAGTGTTTTCGTGGCCGTTTCACTAGTTCCACATATACCAAATTTGTTATTACGTGAAGTGAATGGACAATGAAGGTAAATGACACGTCTAAATATGATAATCATGATATGGATTTTGTGAAAAACATGACTACATGCTACCCTCATAGTAGGCTTGCGGCCGTTTTGCTAGCTCCATTTATACCAAAGTTGGTATGATGTGCTGGTAATAGATGACAAAGGTAAATGAAACGTCCAACCATGACAATAATAACATGGGAGTCATGTACGGCATAGTGTACCTCTGTTGTGCTTGCCGTTGTGCTGATTTTAAAGTGACCTTTCACCCTTCCTCATTCGTGGTTCTCATATCATCGATTCCCACTGTACGTGGGATCTGCAAGTTCTTTCCGTTACGTGTATGTTACGTTTTATCGAGGTCGCATGTTTGTCAATTCATGCTGTGAAATTGTATTGTTCCAGAATATTTATGTTCGGCTGTCGGTATGTGTGGCAACTGAAGCGTTGCTGTGCTTTTCAGGTGCATGATGGTCTCATATCTGGAAATACAATAATACTGAAAAAACTTCTCAGTGAAAGGTAGGAGGTTAGTCGAAAGAAATTTTCAAGTTTACTTCCTTGCATTAGCAAAGAGGTAAGGGACATACAAAGGTAAGCAAGGAAAAAAAATAAATGAATAAAAAGAAAGAAAGAAAGTGTACAATCAAGCACGGGTGTCATAGTCGTTTAGAAAGTCCGGTTGACAGCAGAGACTTAAGAAGTAAAAATTACCGTGTCGGGTAAGCACATGCTAAATTTGGCTTTCTCCACTTACCCGACAGATTTCAGATTCTGGTCAGGCATTATTGCGAAAAAAAATTGTCACCATCATCCTGGTCGCAGTCCTGGTGCTAGCAGGGTGTGCAAAGAACGCCGCCCACATGCGAGTATGCATACACCACAATGAACCCCACCACTCCATTTCGTTGTTTTGCATGTGTCGAGAAATGATTTCCGGATATCTCCAGAACGTCGAGAATTTCTTTCACCTATCTACGTTTCAGACAACTATGAATATCCTCAATGTGATTCATGTATTTTTAGTGGTTCACCTTGAAAGTGCGTAATATTTCCCTCTATCTACGCACATGTCCGCCCAAGGGGCGAAAAAAAATCACTTGGTATATTTCGTTTTTTTATTCAATTTTTTCTTCCTTTTCATAATTTTTATTTCGATCTTTCATTTCCTCATCCCCTTCCCCACGCAGATTGGGAACTCAGCGATATACACACGCCGGCTGAATTCTCTGCCTTTTCTGAAAGACTTCTCTCTCTCATCAAAGTGAACCGCGGCCACAATCCGAGCAACGTTTCACTTATTTCGGTGTGCTGCAACTCTCAAGTATACAAATGCGCATCGCATAACATGAGTTCGAGGACAGCATTTCGATATTCACTCCTTCTCGTTTAAATTCGTTAAATATAGGTATTCAGGTACATACGTACGTTATATACACAATATCGAAGCTATGAACTACCGATGCAGTAAACTTAGTTAGCTAAGCAATTTACGATCACTTGTACAAAGATTTCTTTATGATCAACGAGTGTCTATGGTGACTTTTTGCCTTTTCAATAGCAATCACTATTTTTCATGTGCGTTAGACTGAGCCATTACGCATACTTTATTTGCCTTGGACTGGGTCACTACGCATCCTGTGATATTGTGTTAGGTGTTTCACATCATATTTTTCAAATGAGCATGCGTTCCTGTCCGATTGCTGGGAGTACCACCAAAAGCAAAAAAAAAAAAGCTCTACGTTATGTGTGCGTCAATGAACGAAGGAAAGTCGTTTTAAAGGCTCGTATATGCGTTTTCACAACCTCAATGGAAATCGAATGATGACGATGTCAGGAAGGATATAAGCGACGTTTATAGAAGTATTTTGAGTTTATTGTAGTAATGACTTTAGAGTATAACAATAGTGATGTGGACGGAAAGCAACTTGCCCACGACAGGAAGCAAGCCTGGAATTTATAGACATTGTGCCTGATGGTCTGCTTATTTTAGGTATACCAATGCTTTCCTGATTTATTAATAAATTTTTTATGTGAAAGGAATCGTCTATTGTGACTTATACGCTTGTTCTTCAGTGGTTCTGATTTACTCTTACTGAGGTTTCCACTGTGCCATCACAGGTAGTGAAGGAAACGAAATGATTCTGTAATCAGAATCTGCTACTAGGTTGCTAAAAGTTACGCGCAGCCTACTTCTTTCTGGAAGTATCACGTAATCTGAAGAATTGTTGCGCAAAGGGGGTCAGTTTCTCTTTCTGAATATTGTATAAATTTTGTGCATTGCCACGTAAAAACACACAGACGTCGGACCTCTACCAATATTTGTGAATCCTGTACATATTCGAAAGAGCAACACAGCAGGCACCAACTCTCTACGACAGCTGCTTCATATATAGGCGTACAGCACCTATTTGTCTCCAGTGAAACGTGAGACAGGTTCATCTAGTCAATGTGAAACTGCCGACACAAAGGCAACCCGAGATTACGAGTGTCATTTTATCTTCCAAGTCCCAGCTCTCTCCTATCCTCGAGGTCTTATGTGTCAGCTTTGAATCCCCTTCAGAGCCTTCAGCAGGAACGTCATTATTGTCTTAAGGCTTTAAAAATAAAAAATCGTAGTATAAAAAACACAGCGAAAGTGGATCCGCGTGTCAGAAATACGGCAGGACGCCCAGAGCAAAAAAAAAAAAAAAATTACACCAACTACCGCTTAAGGGGACCGTGTGTAGAGGCGAAGTAGCGGGCGCTATTCCTTACACTGGCGGTGGCGTCGACGCTGGCGCTCATCGCAGTGTTGCGCAGGAGGAACACCTGGAAAAGTGCAGAGGAAGCAGTTATGTACCGGTGTTTCTTACTGTAACCTACCAATCGCTGCTGATGGCCAACGAAAGATTACACACAGACACCCGCAGTTCCCCCTTTGTTCACGCACACGCAACGAAATTCTATTGTTCAACAACGCACAGGGGAAATCTCCTACCGACCCTACCTTGGAGGTTCACAATTAGTGCCTATATCAACGGGGTGGCCAGCAAGTGGTTGTGCAGTGCGAGCACTCTGTTTCTTTCAATCAAGAAATTCGCTAGCATATAATGCCTGCGTCGGTGTTGCAAGGTGAGAGAGGGGTGAGCTTAGGAGAGCAGAGAGAGGGGGAGGAGACACACATGCGCAATTTGGTTTAAAACATCCCTGAGATAGATACCTGAAGCAGAGAGAGGGGAGAGCGAATGTAGGTTCGTAGACTCTGCCTTCATCGGCGTTGCCAGGCGAGATAAGGCGAACGTATTGAGAGGGCGTGAATGTGCTGTCAGGGTGGTCACGCCGCACACCGGACTCAGCTCGACCATAGGTTGTTTCACATTTAAAATCTCTAACCTCTCAACATCTCAGCCATATCTTGGATTTACAATGACAGGGTGAGATTTAGGATACGTAGGTAGTCGATTCAACACTATCATTACCTCGTAAAAAGCAGTAAGCTGGTTGCCGCTCAGTTAGAACACCATGATAAAAGCCATGAGCCTCACTAAAGTAGTTACAAAAAATTGAACATAACGTTTCTAGCTTATTCGCGCAGTTATTGGCTTGCACTGAACGGCGCCTGCACAATTTTGTAGGGACTGCTAACCACGAGGTATTATTCGTTCATTCATTCATGCGGATATGTCTTCGGACAGGCAGTTCACATACGTTTTAGGGGATCTGAATAAAAGTGCAGGAAGGCTGACACAGCCCCCATCTCACACGTCCACATTAAAGAACCATACATACATGACAAATGAATATAAGCATAAGTCGAAAAAACAAAACAATCAGGATTTTCTCAGAAACCAAACCGTTAGACCAATAAAATATTGTGCTTCACTATGATTCACGCAGGGAAACAATACTAAATATTGATAATGCCTCATGTGCAACAGTAGCTATGAAAAAAAGAAGCAGACACAGGTAGCATATGCGGGATTGTAAGATAGTAATACAGTGAATCAAAAGAGCACTTTTGGTCCGGAGTTTTCGAAGGAAGGCGAACACCTTTTTTATTTATTTATTTATTTATTTACAAATACTGCTGTCTCACAGTTCGAGACATTGCAGGAGTGGGTCCATAACAGTGAATACACACTAAACTAACAAAACACATGGTTTGGTAGTTAATTCAAAAAACTATTGGTAGGCAACTTTCGGAGAGAAACATCCAGGTTATTCCACAATTCTACTGTGAAAGAAAAAAATGAAAACTTAAAACAATCTAGAAATGGCATGAAGGGTGTGATGTTAATGGGGTTTGACCTGCGAGTGTTTGCAACGGAGTTGGCAAAGGAAAAGGGCATGTCAATAGTGATTATCTTGTTCACGATTTTATGTAAAGTGCCGATACACTCGCAAGTACGTCTGTGTTCAAGTGATTTGAGTGATAGACGTACAGCGTGTGACGAAGGCGAAAAATTGTGATCATAACGGTGATATATGAATCTTATTGCTTTTTTTGAACACCTTCCAAGTGTGCTATGTCGCATGCGCAGTGAGGTGACCAGACAACGAAGGCGTATTCAAGAACAGGCCGTATCAGGGATTTGTATGCTGTTAGTTTGCATTCGTGAGTTGCATCTTTTAACGTTCGCTTCAAGAAGCCCAATTTTCGGAGCGCTTTCGAGCAGATTAGGTTTATATGTTTTTGCCATTTTAAGTTCAGTGAGAATGTTACGCCAAGATAATTGTATTCGTTGACATGCTTCATGTTCTGGTCATAGGAAAAACGTAGGGGTTCCTTCTTGTTTGTGAATGTCATGCTTACCGTTTTGTTAAGGTTTAGTGCTATTTGCCACGTTGAGCTCCAGGTACGGAAAGAAGAAGAAACATTATTTAACTGTATTTGGTCACGGGAGGTACTAATACAAGAATAGAGGACACAGTCGTCGGCGTATAAACGGAGTTTGACCTTTGTATTTTTTGTTATTTCGACAACATTGTTGAGATAAATTAGGAAAAGAAGAGGCCCAAGGACCGAGCCATGCGGCACACCTGATGAGACAGGGAGGGATGACGAATGCGAATTGTTAAACGCGACAAACTGCTGCCTTAAATTTAGGTAATCTGAAAGCCAAGATAACAAGCGAATGCCGTGAGTGCCGCGCAGAAAGGCTTTTAATTTGAGGAGGAGTTTATTGTGGCAAACAGTGTCAAATGCTTTCGAGAAGTCAATAAAAATGGCGTCCACTTGACCGCGATCGTTTAAAGTCGAAGCGATGTCATGCGTAAACCCCAGCAACTGCGTGACTGTTGAAAATCCTGCACGAAAGCCATGTTGATTTTGGGAGAGGAGGTTGTTTTCAGTTAAATATGTGACTACATGTTTGTGAATAATGTGTTCAAGAATTTTACAGCAGGTGCAGATTAATGAAATAGGTCGATAGTTTATAATTACTTGTTTGTCGCCAGATTTGAACACCGGAACAACTTTTGCATTTTTCCAAATCTGCGGTACAATTCCTGTTTCAAGGGATCTCTGAAAAATGACTGGTAAATACCTCGCATTCCATTCAGCGTAACGTTTTAAAAATGTGTTAGAGATGTTATCAGCGCCGGCACTCTTATTTGTGTCGATGTTCAGTAGGAGATTAACAACTCCAGCGTAACTAATCTGTAGTTCTGGGAAGGCAGGCAATGTACTGTCAAGACCGAAAGCGGCACTGGTGCCATCATCTGTACTAAACACTGATTTGAAATACCATTGAACGCTTCCGAGATAGTTAAAGAATCCGAAGAGGGCTGCTCGTTCACAATAAGTAAGGAAGATGTTGGGCCTGCAGGATTAAGAGTTTTCCAGAATTTAGATGGGTCGTTTTTCATAAAGGTTGTTAACGAACTTTCATAGTAGAATTTGCGGGCAGCATGCATTTTTTCTCTTAGCTCTGTTTTCAGAGAGTTCAATAAGTGCTGGTTATTTAGGAGAGTATTACGATGCCTTCGAAGTCGCTTTATTCGCCGAGTAAGCTGAATAATTTCTCTGTTTAGCCAAGGATGCCGAGGGTTTCGTTTTAGGCACTTCTGTGGGACATATGTGTGTATGCAGTGTTCAACAATCTTATAAAACTGATCAACTAACAAGTCCACATGACATTGGTTGCTATTGAACAAGAAATCATCAAAAGACGCTGCTAGAACTGCAAGAATTGAATTGTCGTCCGCGTGGGTAAAATCCAGAACCGTTTTGTACGTCGGAAGTTTGGGTTCACAGGCAACACTCAAGCTAAGAAGGACTGCCTTGTGGTCAGATACCCCATTCACTGCTTCACATTCAAATCCAGTCTGCTGTACAGCCTCATTCAAGAATACAAGGTCTAAAATTGCATTTTCCCGCGTAGGAACATCGACTACTTGGGTAAGATCAAACGACACAACAAGGTCAACTAAAGATTCACTGAGTGCCCTATCGCGACCAGTGGGTAAGAGTAAATTCCAGTCAACATGCGGTACATTAAAATCACCACATAAAATCAGTTTAAATTTGTGAAGCCTGTTTTTCAATATATAATCACTAATAGCAGGAAAAACAACGTGGTCAGTACCAGGAGGCCGGTATATTACGCCTAATACGGTTATTTTCCCCCCAACGCTGATTTTGCACCATAAAGATTCTGACTCGGGAAGGTCGGGTAATGGATAGAACTTCAAACTATTCTTTAAGAAGATGGCGACACCGCCACCGCGGCTGTCCTCTCTGTCTTTACGTAGCACCGAGAAACCAGGGGGTAGGAATTCAGCCTCAGAAATAGTATTATTTAACCATGTCTCAGTAACACAAATTAGTGATGGGGCGTAAGTTTGGATGAGCCAATTAAAATCTACAGTCTTATTCACCAAACTGCGAGCATTTACGTTCAGCAGCACTAATTTACGCTGGCTTCCGGAAAGTCATTCATTGCTACGGGGAACACGATTGCTAGACGCTTCAGTAACTGACTTTGTGACGTTGTCCCAGACGTAGCGAACACTGTCAATTACTAACTGATCGTACTGTAGTCATACTTTTTTGGCTACTTTTCTTAGGTCAGCAGAGTGTTGCCATAGTTCCTTGCGGATTTGTCTAACCCTGACTGAAAAATCTTCGTTGATAAAGATATCCGTTCCTTTTAATTTGCTAGCCTTGCTTATGATCTCGGATTTGGTTCGAAAATCGAGTAGCTTGATAATTACTGGCCTTGGACTGTCGCTTCTGCGTGTTCCGAGGCGATGACAGCGTTCGATGTTGTCACATTCAATATCAAGCTTCGTTGATATAAGGTTCACGACAGACGGTAGTAGCTGCTCGGGTTTCTCATCTTGTGGTTCCAGCAATTCATGTATTATAAGGTTATTTCGTCGTGATCGATTTTCCAAGTCGTCGTTTTTGCGATGAAGTGTGTGCGCTGCTTTAGTTAGATCGTTCATTTTAATCTCCCTTTCCGGCACACGTTTCACAAGATCGTTATTATCAGTGACACTAGTCTCCAACTTTGTTAGACGGGCTTCGAACGCTGCAACCCTTGTGGCGAGTGCTAATATATCTGCGCTAATACGTGTTTGCCCAGCTAGCAATTCTAATAACATTTGTTCAGTTTTGGATGCGGGGCCGGGATTGGTCTCGACGTCACCAGACAAAAGTAACAGAAATCTCAAGACAATTTTTACACTAGTGACAACACTCAAAAGCCATGCGCAGGTAGGGTCCGGCAGAAGCAGCAAAAACGGTTGTCACTCCTATGGCATTTATACCGGTACGGATTCCCTACCTGCAAAATGAAGCAGAAGACACTGTAGCGACTGCACATCATGCCGCTGCCGGACCCACTGAAGGGGAGCGTCAGCGACGATGCTTTTATGTCCGTTTGCCTCCAGGTAGGTGTCGCTGCCGTCCCACGCCGTGTGCAATTTGGCCAACTGATCATGGACCAGCCGACGGGCGAGCACCATGTGGCAGCGGGCCAGAGAGTCGATGCTTTGGCGCACGTGCTGTTATTGAAGGCTTCGTCATGCCGTTTGAAGGGCGCGTTGCAAAGGTGGCTTTTGGGAGGGGCATGCAAGTGGAGATAGTGGTTTCTCAGACTGGCGGCAATCTGCAAATGAAGCAGAAGACACTGTAGCGACTGCACATCATGCCGCTGCCGGACACACTTCTTTCTTAATGTTCAACAAACCAACATATACCAACTAAATCAGTGCTCTACGTCACTTCAGATAAAGTTCAACGAATGAATATTCGAATAGCAGACGACTGAATGAAATCAAAGCTATAGGAAGCTTTAAAATTCGACTTCCATCTTGAAAACGTGAAAACCAAATCTGGCCCAGCACTTGAGATCTGTGCGAGATGGTTCCCGCAGGGCTTCTGCGCACGATCCCGAGGAATCACGTAGGCGAGTGTGCTCGAGTGCTTCCATAATTCACTAAGCGACTGCTTGTTCAGCGCTCCATTAGAGCCGAATAACCCGAACTCAGTCTGCTTCCGCACTCTCAGCTCCATTACTTCGACGGGGTTCAGTTTTATTGGAATATCTCTCTACAGGGCTTTATTTCGGCATTTTGATTCTTTTTTCGGTTCGAGGTATATGACAGCCATTGGCGTTGGTTCATACGTAAAAACCCTCGAGCGAAACGGTGAAGTGAATTTGTCTAGTGCACCAGTGTAGATCTTATTTTGCCTTCGCGTTAGGGTAATGGGGATGTGATGTAGTTTGTTCTGTAGCTATTCCTAGACGGATGTCCTGATAAAAAAAAAGGTTTGGCAATAATACACGACACAGTAGCAGTGAATGGATGATTGAAAAAAACCTTGAGCGTGGCGTGGCACCGGAGACGGTGTATTGACAAGTACTGTTGTCTTTCACGAGGCAGTAACTGCTTGCAGTAGCACTTTCGGGTCTATCTTTTCTGTCCTCTCCCTAAAACAAATAGAAGACGAGGAGAGGGCAAGTGCGAAAATGGCACTGGCGTGCTGTAAAAGAAAAAAAGAAACACTCGGTATTGAGATATTATGACATGCCGTATCGGGCATATAATATGAAAAATAGAGTATATGGTTGTCAAAAAACCAAAAAAAAAACAATAAACACCACAAGTCGAAAAAAAAAACGCCAGGCCATCGCGGAACGCGCAGCACGGCCACAGCGACAGCTGGAAGAGCGGCCTTTCAGAGCCTTAGTTAAACACTCTTTGTCCAAAGCTAACAGCACTCTTGCAGGGTATACTGACTACGCCATATATTATCATACATTTGCTGTAGCCGTGAGGCATTCCCTCTGCAAGTCATCGACATTTTTTAGAGTTGCGTGGTACCCGCTACGTACCTGCATGAACTCTAGTGCAATTTTTTTATGCATTGGCTGGTGAAGATAAAGGATTTTGCCTGAAGCGCGTGTAATAGGTTGGAGCGTTCGGCGACCTACTGGTTACGCGATTCGCATTGTCTGACGCCTAGTTGTTCCTGCGTGTTTAGAAAAAGTAGTTAACTATTTAGAGCACTAGGTTCTCTACTATGGGAGATCGTCCACAGCGCTGAGGCTGTTGTAAAACGCTTTATTGATCATATCAAGGTGACTCTTTTCGCGACATCAAGCCTGCCTAAGGCCAGTTTGCAACGGAGTTTCAAGCACTGGTGTGGCTCGGTGGTAGAATATTGGGCTGGCACGCAGGAGACCTTGCTGGAATCTCATTGTGTTTTGGCCTTTTTTTTCATTTACTGATTTTTTTATTTGGTATTGTAGTGGTTACGGACACTGGCGGCGGCGGGAGCAGCGGAACTATACGGTTCACGCGACTCTTGTTTTGATCATATAACAGCTTCCACCGCAAAAGCGAAGCAACGAAAGCAACAAACGGAAGGTGGAGGTCACACGTGGGAACTGAAGAATGGAAAGGATATTTATCTGGATCACAGTTCTGATAAGGAAGTACCACACGGAATAGATGGTCATCAGTGCTGATCTAAAAAAAAACGGGTTTCGTTCCATTGATTATTTTTGGAATTGTAGAGGGTTATTCAGAATTTATAATTTTGAGTAGCTTCTGGTACTATAATAGCTGTTTCCCATTTTGTTATTGTGAAACGCTCTATAATCTCGAGAACAAAAGAAAACAAACATGTCTTTTGCTTGTTTACTCCAAAGGAGCTAAGGATAATGTAAAACCAAGCTACTGTAGTTAACTGTGCTTCTTACGCGGAGACAGCGAACTGCTAGCACTTCTAGGCCGTGCGAAAATGTGACTTTGTTAGGGAAACTAGGAGTTCATACACTGAACCCTGTATTGTAACGACAGGAGAAAAACGATGCACCCGAGCACGTACATGCATTCCGATAGGTTATCATAGATTGCACATTTGGACATACTTTGTAAAGGGGTTTATCTGCCGATGATGGTTAACATCCTATCAGACTGAGGTCCCTCCAGGGGAAATGTAGTCTGGGCTCAAGTCGTTTTAGACTGGGTCCCCAAGTCATACCAGCAAGGTCAGTGCTATTCCACCAGTAGTTTTACGAGTGCCATTGTAATTCTTCTGGCTTTCCGATAAATTTTATGGGTGTCTCTTTTTTATACGGGAAATTTTAGTTTGTTTTTCTGCGAAGAGTTATTTTCTTGTAGCGCTGCACGAGTGAAATCAGACAACAGGCATTTTGCGGCTTGGGCAAGCATAAATAATTTATGCTATCGCAATCCCAATCAGCATTATTAGTTGGCGTGAAGTGCCGACTCTGTAAGTGGCTTCAACTCAGAACAAGTCAACTGCACTAGCACAAGCCAGATCGGCCTCCGTTTGTCTTTTTTTGGGAAAATATGGGCTTCAGTTTATCTCCTTGACCACAGTCTCGTATATTTCTCTGATAAATCACTTAACCAGGCTGTTCGGTTTTACCCTCAGTTGTAAACCCACATTATCTTGAACCAGCAAGCTGTCCGAACTGGCCCACTACAAGATAACACGAATGAATTGCTGGCCGGTCTTTATTCTTTCCCACATTTTCAGAAAGCTGTGCCAGGGGTAACATCTATTTGCAAGCAGCAATAAAACGCATGTAGTATTGCCTATATATATACTAAACCATTCGCGGCCATTGAGTCTATTTATTCGATTCATACGACACATCTGAAAGGGGGTACGAGAGCATGAAGGCTTACTGCCGCAGACTTGAAGCGTGCAAAATGTAGCAGGTTCTATATTTGAGTCTTCCTTTACTATACAAACACTTCCTTCTTTATGTGCGATATGTCTCCCTGAATTCAGGTTGGTTGGTTGGTTGCGAAACTTTATTGTGGGCCTGTAAGGCGAATGTTAGCGTGCAACGGGCGCCTCCCACGTCGGGACCAATAGGCCAAGCCTATCGGCTGCTCCACCGGCCTGCTGGATTGCGAAAAGTTGGTCGGCCAGGACGGAGCTGCGTAGGGCTGCCTCCCAACTTCACCGATCAATACATGAACCGAGCGCCTGTTCCAGCTCGAAGTACACAATACGACCTCCCCAATTGCAGGGATCACGAAATATTCATGACTTCAACTCTTTCCTCAAACCACCCCAGTCCATGCGCGTTCCTGTCCGTTGAATCTTGGCTTGTTCACACGTGTTGTCTAGAAGAGCGCATGTTTGCCGTAGCTAGCACCCAGCTTGAGGTCTCACGAAAAGCTAACGCGTACACAACGCAAAAATTACTCACAGAGACTTCTTCCCAAAAAGCTTCAAGCAGGAAAGCTTTGTTCCGAGTTACTTCAGCAGTTTATCTCTATTCGCAAATAAAAACCGGAAACAATTTATACCACTTGCCCATTTGTAACGATGACGCTTCTGTCACGCAGCAATATTCCACACATTGCGCAGGTACATGAGGCTACCTTACTGCCGCATAATCAAACCTGGATGCTGTTGTTCTGTCTATGCATACTTTATTTATTGAGATAAATAGAGCCTTCTCCTTAACGCATATTTCTCGATGTACTGATTCCTGTTCGTGTCATTTAAGGCCTGTGTTGTGTATGAATTGAAACGTTTTAGTTTTAAATACGTCAGCTTTCGCGCCCAGCCCTTCGTGCATAGGCATCACTAATTAACCCCACTGACGAAACATGCACCCACATGTGAGTTTGTTAAAAAGTCTTATTTCCGTTAAGTATCATAAAGGACCAGTTGGGCACGCAATTGTAGCAACATTTTTAGAGCAAGCGAAACTTCGACCATATTACATGGTTAGAAACGTATCCACACTGCCGAGTCGTGAAGAAGGGAGGAGCGATAGGGTTTATGAAGTACAGTGAGATTCATACTCGTGGTACGGCTGTTGTTAGAAACTTGTGCTCGTGAAGCCTGGTCTGTACACAATAGAATAGAAGTTATACTTGTTACCTTTCAACGTGCTCGTCTATCTGCCTTTCGGAATGCCTCGAGAATTCACAGGCCCTTTTCATCGCAGCATTGCTGTGTAAATATTAATGCCTATTCCTGCAGTACCGTACATGTTGAACTTTTCAGGAAGCAGGACGAATATTACCATCCGGTCGTTTCAGCGGTTGCTGCGCGTTAGAAAGAGTTGCGTATGTATACAGCCTGTGTTCGGATAAAGCGGTGCGTGTTCCTGTTTAGGAGATCATGAAAGCTCGCTATCCCGTCTGCACTCCAGAAAGAAGCAAGTGTAGAGGAATGCTGTCTTCCGGTTTGCTGATGGTGAACAGGAAGTGGCAACTTGGGCGCGCAGGAAGTGCGCATCATAAGCCCGCCTCTGCATTGATCGTTCTGTCTCCAGAACCTTTATCTTATGCGCAGAACGATTTGCGTTAGTTGAATTTAGTATGGAAGACACAAGAACATAATTGTAAGGTTACCGCGAAAATAAGATGCATCATACATGTTCGTGCCTGTTTGCCACCATACACTACAAGTGTAAAAATAAGGAAGACTAAATTAGTGAATAAAATGTAAAAAACAATTAGCTATCGAGAAAGCGCAAAGGGAGGCGCCTGAGGCGGTCCATATACCATATAAAGAAGACAACTGGTTCAGGTTTTTTCACTATATATAGCTGATTAAAAATTTTCAAAATCAAACCTGTATACTGTTCATTTCGGTGCTCAAACAATTCAGAAAAACAAAGTGCGGTGTAAAATTGTGACAACGTTACCATATCGAAGATTAGCATAAAGGCTACTTTTTAAACATCCGTTTGTTTGAGCATTACATGTTAACGAAAAGTGTAACATATAAATCTCTTCTGTGTATGTATGCTTCTTTCAGAAATAAAATTCTCCTAAACAGACAAACAGACCAAGCCTTTGGCGCCGAAGGTGCCCAAGAAAAAATGTCGTCTTTATTAAAGAGGGGCACATGCTCTAGATGAGCACAGCTCTTAATGCCTGTCCACCCACCACGGAGGAGCAATGGGATGCATCTCTGAATAGCAGCAGCCTTGACACACAACTCCAGGCCGTCCATAGGTCTCACGACACTGTGACGGAACTTCAACTCCCGGTTCCATCGTTGGCAGGCCACCAACTTGATATGGGTGGAGGCCAATGACTTCCCTAAATATCTGTCCCTCGAGTCCCAAATAAAGTTCTTGTCATACCATGTCACGTGAATGTCAATGCGGTATCTCCACTACTAGACGTCTAAATCAACGATGAGAATGACGTCCATGTCTTTTAAGCATACATGCTCGACTGTGTTGCTGGCCCCGCCGCGGTGGTCTAGTGGCTAAGGTACTTGACTGCTGATCCGCAGGTCGTGGGATCAAATCCCGGCTGCGGCGGCTGCAATTTCGATGGAGGTGAAAATGCTGAAGGCCCGTGTGCTCAGATTCGGATGCTCGTTAAAGTCCCCAGTTGATCGAAATATCCGGAGCCTTCCTCTACGGCATCTTGCATGATCGTATGGTGGTTTTGCGACTCTAAACCCCACATATCTATCTATCGAAAGTGTGGCTGGACGAACATTTCACGTTTAACCGGTTAAGCCATAAACAAATCAGGTGAGCACGGAGCACATTCGTACAGCAGCACGAATATTGAAAATGTCAACGCCTCGATATTGGAATCGCACATGGGCTCAGACGGGTTAAAGTAAAACGAAACGACACAAGTATCCACAGGTAAGCGGTGAACAGGCGTCTATACATTTGGAACAGTACTTTGAGTAGGAGTTGTAAAACCGCAAACATGATCCTGCGGTACAAAATAGTAAGTATAACAGCCCAAAAAAATATAAAAAACTAAAAGAAAACCCTCATACGCCCAAATAAATTTCGGCATCACTAGAGAAGCAGTTTATCTCAAGGTATTCTCTGTTCCCTCTCACGATATGTATAGATAGGTAGGCGTATTTTCGCTATTTGGTTATGATTGAAAATCAATCTTGTGGTTGGACGATTCAGGCTCTAAATTGGGGTGTGTTTGAACGACGCATAATTTGATACCATGCATGCTCGAATGACATGGTTATCGTGCATTTGAGTCAGTACTCATTATACACCCCCCTCCATTTCTTATTGAACGCTGCATATTTCTTTGGAAAACACTCCGTGTTACCTCACGTATAAGGGGTGCGTATGTCTGCTGGAAAGTTTTAGCAATGCCTTACATCAATGAAAATCATGAAAGGAGGTGCGATAAAGGGCGACAGATGACAAGTGTAGGAATGCATCGTGGCGCAACTCCCAAGGCCGATGGCAGAGTAGAATGCGTCTGGGAACGCTTGCACTTCTGGTCTGCAGTAATTACATAGCGTTCTTCTCGGCATTCCTGCTGAGCCAAGACAGCGTCGTAGATGGTTCGCACTACTTTCCGTACTGACGATATTGCAGCTGTGCATCTTCTCATTCCTGCATTACTGTATCTTTCCTGGAGTTCCCCAAAAAAAAAACAAAAGGGAGCATTTTTGCAATGAGGAACGTGCCTCTTACGCACTGGAAATTTCGTTCCATATCTCGACACGGCCTCTTTCGCCACGACTCGGCTCTGGCAACCGAAAAACAATGCAGCATCGTCTCAGGTAAGAATATTCGGCTGTCGAGGAATTGGTTTTGTGGCAAGATTCACTGATAGATTAGCACTGACGAGAGTGCTGTGCTTAGCTAACAACCACGAAGAAGCTTTGAAAAACATTAGACGTTCATCAGGACTGGTTGGTTCACTATATGCAGGAAACATTGAACTACATAAAAAATGACACCATAAAGAAGGAAAATGAACGGATGGAGCGCAAATTGACTGCCGTCTGTTTTTATTAACCGTACAGCGCTGGTTAAAAAAGCAAACTGAAGATATCAGCGCATACTCGACCATAAACACTGCGCAAACGCATCTTATTTTTCGAAAATGGAATTTCAGCCCCTCCGAGTGTTATTTTCGGTCCTAAATATTTAGCCGGCACCTTGCGGTTAGCAAAAACTGTTGCTAGTTTGCTCTCGACCTGTTCGTGTTTTTTCTTCGTGGTGCACTTTTCTATTTTTGAGCGAAATTTTCCATCAGACTCCACGTTCATTTTGCGATTATTATACACACTCCAATTGCTAACCCACTATCACTGGCAAATTTAAAAATTGTAATATTTTGTGCGAAGCATTTTTTGCTCCCTGCAGATACTTTGAGTCTGCCTATCTATCTATCTATCTATCTATTTACCTGTCTGTCTGTCTGTCTGTCTGTCTGTCTGTCTGTCTGTCTGTCTGTCTGTCTGTCTGTCTGTCTGTCTGTCTGTCTGTCTGTCTGTCTGTCTGTCTGTCTGTCTGTCTGTCTGTCTGTCTGTCTGTCTGTCTGTCTGTCTGTCTGTCTGTCTATTTTCCGCTGCAGGCGCCCTATGTATTAGACTACTGAGTGGAAAACATCGCATCGTCTACGAGTGGCAGCAGCGCCGTAGTAAAGGGTCGTAAAATATTCAATGCTCTTTCGCACATGTGACTTCGGGTGCTTTTATTAACCCTCTCACTGCGATGCATCGAAAGCCAAGGTTGCTACCAAAGCAGATGACTGCCGCCAGCTCCATGACAAAGAGCGTTTACGACAGCGCACATGTCGACACGATAAATGAGTTCAATCGAAAGAGAAAAACACAGCGGCACAAACCAAAACTAAAGCACCATTCTTTGAGAACGCTGTGCTCTGTTTCTGACGCGGCTCATAATGTTCGTTGGCCGTGTTAGAACTGCCAGACCAAGAGGACAAAAAAAAAACACGGGCCAAAGGCTCTAAACATAGCTTTACAGAGTTTGCCGCCAATCTAGTTTCTGTATATTGATAACTGTACTGTGGAATGTACTTGTTTTAAACATAATGAGAACACCGTAAACACAAGCCGAACCTAAGGAAATAATAGCGCTTATTCCGTCTGTAGTGGCATTTTATTTCTTTCGTGTTTAAGCGGCGCATAGCATTATTCCTGAATGGGAAAGGTAGGAGCAATGGTATAGGGAAAATATGGAAGGGCGCAAACGGTAAGCATGAGCTTTATTTTACTTTGAACAGTTAGAAACATGACCAGGACGAGGACCGGATAATGACAGTGAAAAAAAATCAACTGCTCCGCTGGCATCACCCACAAATGTCATCGAAGCAACGACTTTATAGTAAAATACGGAAGGTACTATTATCCTAAAAAATATAACATGGTACATATTAATGCTGGACCATTCAAATGTGACTACAAAGAGAATGATTTCGTGTTCTTGCATTTTCAAATGGTTATCTGGTCCAGAATAGCCGGCATAGTATTGGTCTTTCGACTTACCTTATTTCCTAACCATCATCGTCAAACGCGGCCTCTTGTACTCCCGATCGCATGTGCTGGCGCATTGGAATAACAAATAATATAAAAGTGAAACCTAACGTTTTAAATCGTTCCACCTTAGTCAGTTTTCGCGTGCTTCAGCTCGTGCGTAAGCACCATTCAATGTTCGTCCCTTAAAATATTTTCTGCTAAATTTATTGTATATTCTTAGCTATTAATGAAATCAATAACAGTTTGTAACAATACATTACGTGAGCGGGATTTCTACATGGAATAGAAGTCATCGTTAAAACATTAATGTAGAACAGTGAGTGCTTATAAGCGGACATTTCTTTAGTTTTCAGAACAACATATACAAACAAAAACGGCGCAAACAAAACTTTCTTGACCGATAGCCCGTTTTTTTTAGCTATACAATCAATTTCCCTCTCTCCTGTATGTTAATTCACTTCTACTAAAATTAATCTATTATAAAGAAGAGACGTTATTTTTTTTTGTCATCCAATTTTAACTGACTACCGCGTCATATTAAGATACCCTCTCATTGTTACGTATTCAAATCAAACCTCCGCAAATGCTCGCCGGAAACGTAATCCTTATTTTGTTGCTTGTTTTCATAATAACTGCTTCCCACTAGTAAAATGTTTTACAGCAATTGCCATAGACCGTTCAATACGTTCTCCGAAGTGTTTTGGATAAACTGCTTCGTGGCAATGGAGATATTCCAGGGTACTCTAAAAGCAGGTACGTTCTTCAATATGTTGACTCGCAGATCTACCGGTATATGCTTATGACCTCATCAATTATAACCATGATAATATTACCTACAATAGAGGACTCCAAACTCTGAAGGACCACGAAAGTGACAATCTATTCGCGCACTTAATAAATGTATCCCTGGCCCTAATAATGAATGCTAACAGGGAAGACAGCGAAGTACATTATGCCACATCCCGGCCACATCATAACCTCGTGATGTGAAACCGAGACACTGGCCTTAGTTGTACGCAAGTTTCACTCACAACTCGACTCGTCGTTTTCACACCGAAACTGTTAATCAGGCCTCGTCCATAGCAATAGTAGTAGACAGCGTCAGCCGCAAGCTCGTAGCGAATATGTTCGGTCGACAGAGCCCACGGGGCAGGGGATCTCGCATTAACCAATAAGGTGTGAGCGCAGGCCGCTTAATTCCAGCGACCGATTCACGACATGAACGAGCGCTTTTCCGAAACTCTCTCGAAAGCAACATGTAAAGCCTCAACGTGGCCTCAAACTGGCAATTTTCAGCAAGTACACCACCTAAGTTCTTTGCCCTGCCCTCAGGGCCGCACCCACGGCAAAGAACACCGCAGGCATTGCAGCATGATACCACTGTTACGCGCGGAAAGAAACTGGAACTGTGAACGAGACTTGCAGGTAGTTCACTACCCAAAGCAATCGGATCGAAAGCTTCTACATCCCATCATTCCCATGGTATTTGAACGTTCACAGCGCCAGATTTCCATGTAGGTTATCGAATGAAATATCTTGTGAAGACTCGATTATAATGATAAGCATCAGGCACTAGAACACGGAAAAAGTTATGATAATTAACTTTTCGTAATGACACCATTAGCAAGGAATGGTAGCTTGCGAGTATTAACAACAAGATAACTACTTTCAGAAAAAAAAAACGACGTCACGAGCACGCAACTCTTGTTTGACGTAGATTTATACCTTTTGCTTTACACTAGTGAATGCGCTTCGATGTTTCCGACTGATCACCGTAATAATCAGAGAGCCATGTCATCGTCACGAGTTGACATCGCTGCTTACGTTCATGTAGGAGACGCCATTTTCAGATATCGGCGAACCAGACAGCGAGACAGGTGACTGCGAAGGCGCCTGTACAGTTAAATATTGCACTGTGCCGGCTGTCATGTTGCAATTGTGAGTTGCTATTACCTTTCAGGGAACGGCATGGTCTTATACGGAAATTACTACAGACAAGTAATGCCCCTGACACACGGGCACTCTGAAGTCCTTTAGACAAGGGGACATCTTTCGGAAAGGCGTTCGGGCACAGTGACACACGACAAAGGAGTAACTCCTTTCCGGCCAAGAACCTTTTCGCAAAAGCAGATTCTGCATCTACTTTTCTGGCAGAAAGGGAGTACTCTCGCATACAGTGTGTATAATTTATCAATAGAAGAAAACGTGTCGCAACACTGCGGTGTCCTGTCAGTATTTTTTTGCGCTGAGAAATTGTTCTCATTTTCAGCAGCAGTGTGATTTGTTGAAAAGTGAAGGCCTACAGTCTGTCCATACTCTCAAACACCTGCATTACGTCACTAGCGTGATCATGTTAGGGTTGGCAGCGGCAGTTGCTGTGTGGGTGACAAGAGTCAGCCCACCTCAACTGTTGCTTTATCTCTGTCTCTGCGCTGAGACATCGCAGGACCACGACGAAACGCGGCACGCTGTCACTGACCCAGCTGGACGCAGCCATGTAAAAAGCACGACAAAAAACAAAAACAGCAAAACACCGACTGTTCATAGTTGCCAGACGAACATAAGTTGCTGCTAAAAACGCAAAAAAGCGAAAGAAAATTACAAGTATGCACATTATAAGCCACCAGACAATAAAAAAAAACGGTTTTATGCTCCGGCGTCGCTGAATGTGATGTACATGCGCAGATTCTTTTTAATATTTTCAATCTTGCTGCTTCCACAAACAGCGCCATTTTTTCTGCAGCGTTCTTCTGAGGCACCGCCTAAAGCAGTAGTCCGATGCCGTGTGTCATCAGCGCCACTCATTTCTGCAAATGGTCCTCTTAGGCGACAAAAGGGGTTTACTTCAAAGTACTTTACTTTTGCCCGTGTCTCACGGGTAAAAGAAGCGTGAATAGCTCATTGTCCAAAAGGCATCCAGCTTCATCCGGACTGGCACAGTCACTTTCCACAAAACAGTGGACTATATATCTCTGACTACGAACCTGCTTTGGAATTTTGAAGAAACTCTTGTTGTGAATCACAGATTTCGGTCCCAGTGATGTATTCTTTATTCAGCTTAAAGGCTATGAAGCGAGAGAGATACTGATCTACAGAAAATATTAAGTTTTCAGGCAAGCTATTAGCAAATCAGATACGCAGATAAAATTTCCGAAATCAACCTGAACCAGCACAGTGGAGTTTCAAGATAGCGTGTTTAGCAGCTTTGTCGTAACACTGGCTCCAACGGCAGTGAAGGTTCGCATGTTCCTGTGTGTGAAAATTGGGACAGCTTATTCCTCTCTCATAGTAGAGTACACCGTATACTCTGAATCATCGGACAATTCGTTTAAGCATAAGTTCGTCAGAATAGACACTAACAACACAGAATAAAGAAAAAAATTGGCCAATCCCACGTATACAGTGGGAATCGATGATATGCGAAGCACGAATGAGGAAGCTTGATATGTCACTATAAAATCAGCACAACGTATGACAACATTACGAAGTGAATGTAAGTTATGCCGCACATGACTTCCGTGTCATGATTATTATGTTTGGGTGTGTCGTCATCGTCATCTATTCACGTCACATCATACGAAATTTAATATATGTCGAGCTACTTCACCATCCGTTCACGTCACGTAACACCAAATTTAGTATATGTGGAGCTAGGGAAACGGCCACGATTGCATCACGAAGGGCCCAATATACTTCAACGTAACACTGACGGGTGCGCACGCTGGACACAGCGACGCTACGTTAGCAAAACGCGAGCACCCTTTAGCCTGACGCCAGGCACGACCAGCGCAACCGGCGCGAAATGCAACATGCTCAAATTCGCATTGATGCGTTACCCAGACAGCACTGCGTCTGCCTCTTTTCGTGACGGAGGGACACCGGATGCGCCGAAACACGCATGCGTCAAAGCAACGCAGCGCGGCCACGCCTGCGAGTATTGGCACTGCGGGTGCCTGGCGTGTCAACGCCGGCGTGACGTGACAAAATGAACGCCGACGCGCACGGGCATGGGTCACGTCGAAATGTAGTGGCGCCTTGACTGTGACACGTAATGCTGTTCTTACAAGACAAGCATCTCATGATTGTGGTGTTTGCAACAGTCACATACCTTCATCATTCATTGGCGTCACGTAATACCAAATTGGGCATATGTGAAGCTAGCGAAATGGGCGCGAGCGCATCGTCAGTGGGGCATGTAGTCACGTTCGTACATGACACGCATGTCGTGATTATCATGTTAGGATTTGACACTTGTGTTTGCCATGCAATCATGCACTACCGTACCAGTTTTACAACATGCCATGGGAACGAAACCACCGCAAGAGCTGCAGGACCATGAAATGTAAGTCATGCCACTCATGACATACGTGTCATGATTTTGATGTTACGGATAGTCAAATATGTTGTTCATACAGTCATGTTATGCCGTACCAAGTTTGGTATCGATGACACTATCGAAACGGGCAGGAGAGCTAAAAGTTGTAGGTGGCTAGATAGATAGATAGATAGATAGATAGATAGATAGATAGATAGATAGATAGATAGATAGATAGATAGATAGATAGATAGATAGATAGATAGATAGATAGATAGATAGATAGATAGATAGATAGATAGATAGATAGATAGATAGATAGATAGATAGATAGATAGATAGATAGATAGATAGATAGATAGATAGATAGATAGATAGATAGATAGATAGATAGATAGATAGATAGATAGATAGATAGATACGCTCAAAGTCCCTGAAGTTCGCTAAGACATGCTTCGCATTTAAAAAACTAAATATTTGAGTTGACGTTTGCCGGATGGCGCTACAGTCTCTATGTGTTTCGATTATAGCAGTGTGTTTATGCAGTGCGCTTGTTACTGCAGTGCGTTTAAATTAATGCAGTGCGTTTGTTATAAAAAAAGCAAACACACTTTTCCTATGGTGAAAAGATGGGAGGGGGAGGGAAGCTTTGCGTTGGCGTGTTTTACGAACCTTTATTTCTCCTTCAATTCTTTCTTTCTTTCCTTATTATTTTTCTAACGTTCATTCTTGGGCACAATGCACCCTCTTCTTTCCTTTCTCCATGCCTACATAACTTTCAGCCACGTCTTTAGTAGGGCAACAGTGCAGTTGCTACTGGCAAGTGACGATCATGAACGCAGACCCAGAGTACATACATACAATAAAATATGCATGAGAAATGGCAGGTGATATAGATAAAAGAACGCATTGTCATTTCAAGAAAAGCTGATCACGAATAATTCCACGATTGAGCGAGTGTTGTGTGTATTGAAACAGCGCGTTCGACTGCGCATGAGGCCGGCGCATCTCTGACGGCCGTATTTTGTACAATCACCAGCACCGGGTTCATTTTTACCGCACGCCATGGCCACCACCATAACTTACAATAGTCCTGATGTACTACGAGAAACGCACAATCCATGCCATAAGGAGCGTCTTAGCGTCTCACGTCGTCGTTAGCGTCTCACGGCGTCCCTGGGCTGGCGGGCGCCCGTCATGGTAAGCCAGCCCCCGAAGAAGGCGCTAGCCTTCGACGTAGTCGTCCCCGAGGGGACTAGTCCCGAAGACGTCGTTGACGCGACGTCTTCAATAGTAGGAATCGAAGAAGTATACTGCGTTCAGCACTTTGGAGGCCGGAACTACCAAGTTACCTTCAACAGTGAGGCCGCACTGGCCCAAATCGTAGACGCGTCGCACCTCACCATCCGAGGAGAGCGCGTCGCCATCGCAACCCTGGGACCCCAAGTGACCCAAGTGACCATCCTGTTCCTGCCGTGCCACGTACCCAGCAAAGTCCTCGCACAAGCACTCTCTCCCTACGGGAAGGTGCTGCACATCACCAGAGGACTCATGGGATCGCGCCCAACCGTGACCACTGGGACGCGATATGTCCGCATGGAAATGAAGGCTTCGTCACCGGTGCCCAACTACCTCAAGGTCGCGGGCCATCGAGTAACCTGTGACTATATAGGCATCCAGCGAGTGTGCCGTCGATGTGGAAACAGTGGGCACTTCCGCATGAACTGCACAGCTCCGTTTTGTGGAAGGTGCGGCGTTTACGGCCACGACGGGAAAGGCTGCTCGCTGCCCTGTCACCGTTGTGGGGACCCGCATGCCACCGTGGCCTGCACCATCAGGCCATCGTATTCCGAGGCGGCATCCAAGGATTTCCCTCCACTTCAACCAGGAACGCCATCTAAGAACAAGTGCGACGATTCGTCAACGCGAGCCGTGGTAACCGACCACGACCAAGGTGTGCCAATCGCGACGCTGCACCAGACGCCCACTGCGTCCCCAACGATTCCGGGCCTGGTACTCCCTCCAGGTACTGAAAACTTAAGTTCCCCGCGTCCCGTGGCCATTTCTGAGGAATCGCACGCCAAGCCCTCGTCAGACGAAGCGCCTCGTGAGGATGGCGTCTCGGATGGGAATATTGCATCTGAGGCTCCTCACGTTGCTGCTCTGTCGACAACAAGTTCAGGTGTCATCGAGGAGTCTACATCTCAAGACGACGACGCCTGCATTAACGAGGACTCCAACAGCACCGCGAGTGAGGCGCCCCTACAAATTGACGAAGACACCAGCCCCAGTGACTTAAGCCAGGACAGTGGAGACGTCTTTGTACCATCCTCGCTCAAAAACCCGGACACCAAACGCCACTCGTGACTTAGAAGCCCCCACCAGAGACAGAAGTCCTCTGCGGACTTCGACGCGATCCCGGAGGCCCCGAGCCTCTGGTGGATCGCCTGGCCGGAAAAAATGACTCAGCCACTTGCGGGGCATTGGTTCCCGCACCTGATAAAGGTACCCCTGCATTTGCGTGATTCTATACTATGTTTTCCTTTTCCCCTTGGCTCTTACTCTAAAAGTTATTACTTTTAACGTTCAAGGTTTTCGAAATCCACAGAAACAGGCTGAGGTATTGGCTTTTGCACATTCAGTGCACTGTGATTTGCTGTTCTTGCAAGAAACAAATTTTTTCAAGCTTTCTGATGTACTCGCTTTCAAGCGCGCGTTCAATTTTGATTGTTTCTTTTCGTACGCCAGCACGCATTCGACTGGCGTCGGAGTCGTTATTTTTAACCGAGGTCTTTTACATGACCATCATGTTTCCTTCGATGCCTTCGGACGCGTGCTGGCGTTCGACTGCACCTTTTTTTCGTTAAGAATAAGATTTGTTGCCGTGTATGCCCCAGCGGCACGCGAGAACTCAAACGCGTTCTTCCAATCTCTTGATGTGTTTCTTTTAAATTCCCGACATGTGGTACTTTTAGGGGATTTCAATTGTGTCTTAGACTCACACGCAGACGTTCGAGGTCCGGGTCGCGGCCGGTCAAACAGAATGCCAGAGAACTCGAACGTCTAGTGCAGCAATTGGCATTGAGTGACATTCATCAAAGTGTGCATGGCAGTAATTATGCCTATACTTGGCGTCGAGCAGCGCCGAGCAGCCGAATTGATCGCGTGTATGCATCCCCCAGTCTCATTACCTACGTTCACGACACCGGGGTAATGTCATTGCCACCGACACCAGTATACATTAGCGACCATCGGCCGGTTATGTTCTCTCTCCGCCTGCCAGCGGGGACGCCAACGGTTCACAGACCATGGCGTCTCGATTGTCGCGTCCTCCAGGACTCTCAGGCTACAGAGAAATTATCCCGAGCGTTACGCGCATCGCTCATTGGGGCCGATGTAGCTGATTGGGATCGTCTCAAAGAACAGTGGCGGCATCATTGCAGTGCGTCGGGCAGAGGACTTTGCAACCGTATGTCGAAAGATGCGTCATTGTTAATTCAGAAGATACGCATTGCCAATCGAGATCCCAGTCCTTCCACTGTAATGCGGGCATGGCAAGAGGAGCTCGTTCGTTGAACGGTACCAGCGTATTATGCGCGCTTCTTCACTCTCGGCTGTAGCTTGGCGCTGTAGACGTGCACCCTGTGCGCACCCTGAGGTGCTAAGGTATGCACGCAGAGCTCTGCTTTGTCCACCAGGCTCGCCTGCCCACTCGCTGAACTCTATCACCCCAGCTGCTGCGGGTACGCGCGACTTTCAGGAATTCACTCAGCACTTTGAGTCAATGGCTAAATTTGGTGCTCATGTCTGTTACCCAAGTTCCGTTTCTTCGCATCCTCTGCTAACAGATTTACCTCATGATTCCATCATGTCAAATGACGTCCTCCTATCACCGCCATCCGATGACGAAATCAAAGGCGCATTAGACGCAATGAAAAAGGGATCGGCCCCAGGGCCTGACGGACTCCCTGCAGAGTTTTATGTACAGTTCTGGCCTATCATTGGTCTAACTATGTCACGCGTCATTCGCAAGTGTTTCCAAGATATTACACTTCCAACTTCTTTCAACAAAGGCCGTATAACACTAGTTCCCAAGAGAGACCCAATGTCCACGCGACCAGAAGATTGGCGCCCTATTACCCTGCTCAATGTAGATTACAAGCTCTTGGCTAACATTTTGGTGCGCCGAATCAGTCCATTTCTTGCAACATTAATCGCTCCCCACCAGGTCTGTTCTGTTCCGGGCCGAGAAATACACACCCATACGTGGTTAACGCGGGACATCATTCAATACACCATTAGCCGATGTGCGCAAGGACTGTTGGTTTCATAAGATCAAGAGAAAGCTTTTGATTTCATAGAACATGGCTACATACGAAATGTTTTACATGCATACGGATTCCCGGATAAGTTCATTGACCTTATCAACGCGATGTACACTAATTTAGAAAGTACCCTTTACTTAGATTCCCGTGAGAGTCACGCATTTAGAGTCACGCGTGGGGTCCGTCAAGGGTGTCCCCTCTCCTCAGTGTTATTTATCCTTGCATTAGAGCCCTTCTTAAGGGCCGTTGAACATCACCCGCAGATTCGTGGCTTATCTCTACCCGGTAACACTCAAGTAAAAGTCGCTGCATATGCAGATGATATCACTCTATATGTACATAATGAACAGTCGCTGCAGCATGCTCTTGATACATTCCATGATTTCGGTATTATCTCCGGTGCAAAGTTAAACTTTTCTAAAAGCCAGTATTTTTTCATTGGCAACCCCAGCGGTCGTATCAACATCACGTCGCCTTTACAGTGGTTTCCTGAGATTTCAATACTCGGAGTTACTTTCACTGTATTTGGTATACAGGATGCATCTGGTCATCCGTTGTACAAACTCTTCTAAATGATATCAAAGCAGCCAGGCACTTCGATTTCCCCCTCTTGGAACGCCGATACTTAACTCAAACGGTGTACCTAGGAAAATTTTGGTACCTTTGCCATTCTGTTAAACCACCGCTCCACGTCTGCAGGAAAGTGCAAAGCTGCATCAGTTCATTTTTCTGGTCTGGTGGCACAGAATTGTTATCGCGTCCAGCGTTAGCTCAACCGCGAGATCAAGGCGGTTTTGCATTCCCTGACGTTTCCGTCGCGGCTTCTACATTGTGCCTCCGCACTCTATTGCGAATACTAAGCAATGATGACATGCCCGCTCAGACACTGGCTCGCTACCATCTGGGGCCATCACTACGTGTCTTCTTGCCGGATAGCCAAATAAACAAAGGTCCCCAATCAACTGAATTACCATCTTTGTATCGAGCCCTTCTGGCATTTCACCGACGTTTGGAAGCTACGTGCCCAGAGATAGAGGTGGCTGATTCTAAAGTGGTGGACACAATGGCCGCCCTTCTACGGCCCTTAGTGCCCCAGCATCGTCAATCTGTATTGAACCGCGCTTGGAAACCAATAACTGCCGCAGTGTTGCCAGGGCATCTCAGAGACTTTGTCTGGAGGTTGGGTTGGGGCTTGCTCCCCACGCGAGATCGGTTGCAGCGATGGCAGGTGGTTCGCACTTCCACTTGCCCTAACTGCGTCATGGTAGAGACCAATCGACATGCGACGTTTGAATGTGTGGTTTCCCGCCTTTTTTGGCGTGCGGTTAATGCTGGTTTTCGGGGACAGGGTGTGCGAACTTTCGTGTCCAACGGCCGATTTCCGCGTAGCCGCTTCTCCGCTCTCTTAATAGTTGCGGGGCTGTTCAGCCTTTGGAGAAACCGATGTGAGGCCGTAGCTGCAAATTGCCGCCGACGTGCCTTGTGGCCGATACTGGGGAGAATGAGACGAGAGATCCTCGCGTTCCTCTCTGAAGAGCTCTTCTTCCTCGGGGGGCAAGAGTTTCTGCGGCATTGGTCGTGCCCTTTCGTCAAGGTGGAACACGAAAGGATACAACTCATTTTTCGACCGACTTGGTGCTAAGCAGCGCCCGTTGAGTTGTTATATATGATTTCATTTGTTACAAATTGTGTTTCATTTGGATCTATTGTATCGTTATACCCTTGTATCGTGATATAACATTGAATTCTTGTGTACATGTGCGCCAACATAATCATGTATATTAGAGAAAATGTCTTCACTGTTACGTAGTGATGTTAGTCGTGAAATATAGATGTGCCGAAGTGTATGTGCCCTGTTACTAGAATGATATGATGGCCTTTGTGTTCTGTACATGCTGTAAATAAACTTTTTCTAAACATGTACAATTTTTGCATTGTACGCCACTGCGTACGCTAGAATTTCTTTCGCTGTAATAACAGTTTGCAATGTGCATACGCATTGATCACCACTGTTCATTTTTTTGTGTGCATATAAGCTGTGTAAGATATATCCGGAAATAAAATTCTCCTAAACCAGTCCGCGCCTCGTTTTAAAAATACGCGGTTGGTATAACGAGCGCGAGAGGCCTTCGCGACGGCTTCATGCTCTCCCATAGTAGAGTACCTCGTACACTTAATCGTTACCCCCTTTTTTCTAAACATAGTTAAGTACGAAGTACTCGAAATCGTCAAACATTTTTGCTAAACACCTGGTATGGCCCATGGGACGGCTTTATGCTCTCCCAGAGTTGAGTACTAAGTACTCAAAATTGTTAACCACTTTTTTTAAATGCGAAGCATTTCTTAGCGAACTTTGGTGACTTTGGTCGTATCTATCTATCTATCTATCTATCTATCTATCTACTTCGCAATACCCGACATTAATAGCGTCGAGCCAGCAAATGCATCGAATAAATGTTAGGGTTAATACAAACCGGACATAGGCAGCGTTGACTCTCCGACGAATCCATATAACAAATTTCAGGGTTCAAGCGGGAATTGAACCCAAGCATTCTGCGTGGCAGTCAAGAATTCTACCACAGAGCTACGCCAGGTCTCGGAACTACTTTACAAATAGACGCTAATCTTCGTGAACACCAATAGTGGTTGCAGTACTGCGTACACAATTTTATAAATATTACGTATGTACTCCTTTTGTACAGGCATTGCGTCGGGATAACGTCAATTGTGGTTAGGTGCTATGCGCTGACGTTAATTTATGTAGCAGTGTCTCTAGCCAGCATCTTCACGAACATCAACGCTTCATATCAGCTTTTGGTGTTGCCAGAACGCACGTTCCAATTGACATCGTGGTGGAAGTGCAAACAACTGGTTATATAAACAACAGCAACTTTTCAACATATGTCTGTGCGTGAAACAATTGCGCATATATTTAGCGTCATTTCATGAGGTTTCGTTAAAAAAATTGAAACGCGGTCGCTTTCCTTGCGCATGCTTCGCATAACGTCGATTCCCAGGTACGTGGTTTCTGCCGAATTCTTTCCAAACATGATGTAGAGTACCGAGTACTCTAAAACGTTAAGCACTTTTTCCAAACACACGTGTCTTCATTGCAGCGTAGTGTTGTTTGTCGTGTAACATAGTGTGCCGAAGTGTATGTGCCTTATTACTGGAATTCTATGAAGGTTTTGTTTTCTCTACATAGCTTAAGTAACTATTTTTCTAAACAGCATGTCAAGAATTCGCCATATGCCTTATCAATTGTGAGGCATAAGGTACAGCTTTCAGCTCTTCTATGGCAGAATACTTCAAATCATTAACCACTCGTTTAACACGTTATTAAGCGTGCGAGCAAAAGGCTTCTTTTCTTACGCCGTAATTTTTGTCAATCGAGCCTCATAAAGTATGAGGCCCACGGGGTGGCTTTATTCTCTCCTATAGTGGACTTCCAAATACTCAAGATTCTGAACCTCTTTTTCTAAACAGCCTTGCTTTACACACACACACACACACACACACACATACACACACACACACACGCGCGCGCACGCACACGCACACGCACACACACACACACACACACACACACATCCTGCCCACGGCAAGTTATCTTTTCATCCACTTTTCGTTGTTCACATTTACATTACAATTGGCCTAATAACTTCCCGTATATTTTCCTTGGTATTATTACCTGTTATATTTTATTATTATTGTGTTAAAGACGAAAAAACGAGCCCTTTAATGTACGCTTGTTTCCCTTATTCATTAACGAGGACCTCGTACTGGCAGACTTTGTGCCTTTAGGTTCTATACGAGAGACTATTGGTCAGCTGCAAGCTCGCAATAAGTTCACTTGCCACGTGATGCCAAACAGGCTTATAAAAAGTGTGCCACACTCGCCGCCATGGCTACTGGTGGCGCTGACTGACTCTTCTACGTTTAAATTCACGTAGACACCAAAAAAGTGGCTGCGGTTACAGCTGTTAATGGTAGAGCATCGAACGCGTTATTCGGAGGTCGTAGGTTCGATTCCTGCTCACGGCAAGGTGTTTTTTCACCTACTTTTTCTTTCTTCTTGTGTACTTTACATTGGTTCTAATAACTTCCCGTATACATTCCTTGTCATTATTGTCTGCTAGATCTTATTATTACTGTGTCTAAAGACGAAAAAACGATCCCTTAAATAAACACTTGATCCCTTATATATATATATATATATATATATATATATATATATATATATATTGAATTAACTTTCAGATAGCACATAAGAAAAGGATCGTATTTACTAACGTTTCAGCCGTGGCACGGCCTTCGTCAGAGTCATATATATATATATATATATATATATCTATATATATATATATATATATATATATATATATATATATATATATATATATAATGGGCAAATAAGTCTATACCTAAGGGCTCGTTTTTCCGTGTTTCAACACAATAATAATGAGATCTAACAGACAGTAATGCCAAGGAATCGACAGGGGAAGTTATTAGAACCAATGGAATGTAAATAAGAAGAAAGAAAAGTGGATGAAAAAATAACTAACCGTTGGCAGGAATCAAACCTACGACCTTCGAATAACGCGTTCGATGCTCTAACCACTGAGCTACCACAGCGGCCTTCCCTTCATCTACTTTTTTGGGCTTATATGTGAATTTAGAAGTAGGAGTGACAGTCAGCGCCATCTATAAGCCAAACAACGAGTGTGAAAACACTCTTATGCGTATGTTTGGCGTCACGTAGCACGTGAACTTATTCTGAGCGGGCAGCTGATTAATTGTCCCTCTTATACAACCTAAACACACCAAGTCTGCCGATACGAGACCCTTGTTCAATGAAATAAGGGAAAGAAGTGTATACCTAAGGGCTCGTTTGTTTCCGTGTTTGAACACAATAATAATGAGATCTAACAGACAGTAATGCCAAGGAATGTACAGGGGAAGTTATTAAAACCAATGGAATGTAAATAAGAAGAAAGAAAAGTGGATGAAAAAATAAACAACCGTGGGCAGGAATCGAACCTACGACCTTCGAATAACGCATTCGATGCTATATATATATATATATATATATATATATATATATATATATATATATATATATATATATATATATTTATATATATATATATATACATATATATATAGAAGTGTGTGTGTGTGTGTGTGAGAGAGAGAGAGAGAGAGTTCTGTCTCTGATCTAAACGTCGAACCATGAGCAGTTTCGGGGGGCAAGCCTATATACATTTTCCCTATATATATAATTTATTTATCACTTCCAAATACAGAGCTCTTTTTGCTCGAATGATAGTCGTTTTCTTACTTTTAATCAACGTCAAACGTTTAAAATATATACAAAGAATGCGCAGGGTGCTAAGCATTAAGAAGTAATGTATCGTCTGGTCACTTGCCGCATATAAACAAATATTCTTCGTCATTTAGACAGCTAAGATACAATACGTGTTGGGGCCTTGTACATTAACCGCGGCTAATAAAGGCAAACAGGGAACGTTCGAGACTAACTAAATTGGCCGCAGAACTAAATTGGCCGCAAAAATTGGCAGCAGAACTTCGATGGGTGGCTAGGTCATAAGGAGGGTTGGGAACTTGCAGGACGTGCAGTAGCTTTTTTGGGGGGCAAGCGGACCTTCGGGGTGCAGGATAGCTAGTAACGAGGAAACAAACCAGGGAGACTCTTTGACAGGTGGTATGGACAGATACGATTCCAAAGTGGCACCAGTATCTAAGATAGGTAGAGTCCGAGGCAGAAATAGACGTATCCACGAGCGCCGAGCCAATTAAGACATAGGGTATATTAACATGCAGGGTGGTAGGAACAGGCTGAAGTGGGAAGAGATAGAAGAACAGCTTAGGGAGGAGAGGCCGATGTTATACGGTTTTGTAGAAACACATCTCCGGGACATGGAACAACCTCCTTACAATCCGGACTACGCGTGGGAATATTGTAATAGAACAGAAGGCAGCAGAAAGGGGGTGGTATTGGGGCACTCATTCATAAAATACAGACTGGCAAAGGGTAAAGCAGGATCGCAAGGAACATTTATGGCTAAAAGGGAAAGCGGCGGGGCAAATTACTCTCCTTGGTTTCGTGTACTTGTGGACGGGAGCAAAGGCCAGAGAGAAAAACCAGGCAATGGTAGAGTGTATATCAAATGACATTCAGGAGTTAGGAGGAGAGTGCGAGATAATTGTACTAGGAGATATGAATGCGCACTTAGAAGATATAAATGGGTATACCGACCCGACAGGCAAAATGATCATGGATATGTGTGAAAGGCTTGATTTGATCTTTTGCAACAGTACCGAGAAGTGTCAAGGGCAAATAACATGGGAGGTAGGAAGGCTGCAGTCGACGATAGATTACGCAATGATGTCACATAGGATGCATGTTAAGCTCAGGGGAATGCATATAGATGAAGGTGGCTCCAGAAGTCTGGGTAGTGATCACAAACGTATCAAGCTGAGTTTTGGAAGAGGAGTGAAAATGGGAAGGAAACAAGATGAGCAACTACAAGAAAATTTTTATTCAGAAAGGCAAGTTGAAATAGCCACTTAACAAATTGAGAAAGTAATCACTGAGGATTTTAAAACAGTGTAGACATACATGAATCTAATTCGACTGTTGGAGCTAGAGCTTGCTAAGGCACGTGACATCTCAGCCCGGAAAAGAACACACAAATCCAAAAGTTGGTGGGATGAGAAAGTTAAGAGAGCCATAGCAAAACATCAGAGAGCCTCTAGAGAAAACAGACATGCTAAGCAGCGGAGTGAACAGACAGATGATGTTGAAAGAAAATGGGAAATCTATCTAAGCTGTAGAAGGAATGCATCCCTTCCCATGAATGAAAAGATTAGAAGAAAGGGAGCTCAGTGGCTGGCAGAAGTACGTAAAAAAAAATAGAAAGGCAGCTGCGAAATTTCGGAACCATATAAACTCCTTAAGAAATGCGACGAGCCTAGAGCAGAAGCTGATAACTACAGCTCAAGGTGCTAGGCTAGAAGGGGACGAAGCTGTTGAATATATAAGAACAAAGGTGACAGAAAAAGTTCAACAAAGAAGTGCTTTATGCACCACAATAGACAAGGATGAATTAAGCGGCGCAATGACTCCATTTTCACAACGAGAGTGGGAAAGGGCTGCGAAAAGGTTCCTAGTAGTACATCAACAGGCCCAGATGGCATTCCAATTATGCTGATAAAGACATCAGGTCCGAAGTCTAAGCAGGCTTCGAGAGAGGCAGTGAGCGAAATAATAATCGATGGTGAAGTTCCCGATGGATGGAAACTTAGCAGGATGAGCATGATCTGTAAAGGAAAGGGGGACAAAGCTGACATGAACAACTACCGTACTATAACAGTGACATCAGTGGTCAACAGGCTGGCGATGCATATTATAAAATAAAGACTGCAGGCATGAAAAGAGGATGAGGGGGTGCTGGGGGAACTGCAGAATGGGTTTCGGAAACACAGGAGCTTGTAAGACAATTTGTTCTCCTTATAACTATCAGTTAAAGCGCACGAAAAACAGACAGGAAGAGTGGACAAGCGCTTACATTTGTTCTCACTGACACAGTGCATCGAAATAGCAGAAAAGGAACACAGGCCCCTGTGGCTAGCATTTTTGGATTTCAAGGGAGCGTAAGATAGCGTGGTTTAAGAGGATTTGTGGGAAATACTGGACACACTAGGCGTGGAAGATGTAGTCACTAATCTTTTAAATGATGTCTATAAAGTTAACAAGGTAGTTATAAAGTGGGAAAAACAGGTATCCAAGCTTGCAGAGCTAACACGGGGGCTCAGGCAGGGTGTTTTATGTCACCCTTATTATTTAAGATGTACGTACAAGGATTAGAGGCCGAATTAGAGGGAAATGGACTGGGCTTCGACCTCTCTTTCGTCAAACAAGGAAAACACAATGAACAGGCACTACCAGCATTGATGTACACAGATAATATAGTGCGAATGGCCGACAACAAGGAAGTGTTTCGGAGACTAGTGGACATCTGCGGTAATGAGGGAGAAAGGTTAGATTTCACATTCACGTAGGAAAAATCAGCAGTCGTGATTTTTAATGACAATGAAGGTAGTGAGCTTAGAATACAGGAGGGCACGCTAGAGATAACAGATAAATACAAATATCTGGGCGTATGGATAAGCAATGGGGCCGAGTACCTAAGGGAACACGAAATATACGTGACGACTAATGGTAACAGGAATGAAGCGGTAATGAAAAACGTGGCACTTTGGAATTACAACAGGTATAATGTTGTGAGAGGAGAATGGAAAGGGGTCATGGTTCCTGGTCTGACGTTCGGCAATGCGGTCTTGTGCATGAGATTAGAATTTCAGGCAAGATAATAAATTAGGCAACATGGAATAGGTAGGCTTGCCTTAGGAGCTCACGCGAATACACCAAATCAGAGAGTACAAGGTGATATGGAATGGACATCAATTGAGGGCAGGGAAGCTAGCAGCAAGATAAAATTTGAGAAGCGATTAAGAGAAATTGGGGAGGAGCGTTGGGCTAGGAAGGAATCCAGCTACTTGTACATGAAGAATGTCGATACGAAATGGAGGAAGCGAACCAGAAAATTGACTGGTAAATACCTGGAAAACAGCAGGGGGCCAAACCAAAAAAAATTATTGGTTAAGAAAAAGGTGAAAGAAGCTGAGACCGATATGTGGAGAATTGACATGATTAAGAAGTCCGCACTAGAGATCTATCGAACTTTTAAGCAGAAAATTTTCAAGGAAAGGATCTATGATAATACTCGGGGTAGTTCTCTACTGTTTAAGGCCAGAACAGGAGTATTGCGAACCAAGACATCATCATCATCATCATCATCAGCCTGACTACGTCCACTGCAGGACAAAGGCCTCTCCCATGTTCCGCCAGTTAACCCGGTCCTGTGCTTGCTGCTTCCAATTTATACCCGCAAACTTCTTAATCTCATCTGCCCACCTAACCTTCTGTCTCCCCCTAACCCGCTTCCCTTCTCTGGGAATCCAGTCAGTTACCCTTAACGACCAGCGGTTATCCTGTCTACGCGCTACATGCCCTGCCCATGTCCATTTCTTCTTCTTGATTTCAGCTATGATATCCTTAACCCCCGTTTGTTCCCTAATCCACTCTGCTCTCTTCTTGTCTCTTAAGGTTACACCTACCATTTTTCTTTCCATTGCTCGCTGCGTCGTCCTCAATTTAAGCTGAACCCTCTTTGTAAGTCTCCAGGTTTCTGCTCCGTAGCTAAGTACCGGCAAGATACAGCTGTTATATACCTTCCTCTTGAGGGATAGTGGCAATCTACCTGTCATAATTTGAGAGTGCTTGCCGAATGTGCTCCACCCCATTCTTATTCTTCTAGTTACTTCAATCTCGTGGTTCGGCTCTGCGGTTATTACCTGCCCTAAGTAGACATAGTCTTTTACAACTTCAAGTGCACTATTACCTATCTCGAAGCGCTGCTCTTTGCCGAGGTTGTTGTACATTACTTTCGTTTTCTGCAGATTAATTTTAAGACCCACTTTTCTGCTCTCCTTGTCTAACTCCTTAATCATGAGTTGCAATTCGTCCCCCGAGTTACTCAGCAATGCAATGTCATCGGCGAAGCGCAGGTTACTAAGGTATTCTCCATTGACTCTTATCCCTAACTGTTCCCATTCTAGGCTTCTGAAAACCTCCTGTAAGCACGCGGTGAACAGCAGTGGGGAAATTGTGTCCCCCTGCCTTACACCCTTCTTGATTGGTATTCTGTTGCTTTCTCTATGAAGCACTATGGTAGCAGTTGATCCCCTGTAGATTTCTTCCAGAATGTTTATATATACTTCATCTACGCCCTGATTCCGCAGTGTTTGCATGACGGCTGATATTTCTACTGAATCAAACGCCTTCTCGTAATCTATGAAGGCTATGTATAGTGGTTGGTTATACTCTGAGCATTTCTCTATTACCTGATTGATAGTATGAATGTGGTCAATTGTTGAGTAGCCTGTTCGAAATCCTGCTTGTTCCTTTGGTTGATTGAATTCTAATGTTTTCTTTACTCTGTTAGCAATTACCTTTGTAAATAGCTTGTATACTACAGAGAGCAAGCTGATCGGCCTGTAATTCTTCAAGTCCTTGTCATCTCCTTTCTTATGTATTAAGATGATGTTAGCGTTCTTCCAAGACTCTGGTACTCTTCCCGCCAGGAGACACCTCGTAAACAGGGTGGCTAGTTTTTCTAACACAATCTGTCCTCCATCTTTCAGCAGATCTGATGTTACCTGATCATCACCAGCAGCTTTGCCCCTTTGCATGCTCTCCAAAGCTTTTCTGACTTCTTCTATCATTACTGGTGGGGTGTAATCTGGGTTACTGCTAGTTCTTATAGTATTAAGGTCGTGGTTGTCTCGGCTACTGTACAGATCCCTGTAAAACTCCTCCGCTATCTTAACTATCCTATCCATATTGGTAGTTATTTTGCCTTCTTTGTCCCTTAGTGCATACATCCGACTTTTGCCTATCCCAAGTTTCCTCTTCAATGCTTTGACACTTCCTCCGTTTTTCAGAGCGTGTTCAATTCTCTCCATGTTATACCTTCTTACATCGCATACTTTACGTCTATTAATCAACTTCGAAAGCTCTGCCAGACTAGCAGCGATGGCGTAGTGGTTAGAGCATCCGCCTCGCATGCAAGAGGTCCGTGGTTCAAATCCCGGTACCGCGCAGTTCCCAACCGGATTAAAAAAAAAAATCCGCGTGTTGATGGAACTGCATTAAGAGGCCTGGGGTGCGGCCTCACCGGCAAACACCGCCGAGAACGCACTCCCTCACCAGAGAAGGATTGGCCACCCTGGTGCAGTATCTGGCCACTACCTCCTACATGATTACGTCAAATAACTCACGGCCCTCAGTCCCCAGCAGCTGCGAAGCAACTGACCACGGCGGCGGTCAGATCTGCAACGCAGCAGAGGGTGCTAAGAATCTCTGGATCCGGACAGGCCGCCATTGGAACCTGAACTTGGCAACGTTTAACGCTAGAACCTTATCTAGTGAGGGAAGTCTAGCTGTACTATTCGAGGAGCTAGAGGGTGTTAAATGGGATATAATAGGGCTCAGTGAGGTTAGGAGGACAGATGAGGCCTATACGGTGCTACAGAATGGGCACGTCCTTTGCTACAGGGGCTTGGCAGACAGAAGAGAACTGGGAGTGGGGTTCCTCATTCACAGAAACATAGCTGGCAACATAGAGGAATACTATAGCATTAATGAAAGGGTGATAGGTATCGTAATTAAACTGAATAAAAGATACAAGATGAAGGTAGTACAGGCTTACGCGCCTACATCCAGCCATGATGACGCTTCAGTTGAAAGCTTCTATGAAGACGTGGAATCGGCAATGAGTAAGGTAAAAACACAGTATACTATAGTGATGGGCGACTTTAATGCAAAGGTAGGGAAGAAGCAGGCTGGAGACCAGGCAGTAGGAGATTATGGCATCGGTACTAGAAACGCCAGAGGAGAGCTACTAGTAGAATTTGCAGAACACAATAATTTACGGATTTTGAATACCTTCTACCGAAAACGAGAAAACCGCAAGTGGACATGGAGGAGCCCTAATGGCGAACCAAGACATATCGGGCCAAATACGAAAGGGTAGACACGGTATGCAGTGCGTGCGGGGAGGAAGAAGAAAATGCCGAACACTTGATAATCTGCTGTAAAGGGCTTCACCCTATAGTTCAGGATGATGTCGCAGAATTTTTCAAAGCACTGGGGTTTAGGGAGAGAGGGCTAATTAGACTTTAAGCGGGTAGACTTAACTATAAGGAGGTTATCTGATTGGTGGCCAAGGTCAAGGCACGAGTGAACATTAAACCCTTCACTGCAAAGTACGAATCCTCAACTTCAGTGTTTAAAGGAAAAAAATAAATCCAAATTTTTGTTCATTAGCTATTACGGCTTGGTTGCGCTATACCACCACCCGATCTAAAGGGTACAGCCATATCCGTCCATCCACGCTATGCCGAGCCAATGTCCGAGCGGTCCGAGCTGGAGCCCGAGCGGGGTGGTGTCGGCGGCGCCTCTACCGCGGCCGCGTCCCTACCAAGGAGGATTAAAGAAAAATTACTGGAGTGGAAGCTCCCGCAATGCCTTGCCAGCAGACGTGAAGCCATCTTTTGCCACTGCCAAGATGGCGGAAACATGCTCTTTTCTGATGATGCGAACTTAAAGATCAAGTGGCTTTGATATGTTATGTAGGTGCGACGTTAGTTATATATTAAAGGATAGTTGTTACCAACCAAAAAACACACAGAAACGAGTATGAATGACTGAATCTTCAAAGGACTTTGCCACCAATTAGAGGTTCACTAAGAAAAACTAGTAACTGTAAGACGGACTTCCAGCGCTGTATAACCCGAAAAAAATCCCGTATTAAACTTGTTGGGCGTGCGAGAGAAACGCTTCGTTTTTAATCGCTGAACGGTGATACAGTATGATTCCCCTGGTAAGGTGGCTGTCACAACCGCCATCTTGCCAGAGGAACGGCTTCACTTCTGCGAAATCATTTCTACTCTAGCAATTTTTTTTAATCCTCCTTGGTCTCTACCAACACTCCGGCCAAAGCGCGCGTGCGACAGGCGCCGATGGGCTCTCCCAGCCCACTTAGAATTGTGAAACGCTGGTTCGGCGGCGATGCGTAACCAAAGAAATATTTTTTCTTTGCACTTACAAACTTACGTGCGCCCCGTTATCTATACGGTACACGATATTGAATGTATGATAAAAAATTACCAATAAATAAATTAATACGTGTGGTTTCCAACGAAAAAAAATTCTAAGGAAGTTCAATAAAATAAAAGGTTGAAACACGCGGCCTTAGGTTTAATTAATTATGCCACAACGTTTACTATAGGCCAATTTTCTATTGCTGAAAGATAGGATGAGTTTTTCGCATGAGCTTCAATACTCTAATGGCGTTGACGCTAGCTTAACTCATTAAACGCAAATGGTTTATTTTCATAACTAATGCACTCCGAGTTCTACAGCTCATATCGAGTTTTCTTCATTTTTGAGGACCATTGGCTGTATTTTGAAGGAACGCAAGGAACGCCAAACGTAAGATTCACTAAAACGTTTCTCACTAACGACAGCCAGCGCAGTTAGTTTTTGATCGTTTCGTTTCTTTTTCTTTTCTACCACTTGTATCAGCATTCTGGGTCTGCAGGGGCGCTTAATAATAAGATCCGCACGCTGTTGGAGCAATATCCACTCGCAAAAAATGAAAATAAAATTGGCCCCATATCTACACTTATTTTGCAAATGTCGAAAGACGATAGTCGGGCGTGTAGAAAGAGTGAACGAGACCTTTACTTGATGTTCTGCGCAAGAAAAACCGAGAATGGTATTCCGGATGTGCTGCGTTAGAGTGCGTCGAGCATGCAGCGGAGGCGAACGAGCGCATCAAGTCACGTCACACGTGATACATGGGCGCCATCTGGCAGTTTAAAAAAAATGCGTGGCTTTGAGACGAGTGTGCGCGCCCTTCTAAGAGGTGATAAGGTGTAGAACGCAAGGCGGTGGGAAGGAGGAGAAACAAACCTTTATTGATGCTGTCTGTGCCTGATAGCCCTTATCCCCACCGGGCTGTTTGACATTCCTAGTCCGGGACGTCATTAGTTGAGGCCGCCACCCGAGCCCGCTGCACTAGAGTTCGCTGTTCCTCCAGTGTGGAGCTATTGAGTAGGGTCGTCTCCCAGTCCTCTTTGGTGGGGTTGGGATAGGGGGTTAATTTTGGGTTCATTTGGCAGGCCCAGACCATATGGTAAGTGTTGGCCACTTCCCCACAGTACTGGCACTGCCCACGTATTTTAGGGTCATAATATTTTAGTATAACTGGACAGAGCAGCGTATTTGTGTGTAGGCGCCGCAGGATGCGCTCCTCCGTTTTCGAGAGTCCCTTCGCTGGTGCGGGATACAAGCGGCGTTGCTAAATGTAGTATTCTTTGATTTCTCAAAACCATGTTAAAGGTGTGGGACGTTCAGGTCTATCAGGGGAACGGGGAGTTTCCCGGGAAGTAAGCACGCGGGCCGCTGCATGTGCAGCCTCGTTACCCTGTAGACCCTAATGTCCCGGAGTCCATATAAGACGTTTTGGGGTAGGATCGCGGTTCTTGATGCTGAATTTTAAAAGTCTATTAGCCAATGGAGAGATTTCTCCTGCAAGATAGCTCTCGCAGGCTCTTCGAGAGTCTGTAACTATTTGTTTTGAGTTTGGATGGGATACTGCCAGTGCAATAGCCACCTGCTCCGCCTTACTTGAGCTTGTGGCTTTGTAAGTGAGGCCGTCCACCTGCGTTCCTTGATGTATTACCGCCGCCGTGTAGTATCCCCTAGGTGACCGGCCTGGCCACATCGACGTAATAGACCCCATTACGGGAGCCAAGCCATTGTTCAAGTGCCTCAGCGCGCGCTTGCCTTCTACCCTGGTGCGCCTCCCTGGTCATATTGCGGGGAAGCGGGGACACCCAGAGTTTTGTTCTCCAAAGTTCAGTGATGCGCTCCGCGTTTTCGATTTCGCATTCGTGCCGGATCAAGAGGCGGTCCAGTAGGCGCCGCCCGGGGGGCGTCTGCGTAAGACGCGTATATTGATTTGTGAGGTGGGCTTCTTGGAGCTCTTGTATAGAGTTAAAGACTCCCAATGCAGAGAGTTTCTGATTTGAAGTGCTGATGGGTAAATCAAGTGCGCGCTTATTTACTTTCCTAAGAATAGCATCGACTCTGTTTTCTTCGTGTTTAGTCATTCGTAAGTACGGTATTGAATATAGAATCCTGCTAGTTACAAAAGCATTGGTGAGCCGAATCGCGTCCCTTCCTCGTAGCCCCCCGCGCTTGTTTTACACTCGGCGGATCAAGTGCCCTACCTGTTCTCCAATTTTCCGTAGCTTGTCTAGCGTGGTACTGTTTTTTGTTCTGTTGTGAATGAGAAGGCCAAGGATTCGTAGTTCCGAAACCTCTCGTATTGTTGATCTTGATACCATCAAGTTCAGGGTCGTCCTATCTTTAATGTTTTCTCTGATATGCAGGAATTCATATTTGAATGGAGCGCACTACAACCCACACTGGGCCACATAGTCCTCAACAATGGAGGCGGCCTGCTGTGGGCGGTCTTCAATTTCTCCTAAACTGCCCCGATTCGTCCAGATTGTTATGTCATCGGCGTATATTGCATGATATATTCCTTCTTCTACTGCCAATGCTTGCGGGAGCTTCATCATGGCAATTTTGAATAGCAGCGGAGACAGGACAGCTCCTTGCGGGGTTCCCCGCGTCCCCATTTTGAATGGTCCATGTTCCTCGTCATCTATGCGAATGAACGCCAGTCTCTCAGAGAGGAAGTCTCTGATGTAGGCAAATATTTTCTTACCGCAATGGACACTACTCAAGTTTTTCAAGATGCTTTCATGTTTAACGTTGTCGAATGCGCCTTTAAGATCTAGTGCAAGGATCGCTCTGTCGATGTGCGTCGAGGAAATGGGTTGGATAATGTCTCGTTTTAGTTGCAAGAGGATATCTTGCGCAGACAGGTGTGGCCTAAAGCCAAACATGGAATCTGCGAAATGCCCCTTGCTCTCGAGGTTCGTGGCGAGACGGTCTCTAACCATTGTTTCCATCAATTTGCCGGCACATGAAGTTAATGATATAGGTCTGAGGTTGTCCGTGCTCATTTGCTTGCCTGGTTTGGGGATGAATGTGACAACTGCTGTTTTTCATTCAGTTGGCAGTGATTCGCCATGCCAGATCGCGTTAATGTACTGCAATAGATGCCGATAAGAATCGTCTGACAGATTTGCTAACAGTTTTACCGTGATCAGGTCTCGGCCCGGGGCAGTGCCCCTGCGTATTTTTTTCAGTGCTGCTTTCAGATCGCACATTTCAAAAGGGGCATCGAGCTGACTGTTTTCTCTACCTGCGTATTCATATGCGTTCCTGTTGGGATCCGTGGTGCGACATAGGTATCTAGCACACAAATCATCAGCCAGCTGGGAGTTAGTTCCCTGAAAACTGTGCAGGGCTCGATGGAGCTGCTTTTGCGCTTCTCCTCGGGTTTGGGCGGGGTCCACGAGAGTTCGAAAAAGGCGCCATGCTTTCCTTGTATTCATTTCTTTAGCTATAACATTGCACCGTTCTATCCAATTGGATTCGTTCAGTTGTGCAGCATATTCATCCGCTTGCTTACTCAACTTGGCTATTCTAAGTTTAAGCTTGCGGTTGAATTTGTTTTTCCGCCAACGTTTAGTTAAGCTTCTGCGGGTGTCCCAAAGGTGGAGCAGGTACTTATCGACGGCGGGGCTGTCTTCCGTTGTCTTTATAGTTTTAAGACACTTGAAATTGGCTGCAAGCAGCTGTTTTGCCCATCCCGTATATCCTCCCGCCCCTGGCACAGAGGGGATCACCTGTGAGCGGAAGGCTGTCCAATCTGTCAGCTTAGCTTGGCTCCAAGTTCTACGGCCTATGTTGCCGGAGAGTGTGATTCTGAGGAGACAGTGATCACTGCCGAGCGTTTCTTCTAAAGTTTCCCGTGTTGTGTAGGAAATGTTCTTAGTCATTGATAGATCCGGGCAAGTATCTCGGTTTACAGAATTCCCGATTCTAGTGGGTTTCATTGGATCTGTGAGAAGCGATAGACAAGAGTGGATATGAGTTCTGCAGGCGATGGGTAGATGCCACCACCGTCTCTTCTTAGCAAAGCGTTGGAAACACTTGTCTTTCCGCACTCGCGTTGCATAGTCAGTGCAGTGTGATAAGCGCTACAGCCCTTAAAATGACTTATGTGTGCATTTTCTAGTAAACGACTCACATGCGAAATATATACGTAATGTTATGGTGCTCCAGACATGGACAATGAATGCTCAAGCTTGAGCAACATTTGTGGGTGCTGCGGATGGGGTCGGCCGTTTCAAGTACCTGATGTTGTTAGGAATGACAAGCAGACATATATACAGACAGACAGATCGAGAGACAGAGACAGACAGACAGACAGACAGACAGACAGACAGAGACACAGACAGACAGACAGACAGACAGACAGACAGACAGACAGACAGACAGACAGACAGACAGACAGACAGACAGACAGACAGACAGGCAGACAGACAGACAGACCAAAATTTTTGCGTCGAAGGTCCCCAAGAAAGACTATGGTCTTTAAAAATCAGGCGCTCTCCTTACGCCTTCTTTTTTGCGACGACATCCTGGTTTCGTGAGGACACACAAGCGTGAAGGGAGTATACTGGGTCGAGCGGATCGGAGGCGTTCGTCTCGGCTCCTCAAAATTTTGCCTGTTTTTGTGTTAAACTTTGTGGCTTCTTTGAAGCTAATCCAGAGTGTGTCTGGAAGTATGACGTGATAATTTTGACACCAAGTTATCGGGACAACGACGCCGATTTCTTCCCTTCTGAAGTGACCAAGGACCTGGCATGCCCGGCCGCCAGGCTAGGACTAACGGTGGACCGGGGAGCAGTGCATCCACTGCCAGCAACTCTCCTGGGCGTGCCAATGCAGCAGCCAATAACCCAACGGACGACGACCAGGTAACGGCAAAGGAAGCCATGGACACGGACGATCAAGATTTGAGCACAGAACTGGGCTCTGCAGAAGATTTCGTCAAATACTCCCCATCGTCTGACGAGGCGATACAAGTGGAGTCAGCCAGCGGCGACTCGAGCTAACACCATGAAGCATCAAAGGGAGCTGACGACGAGGCGAAAGATGGTCAGTGGCAGCTTGCTTTTTCATTACGCGAACGTAAGAGACTAAGGAAGCAAGCGCGAGCCATGGAAGATCCCAGGCAAGTTGGTGATTTTCAGCAAACTTCACTAAATTTTACGAAAAGAACAACTAAATGACTTAGCGTCTCTGGCAGACAGCAGCTTCAGAGACAGCGAGAGGAACGCGGGTGGCAGTTACGGAACGCCTGAGCGGGCGCACGGGAGTAGACGCGACGCGTAGGGTGCCATGAGAGGCCGCCGACGCTCACGTGCGACGCCTCTACCCAAGAATGATATGAAAATTATTATATGACCCAAACCAGGGCTCGTGGTGAGAGACTTAAAAACATATGAAGTGGCACGAGTGATTGCACGTGCATGTGGAGACGCGGAAACAGGCAGACGTGACAAATTCCTGCTGCGCCTCCGGAATGGATCCAACATTATCATTGCAAGTACTCCGCACGAGCACGTCGCCGAGCAAAGTTTGAAAATCAAGGCGCTCGACCTCAAGAACACCAGACATCTCGTGAATACCTACATTTCTACACCCGAGGAGTTTCTCGGGGGAGTTGTGCACGGACTGGAACGTGAAACACCGGAAGAAGAACTTCTCAACAACCTTAGAGTACGCACACAGGGCGTCACAATCGTGCAAGCACGCATGTTGGGAAAATCTGAGACGGCAATGATAACCTTTGATGGACCCATTGTGCCGCGTTTTGTGTATTACTTTGGTGGTGAGATGCCATGTCTACCATACCAACCCAAAGACAATACTGTAAACTGTGTAAAAGCCAAGGCCACAGGACGGACGTCTGTCCAACACCCACTGTGAATGTGTGTGGCGGCTGAGGGCTTAAAGACCCTCCAAACGACCACGAGTGCGTTCCCAAGTGTGCACTATGTGGCGGGGATCATCCAACGACGGCAAAAGAATGCACTAAAAGGCTTAAGAAAGTTCCCCAACGGGCAAAAGAACAGGTACAACAGCTTAGACACGAAAATGAACAACGATCTCCAGGAATTCTGAAGCGTCGGTGGTTCAGCACCGAAAGGCAGGATATGGATTTAACGGAGGGGTCCGACGCGGGATCACGCTCCGGATCTCGATCCAGTTCCCGATCGAGATCAAGGTCCAGATCGAATTCCAGAGACCACTTCAGCCCCAAAGGCAATCGGCAAGAAGAAAGCAAGACGAACAAGAACAAGAAGCTCAAGACGACATCGCAGCAACAGCAGCAGCACCACCACCAACAGCAGCAGCAGCACCACCAACAGCAGAAGCAGCAGCAGCAGCAGCAGCAGCAGCAACAACAACAACAACAGCAGCACCACCACCACCACCACCACCACCAGAAACTCAGGGTAAGCAGGGCAGCGGCAGCCTCCCAACCTCCTCCAAACCAAGCGCAATCAACACACACACAGCTCGCGCGACTCGAGCGAGAGCTAGAGTTAATGCGTGTAAGAATGGGGGATTTAGAAAGAGAAAATAGGCAACTTAGAAGCCAACAAAATCAGCAGCAGCAACAACCACAAGAGAAACCCACTCAATCTTCCTTGGCAGGACAGCAGCAGCAACAGCAACAAAGCGTATCACTATTGAACGGCGACACTGTGGTGACGATAGCTATTCTGAAAGAAGCCGTAAAAGAAATAGTTCCTTCCATCGTTGAACAGGTCATGGGGCAGGTAGACAGAAAACTCGACGTGTTGGAAAGAAAAATTCAAGCGCAACAGATAGAAGTCACGAAGGCGTTGAGAAAGCATATCAATGGCAGCCACATAAGGGAAAAGGCAGATAAGGCATACAACAGGCCGGGCCTACTTATTATGACACAAGAAGATACTGACAATGCATAATTGACTAAGAAAAACTACGAAAGAGTGTGACATATGGCAGTGGAACTGCCGGGGATTCCGACGAAAAAAGGAACAGCTTTCACAGCTGGTGGCCATGCAGCCGAGGCCACCTGCTGTGATAGCTCTCCAAGAGGGGGGAATAAGGCCAAGCATGCAGAGTTATGACACTCATGGTGAAGCTGTGAATAATAACAACGAATGGAGAGTGGCGACATTAGTCCACAAATCCATAACCGCAATACACCATAAACCAATAGAAGGAATCGAAATCCCACATATCATTACGGAAATCCTATATATAGAGAAGAAAAAGAAAAGCATTTTCATCCTGAACATTTATAGCCCACCTAGACAAAGAAAGGCAACTTTCGAAAATATTTTTGAAGATTCAGCAAAACTAGCGAAGCAGAACACGCTCATAGTGGTGGAAGACTTCAATACAAAAGACCCAAGCTGGAGATACCTCACTCAGGATGCCAAGGGCAGAAACATAGCCCAGCAAATTTAAATTACAGGTATGACACTCCTGACAGATCCAGCATAGCCAACAAGACTAGGAAACACTAACTCCAGAGACACGACACCGGATCTAGCTATGTGCAAAAATTGTCAAGAGGTGGAATGGCACAACACTCTAGAAAATCTAGGCAGTGATCATTACATCTTATGCACCACTATACACACAGATCAAATACGTAAAAAAATTGGCGTTGCGAAAATAACTAATTGGCATGCGTTCAGAAAATCGCTGGAACAAGGGTTGACTGCCTAAGATATAACAAACTTGAGTGATTGGTGTGACGAAATAAGGCGTCAAAAAGAAAGGTACAGTAAAGAAACAACGCGATCAAGCAATTCTCCTGAGGTCGACTCACACCTACTACATCTTTGGGATGCAAGAAGAAGCCTTACGAAAAAATGGAAAAGACGGAAACGTAACCATGAATTGAAAGAAAAAATCAAAGATATCACCCAGCGCCCAGAGGATTACGCCAATCAACTAGCTGCAACTAATTGGGCCAATTTCTGTTATTCACTCAATGAAACGCTGACTACTGCCAAAGCATGGAACATACTGAAAGCCATGATAGACCCCACGAAGACAAAAAATGAAAACAGTAAAGCCGTTGAACGATTGCTGCACTTATACCCAGGTACAAAAGAGGACCTCATTCAAGCCATGCATAAAAAATGCTTTGGGGAAGACGGAGTGACGCCTTCATATCAAGGAAGGTATAAAGGATCACCGCAACCTGATTTAGACAAGCCTTTTACGGACGCTGAGATAAGAGCAGCCATATTTAGTAACAAGAAGAACACAGCCACGGGTGCAGATAAAATCACCAATGGTATGATCAGGAACCTAAATGACGAAGCTATTGAAGCTCTCACTAAATACATAAACAAACATTGGCTGGCTGGAACTGTCCCACCAAAATGGAAACATGCGATTGTGGTCATGGTGCCTAAACCAGGAAAAAAACTTGCCATTGAGAACATGAGACCTATCTCGCTCACGTCCTGCTTAGGGAAAATCTTTAAAAAACTGGAGAACACCAGGCTCCTCAACCATCTCGAGAAGAACAACCTCATGCCCGAAACTATGTTTGGCTTTCGCTCACACCTTTCTACGCAAGATGTTCTACTACTTTTAATTAAAAGAACAAGTATTAATGAACATTTCTAAGGTTGGGGAAAACGTCGTTATGGCAGTTGACATGAAGGGAGCCTTTGATAACATCAGTCACAAAGCAATACTAGAAGGTCTGGAGGAAGCTAACTGTGGAAAACGAATGTTCTACTGCGTCAAACGTTTTCTTGGTAACAGGACTGCAACAATCAAGCTGGGAGATTACGAATCCGACATCATTAAACCTCCAAACAAAGGAACACCCCAAGGAGCGGTCATTTCACCCACACTTCTCAATGTCGCCATGACAGACCTTGCAGGAAAACTCAAAGATATTGCCGGTCTACAACATGCGATATATGCAGACGATATTACGGTACGGACAACCACAGGCAGCCTAGCAGAGAAAGAAGATATGTTACAACAGGCAGCTAACACCATAGAAGAGTACGCAACGATACGGGGTCTTCAGTGCTCAGCCTAAAAGTCAGAGCTCATTCGCTTCACGAAGAGAAAAGCACGGAGGATCGACCCGAATCTAAAGCTGGAAGTCAAGCTCGACGGAAATGTCATTCCGGAGAAAGATACCGTACGCATACTAGGAATGTGGCCTCAAGCTAATCAGAGATGTCTGCACACACTAAATCTACT